>NC_135647.1:4836465-5140862 GCF_053574225.1 Canis aureus
GACAAAAGTTCATTCTAAACTACAATCCAGTTCAGTCAGGACTGCAGATGGGGAGATACTTTAGGAGTCAAGGTTTAGATCATCTCACCCAGCAAGAAAACATGACCAGCTAAGTTGCTTTCTGAGGCCAATGAGAATAGGAATTGGCTATTGGAGGAAGAATATCATATATACTAAATCTCATCGCATGAGCAACTGTAGAAATGATGTCTAAGATATCTTAGCCATTAATATATATTTCATTATGTACTTTACAAGATAGCAAAATTGGCGTGTGACTCAGCTAGAAGACAAATGAACATCACCCAAATAGGGCTAGCCTGTTGTTGTCTATCCTCTTTTGGGTGGAAGGTAAATATGGTTTGGTTGTAGCTAGAGTGGTATATGTCAGATTGATTTTGCTATTCTTTTTATTTGTAAGGTAAATATGATGAAAAAAAGTGTGTATGGCTGTCAGGCTGACAGGAATGGACTGTCCAATTGTGGTATGTCAATGTGGCTAAGCTGCAAACTACATTTTCCAGAATCCTTTTCCCTGCATGGTTAGAAGTGGAAAGGGAATGTTACACAATGTTTGGGAGCAGCAGTTGCTCCAATGAAGCCATTTCACTGAGCTACCATGGTGAGCAGGGGGATGATAGCCAGCTGACGACAGTTTGCCCTTGGACTCCCTGCCTCACATCCAAACCATCCTCCCATCTGCAGGTCCTGGAGTGTCATAGGAGGCCCAGGCCCGAGGCTCACCACTGGATACCTTCTGGATGATCCATACAAATGGAGCCACTGAGCAGGAAAAGCTTTACGTAGATCATTCTGTGAAACTTCTTTCATGATTTCATTTGGCTATTAGCTAGGCTTCTCTGCTTTCCCTACAAGCTCCACGTTGCTTCACGGATGCGCACACGTACAACCTGACTCTCCGACTTCCAGGTGTTTCCATGAATAGGGCAGTTTCAGGACGTGCCTAGAGCTGAGGTCTTTAGGCTTGACCCCTGGTAGTTCATTCATCTCTACTTCTTGTCATTGCTCATGCCCTCCCTAGCCAGGTCTGGGAGCCACATGGCCAAGAACCTCAAAATTGTTGCTGAGTTGGTTTCTGTTTTAGGGGGTGAGTTGAGGGGCAGCTAAATACCTCTAAAAATCCTCATCATTTTTGTTTCAAAGTCCAACCTTTTCTTTAGCTATCTGCCGGCTGTTTCCAGCTTGAGACTCACTCTCAGATTTCTGTTCCTTGACCTCAGCATTCAGGTTGAAGCGATGTAACCAATGTCGTCTTGTTCTCCAGCATGCTTCCTGAAGCTTCCTCACTGTGCTCCCAAGGTTGAGATGAATGCTTCACAGAGACTGAATAAAATGGTCATAGTTTATAATATTTAAATATTAAGCATGTCAAATGATTTCTTCTTGAAGAAGATAGAGAGATCATTCTGTCAAAGCTTTTCTTTTCCTTTGGAAAGCACCCATAGTTCATATTTTATATAGGCACAGACAAGCCATGTATTTTGCAAATAGAGAAACCAGAGCTTCTCAGATTGGAGCAGGCTATAGGTACAAATAGGCTAAAATTAATAACAAAATGATAACAGAAATTGCTCTGTCTTTGAGCCCCTCTAGAGTAATTGTTAGAACCAGAAGCCTACCCTCCTGAGAGAATCCTATTGCGACTAGGCCCTTTGTACCAGGTCTCTGACACTTTCTCTCTTACTACTTGAGTTTCCCCTAAGGTTTCTCCAGGCTTTGTGTTGATTGAACTTTCACAGTCCTGGAGGCTGCCCTGTCTTACTGCCTTGAAATTCCACCTTCTGTTCTGTGTGCTATCAGTCTGATGACAGGTAGCCCTGCCCAGCCCCCAGTGATGGTGTCGCTGAAATGCAGAAAGGCCCTCTCCCGTCATTCATGATCAAGTGCTTTGTCAGCCCCTAAACAGATGCCTTTTACCTTGATTGCTGCAGAACTCCAACTAGTTGACGAGCTCTGTCATTTGACTCATTTTTAATCTTATTGCATATGTCCTTCTTAGCATCTTGGTACAAAATTCCCCTGGGACTAATTTGGAAAATGATTTTCATCTTGATAATCTACTCTCTGTCCCCATCTTTTCCCACTGATACCTAATTAGTATCCCCAAGTAGAATCAGCACATCCTACCAGTTTTCTCAGAGTGAATTTTTTCTCCATTCAGTCTGTTGTTTAGAAGGGCAGATACCCTTAACTTGCTCTAGATTTTTAGAACCAGCTCTTCAAAAGGGGCTATCTTTATTCCATCTCATCAAGAAAGTCTTTTTAATTCTTCAAAGATATATCCTCACTTTCTTAGCATGCCCTGCCATATCCTGAAGTGCCAGTGTGCTAATAATGGGCCCAGATTGAGTCCTTCCCGTGTCCTAAATATATATGCTCATCAAACTGTAAGCCCTAACATTACTGGCATCTAACCATGGCCGTAGAAAGCAACCAGATCCTGTGTTCCCAGATACTTTACAAAGTACTTGATAGCATATAAAGAGAGAAAGACTGTGCCTGGCTGCTTATAGGAAATGCATACTTAGACGATAAAATTATTTTATAATTTCATGTATTGAAAATATCAGTCCTTGGATTTCATTTTTCCTGACAGAACAGAAGAATATCAAAACAGATATTTTATTTATATAAATATTCCTGTTACATAGAGTTATACACCACTATGGAATAAATGGCACCCAAGACATGTTGCACAAATAGCTTTCCTCCCTCTGCCTTATTATTACTGTTTGGAATGCTGACATTCAAGTTTTTCTCCAAGGTCTGGGGGTAAAAAAAAAAAAAGAATTGTTGCCTAGCTTTAAAAATAGGGCTTTCTTCTTCTTTCTGAGGCCCACAAAAAACTTCCTTCTTTCAGGACTCGTTGAAATAATCTATCAGTTACTATTAAAATTCTTCTCCATTCATTGAGCTTAGAAGCACAGTCATAAGAGCTGAAACCTCCCAGTTCCCCCCTGATTCTCTAAATGCTAGGGAACTGTGGGTGCAAGTAGATTAAAAGTGGCATTATCTTAAAAGTTTCAGTAAATAATGGATCTTAAATGAAGAGTCCAGACAGAGTCACAGTGGCCCAGATGAGTCAGCCGGCGATGGGAAGCCGCCTGGGCGCAGCGGGTGGGTGAGAGCTCCAAGGCTCGTCTCCTTTGTACGGTCCAGGTGTTCTCTGAGTGGAAGAAGGACCTTTTTGTCCATCTTTCTTTCAGAGCGTTCTCCCCCTCCCCCTCCCGTCGAACCATGGGTCAGACCCTCCAAATTGAGAAAGAAAACCACTTTTCTATGGGATCATAGAATTTGCTGCACAATAGGAATACACTCGCTGAAGGGGTCAAGCCAGAACTGAAAACCCCAATGAAGGGCTTCAGAAGCATAGACTAGAAGTTGCGGTGCTTTGTCACCTGCTGCCGCCCGTCCATCTAATAATAGAGTAATTGCTAATTCATGACGGTAAGCCGAGAGGAGGACGATTATGCATGTGCCTGCACAATCGTAAGAAGTGGCACTTTGTTTCCTGTGGCTGCCACCCAACAAAGGCAGCAGTGAGCAGCGGGTCTGGTTACCCGGGTAGCCGTGGTGCTGAAGCCGGTCATCCTGGCATCGCTCTGACTGGTTGCCTTTGTACTCACAGGCTGCCAGGGCCCTCCCCGTTGAAAGGATGAATATGTGGGCCTTCACACAACATCGAGGCTTAAATTAGTTGGATACATGGGGCCTCTTGGAGCACCTGCTCTCCTACTCAAATTCCAGCCCTGTTGGGATCTATTATCTGTCTCCCTTCTCTCACCCTCCCCCTTCGTAATTATGTTTAATCCCACAGACACCTGCCTTGGCTTTGGGGGACTCCTGATAAAAAGAGATGAAAAGACACCCCCACCCCATGTGTATCCAAATCCACCCAAACCCCCCGCCCTCCACTTCTGTGGGGTCGTCTTCACCTGGCTCCAAATTCAGAGAAATACCTAAACCATATTTTAAACCTTCCATCCCTGAAGCTTCCGCTGGTGGTTCTACTGAGATATTCCACCATGTCTGTATTTGCAGTCCAGTTTCATTCCAAAAACATTATATTCTTCGCTTTCCTGCCTGGAAGTAAGACAAGTCAATGACAGGCTAGATGGTTTGTTACTGAAACACTGAAGCGAAAAGTTTCGCATCTCACTGTAGGAGAGTTTTCTCTGAACATGTCTTCCACCTCCTTTGTCACCCAGATTTAAAACTAATTTTACTAAAATTACTTTACAATCCCTTTTTTTTGTTACACATTACTTTTACTTTTAAAATGCAGCATACATCTTGGCCTGTCATCCCCTGAACTACCCGTGTTTGAAACATTTAGGAATATTTTAGAGAGCTGCTTAGTTTGTTCTGGATTTTTGTCAGCATGCGGTAGAGGAACAAATAATGGTTTCATTTTTAAACACTTATGAAAGGAAAGTTTCCTGGGACTAGGGGCTTTGGTGAAATTTAACTCAAAAGTTTGAGGGTGAAAAAGGTCTCAAGAGACTGGTTGGGAATGGGAAAAGATTGTAAATGATTTTAAAAAGTATCTTAGTATACAAAATAATTACCTAACAATAGAAATTTCCTTTCTCTTTCTACCTGGAGGATTAATGTAATCAATGTAACCTGACAGAAGTCTGAAGCATGACACTAAGTTGCAGGGTCTGTGGCTCTCTTTTGTATTAAAAGTTTTCCTGGTAACCGGTAGAAGCTGGCTTTTTTTAGTCTCCAAAATGTGTGGACAGAAGTGGGTAGAAAAGAGGATCAGTTTGGATCATCCTCTTGTGTGGCTGAAAGGACATATTTTTTCTTGTTTAGGACCAGAGGCAAAGGAAGAACAATCTGAATATGGAAACAAGTTTTCAGGAAAAAAAATTGTAGGGGCTGAAACTTGTATGGTCATGCTTAAAGAACAAAGATGCTATTGAGGTCCCCTGGTGTATAACCAGTAATTGTCATGTAATTTTTTGAGCTCAAACATAGGTTGAAAAAAGCTTACAAACATATGCAATTTATGAATTGACCTTTCCCTTTTTTGTATGTGGCCAAAATCTTAGTCTACATACATTTACAAAAATACATAAATGGTCAAAATCTACATAAATCAGCCATAACATTGCTCATGCTTTCCTGGAGGCATGTGGTTTCTAATCTGTACAAAGTACTTCAGCAAAATGTAATTCAACATTGCGTGAAATTTTGGATTATTTTGGGAGGGGAACTGGAACATGTTGACAAACAAGAATATTTTATTGGAATAGGCAGAGCGTCAGACATGGGGCATTGTATTAAGGACTGTGGATGATGCTTTGAAATAGTTTTATGTCCCATGGTGATATCTTTAAAGTTGAGTGTGAGGGAGAAAAAAAAATAGAACTTTTATGTATATTTATTTTTACCTAAAAATAAGAAATGAATAATATGCGACAAGGGAAATGTATCCAATATATGAACGACTTTTACTCTGGAAGCACTATGCCCCCCATCTGCTGAGCGCTGAGAGTAAGTGAGGTATCAGGAGGAAGGGTCCACCCCACAGTGTCTTCACACATGTGTCGGCTTTCAAAATTACATCATGTATTGTTAATTTGTATGCTCCTAGTTAACTGAGATTTTCAAGGATATTAGCCTGTTTTATAAAATGGGAAAGTGTCTTAAAAAGAGTCCTGAGGAGAAGTCTAGGTCAAAAATAATACAGATCATGTAATTGCAGCAAAGAAGAGGTAGCAGAGCTGACACTTATCTGCTTCATATGAGCTCTTCATCAACTGCTTCAGGAGGCAAAAAGAATGATATAATCAGATCTGACGAGAAATCAGTGCCCTAGAATTAATATTACACAGAAGATTATCTGAAATAGAGATATGTGTCCGTGGTTAATGATGAGACTTGTTTTAACTGTGCATTCTGCCTTGAGATTTTAGCTGAGAATAGTGAAGCTATCAAACTTAGCAAGATATTTTAAAATATCATTCATTTCATTTTTATCTCACCCTTTAAATTTTGATATTCTTGTACATATAATACTACATAAATGTAATAGTACATTACTAGGTATATATGCTATATAATAGTACATAAATGTATGAATACATTATTAGGTCTATACCCTAAATATGTGCATTATTACATTATGTGGTCTATGAGGCTTGCATTTGAGAGTTGGTTCTATTCAATGCTTAGTGTGTTAGGGAATTCCCGGAGTTATATAACCTTCTTGAATATCATTGCTTCAACTAGAAAATATTCCTCAGTTATTATGTCCACGTTAATTGTTTGGGTTGGTGAAAACTTAATGATGCCTAGCCTCAGGAATCTTTTGCCAGGGTTTTAACGAAAAATGAGAAAGTCCCATATGCCCTTTTCCAGAATCCTTAACCAGTAGCCTATCTGTTTGACTTTGCTTTACAAGAATAAATCAATTGGTTGAGAACTTAAAACTTCAAGGAAGCCTGAAGTTATCTCTGGGCTCTGGGTGAAAAAAATACTACATGTATGATTTTCAAGGTAGCATTGCTACCAAAAACATATGTATATTTAGGAAATCTGCCTGAACTTTGAGTGACCTGAAATCTACCAGCACACATTGTAGGCTGGGACATCTGGTGGTCAATAAACTTATTTATTTATTTATTTATTTTACATGAAGCAGCTGCATTTAAGCAGATGACCAGGGGCTGTGCAATCAGAGTGTGAATAGCTGAATTAGTAAATCATATTAGGCTTCTTAGGCACTTGTTTAAGGGCTACATGTGCCTTTTTAATTTTCCTTTATTAAGGTTGGCCCCAAACATAGCAGTGTTAGCAGTAGGGTTATTAGTGACTTATTTGCTTCATTAAAATTTATGGCACATTTTATATCCACCATCTGGGGCAATGTCTCCCCACCTCACTGTTAAAATGTAACTTAAAACCATGCCTGGCACTGATAATTCCTGAAAAAAAAAAAAAAACACTCTATAGGTGGAATTCCTTTTTTTTTTTCTAATGCCATAGTTATCCTGCCAGGAATTCAATACACAAACACCGTAACAGCAAAGTCAGTATTTCCAGTCCAACTACACTCAATCACTGCTGGAACACAAAGTCCTATGTTCAAGTGTTTTGCTGTAAGTTTCTTGTTTATAGGTAAAGGGGAAAAAAAAGAAGGGGAGTTATTATTTTAAAAGTTGTGAACCCTGCAGAAAAATGGAAAAAAACTTAAGATGCCTTTGGCAGAATACTGCATATCTTGACCTCCCATGGTTTAATTCAGGGGTATTTGGGTTTAGGAGGCTGCATATATATTAATAACAGGATGGATTTAAAGTAAAACTCTGACATATTTATGAGCTTATGGACTTTTAGGGCCTGTCTGATCCACAAAAATGGTTTAAGTTTTGAGAAAAATATTAGCAATGTGGGAATGTCCACTTCTAAGCTTAACCTCTTGTCTCTTATTCAAACGCCTGAGATGGAAATCTATGAGATTAGAAGAGAAGACTCTTGAATATAAAATCTGAGACATTTCATAGTGGAGTCCATGAGATGGAAAGAAAGATATTTGGTATAGCACTTTGTGAATACACATTCACTTGGGGTATAAATTCTGTCTAGTAAACAGTATTTCTTTTGTTTAACACACTCACACACACATACATACAATTAGAATTCTTCAACTAGATAATTTTCTTTGGTTTTCAAAATTTAGCATCAAACTATTAAAGTACTATGGTAAAGAATTGACTCGGTATTGTAGTTTTGTAGTGACCAGCATATTTTGGTCCCATTTGTACCACTTAATGGCTGTGCAATCTCTGTGTTTGTGTTAGTGTATCTGTGAATAGAGAAAAGGAATATCTTCTAAACCTCTTCTGTAGAGTTTGTAATAATCAAATAAGATCATGGATGTTAAAATTTTTGGAATAAGCTAAAAACATCATTAAAAAGCAAGCCATGTGTTATTTTTTTCCCTGTAAGTAAATAAAATATTTGAATAGGAAAGATCTTATAATGTTAACTTCCACCTCCCTGGACAATATTTTAAAAAAATTCAAACAGATGAGATATTTTGTTAGTGTTAAAAACTCCAGAAATTGGATTCAAATCTTCTTTGAAGATTCACTGAAAGGTATATAGTAGCCCTTACTGCCAGATTTTTCTTCCTTTTCTTCTTCTTCTCCTTCTCCTTTCCCTACCCCTTCCCCCCTTCTTCTTCTTTCTCCTTCTTTTTTCTCTTCCTTCTCCTCCTCTTCTTCCTCCTTCTCCTTCTTCTTTAAGATTTACTTATTTATTTTAGAGAGAAAGAGAGAGTGGGGGCAGAGAGGGACAGAGGGAGAGGGAGAAAGAAAATCTTAAGCAGATTTCCCGCTGAGCACAGAGCCTGATACTGGGTTTCATCTCATGACCCCAAGATCATGACCTGAGCTGAAATCAAGAGTCTGATGCTAAAAAAAAAAAAAAAAAAAAAAAAAAGAGTCTGATGCTTAACTGACTGAGCCAATCAGGTGCCCCTTTCTTACATCTGACCTTAATTTCAGATCCTTTATTGGGAGTCTATTTTATCTTTCCTTAAAGTAAAGTCTCCTTACTGGAAATGGGATGAGTACCGATCCTTCTGATCCTGAAGTGACTTTTACTAAGTCTCACCTCAGTTTTCTCTTTTCCAAATAAAATCATAAATTTAAAATTAAAAATCTCCCCAAAGTACTATTTTTACTACAATTAATGAAATTACTAAACTTAAATAAATCAACTTCTAAGTCTATATCCAGATAAAATATGTTTCATAAGTTAAGATAAAATAAAAAAAAAATTTCTAGAGAACAGAGGCTGGAAGAGTTATTGCCAGCAGTCTTGATGTACCAAAAAATGTTAAATAAAGTTACTCAATAGAAAGAAAAATGATATCCAGATAAAAATTTGTGTATAACCAGATAATTGAAGTATACTAGAAATAGTAAAAATGTGGGTAAAAATAAAGGAATTGGTTAGAATTTTCAATCTTTTAAAAAATACAGTAATTCAAAGTAAAATGAGTAACAATGGAATTTTATAAGATATATAGAAATAAGATGTGACAACAATCTCGTAAAGAATGGAAGCCAGTAATGGTTCTGCTTTTATATGTGAAATAATATAAAATAATGTTACTTGAAGATAGATGGTTAAGAAAAAATAAAAGGATATATTGTACACGTCTAGAGCAACTACTGAAGAGAATTAAACAAATTATAATATAGTTTATAAACAAGTAGTAGAGAAAAATAGACTCATAAAAATTCTGTATCCAAGAAGGCATGAAGAGGGGCACAAGGATATAGAGTAAGTGGGACAAAAGAAAAGAGCATATGCTAGATTTAATTCAACTATATTTGTAATTACATTAACTATAAGTGTCCTAAAAAACATAATTAAAGGCAGGAATAGGTGAATAGTAAGGAAAGAATTTACTCTATATTACCTAAACCCAGTTAAAAAAGATAGACTACAAGTAAAATGAAAGAAGACAGACCTTGTATATTGCATTCTTGTGGCTGCTATAGCAAATTACCACAAATTTGGTGGCTTGAAACAATAGAAATTCATTTTCTCATAGTTCTGGAGGCCACGTGTTTGAGGTCAGTATCCCTGAACCAAATTCAATGTCAGCCTGGAGGCCATCCCTCCAGAGGCCCTAGAGGAGAATCTGTTCTCTGCCTTATTCAGCTTTTGGTAATTTACAGTATTTATTGATTTGTTGCTGCATCTCTGTAATCCTTCTCTCTGGATTATAACGCCTTTACCTCTTCTCTCTGTGTCAAATCACCTTCTGTCTCTCTCTCATAAGGACAATTGTGCTGGCATTTAGGACTGACCCAGATAATCCAGGATGATCTTGTTCTCTCAATATTCTTAACTTACTTAAATCTACAAAGTCTTTGTCATATAAAGTGACATTTTTGCTTCCAGAGATTAGTTCATGGTATCTGTGGAAGCTTGTCTTGGGATATCATGTAATTGCAAATAAAAATAAAAACTGGAATGGCTATATTAATATCAGAAAAAGTAGATGTAATAAAAAGGAAAAGCACCATGGTTAATAAAGGACATTAGTTAACGATAAAGAAGTCAATATCAAAAAAAGAAGTCAATATCAAGAAGGTATAATAATTCAAAATGTGTATGCCTCTATTAAAGTGCTTAAAATACACAGAACAAAAACCTAACAAAAATGAAATGAGAGATAGAAAACTATACAAGCACTGTAAGAAATTTCAACAAACTTATCTCAGTAAGTGATAGAATAAATAGTCAGAAAGTCAGCAAGGATATAAACCTTGAAACACTATCAACAAACTTGACCAATTATAAAATACTCTACCCAAAAATAGGTGAATAGGTGAATACAAATTCATTTTTAATACGATGGAATATTTACCAAGTAGCATCATTTTGTTGGAAATAAAATTAATCTCAATAAATTAAAAAAGATTGAGATCATACAAATATATTTTCTGACCCCAGAGAAATAAAGCTAAAGAGCAAAACCATAAGATGTCAAAGCAGTCCGTAGGCTACACACACACACACACACACACACACACACACAATAGAAAACACTTTGAACTAAAAGACAATGAAACATATTCAAATTTGTGAAATGTCACTAAACTTGTGATTAGAGGAAAAAATTTAAGATTAAATGCTTAACTGAGAAAACAAGAAGGATTTTGAACAATTACATAAGGTAATACCTTTAGAAATTAGTGAAGGAAGAGCAATTAAATTCAAATTAAGCAGAAGGAAATCAGTAATAAAAGTAAGAGTAAAAAAAATCAGTGATAAAAAAGTCAATGAAATGGAATACAGAAAAATAATAGAGAAAAATCAAAGCAAATATCAGTTGAAATCCCTTTTAGAGACTAATCAAGAAAAAAGGGAAGAAGACAAAAATATCCAATATCAAGAAAGAAAGGAATAATTACAGAAATTACAAATATTAAAATTGGTGCTGGAGTTTTATAAATAATCTTTTGCCAATACATTGCCCAATTTTGACAGGACAAATTAATTGAAAGACATATACTGTAAGAGTTTACTTATGAAGAAATACATACCTCAAAGAGCCCTGTATCAATTTTATAAACTTGACTTTGTGATTTAACTTACTCATAAAGAAAATTTTAGCCCTATATAATTTCACTATTGAATTCTACATGATATTTAAAGAATAAAGAATTATATTTCTACACAAATTTTTCCACAATATAAAAGATAATGATAGAATTTCCAACTTATTTTATGACTCTAGAATTACCCAGATACCAAGACATTACAAGAAAACTACAGACTACTATCAGAAAAATAAAAAGGTAAAAAAAAAATCTATCAAATCATAATGAGCACATATAAAATAATAGCCTTTTATGTCCATGCACATTTACTTCAGAAATGTAAAGTTAGCATAACATGTGAATATCAGTTTAATTCATCCTATTCATAGACTAAAAGAGGAAAAAAATACTTTTTTTTAAAATACTTTTAGCAATAGAGCCAAAAAAGTATTTTTAAAAATTTAATATACATCTGTGACTTTAAAAGTAATAACTCTCAGCATACAAGAAATAGAAGGAAATTCCTTAACCTCATAAAGTGCATCTGTGAAAAATATAGAGCTGAGCACCTGACTGGCTTATTGGTTGAGCATCTGCTTTTGGCTCAGGTGGATCCCAGGGTCCTGGGATCCAGTCCTGCGTCAGGCTCCCTCCAGGAAGCCTGCTTCTCCCTCTGCCTATGTATCTGTCTCTCTCTCTCTTATCTCTCAAATAACTAAATAAAATCTTTTTTAAAAAAGAAAGAGAAATCTAGAGCTAACATTATATTTAACAGTAAAAGACAGATGCCTTCATCCTCATACCAGGAACAAAGCAAGAATATTCCACTCACCACTTTCCTTCAACATTGTATTGGAGATACTACCTAGTTCTATAGAGCAAGAAAAAAAAAATAATAAAAGAGGCATCCGATTTGGAAAGAAGAAATAAAAAATTTTGTTTGTACAATATTATTCTCTACTTAGAAAAATCAAAAGAATCTACAAAAAACTTGCCAGAGGTAATATGTGATTTTAGCAAGGTGACAGGATACCAGTTGAGCACGTAAAAGTTAATCATATGTTGATATGCTAGTATGTCCAATTGGAAGTTGAAATGAAAATGAAGACATTTAAATATATAAAAAATATGACATATTTAGGACTACATTTAACAAAACACATAAAATATCTATACACTGAAAACTGCCGAGGAAAAAGAAAAAAAATCGGAATTAATGAAATTAAGTACTTTTTTCATGCCCTGAGAGTTTCAAAATTGTTATAGTCTCAGTCTTCTGTAAAAATTCAAAGTAACTCCAATCAAAATCAAGGCAATTTTTTAAGATAGAAGTTGATAGAATTATTTTAAATGTTATTTGAAAATCCAACAGTTTGACCATAAAGTGCCCAAGAGAGATTTTCTTGTGTTAATTCTGATTGGTGTTTACTGAGCTTTTTTAATCTGTAATTTTGTGTTTTTCATTAAATTTGGTAAATTTCCAGCCACTATTTCTTCTAATGTATTTTTTTCTCCATCATTTCTCTTATCCTCTGGCACTCCAATTACATCCTTAGTAGATCTCATGAGTCATTTCACAAGTTCGTGAGGGGTTGCTCATTCTTAGACTTTTTTTTACGTTTGTCATTTCCACTGAACAGTTCAAACTCATGAAATTTTTCCTATGTCATCTCCTTTTTGCTGTTAACCACATCCACTGAATTTTTTTATTTTAAATATTTCTCAGTTCTATAATTTTTATTAGATCTTTTTTTAAAAGTTTCTATTTTTATGCTGAGATTTTCTCAATAGAAGCTGATTTTCTTTTACAATCTTGAGCATACAATAATAGCTGCTTATGTGCTAATTCCAATATCTCTCAATAGAGTTGGTCTCTACTCATTGCTTTTTCTATATAGAAGAGTGTATGTTTTTCCATTTCTTTTTTTTTTTTTAAGATTTTATTAGCGAGAGAGAGAAAGGAAAAAAAAACAAGTGGGGGGAGGGGAGAGGGAGAGGGAGAAGCTAAGCAGGGAGCTGAGCAGGGAGACTGACATGGGGCTCGATCCCAGGACCCGGGGATCATAACCTGATCTGAAGGCAGACACTTAATTGACTGAGCCACCCAGGTGCCCCTGTTTTCCTTTTATTATTATTATTATTTCTCAGCTTACTATTGAGTCATTTTGTATTGTATCCTCAACATTGTAAATGACATTTCACAAAATTCTGGGCCAGTTATGTGCCTCTAAAGAGTTCTGTGTTTGTTTTTGTAGGCTGTTAAGCGGGCTTAATTCAAACTGAAAATTCTATTTTTTTTTCCTTGCAGTTCAGTTGTTTTAGTCTTTCTAGGGATGCTTGTTGTTTGCATAATGCATGTATTTGAATCATACATATGTCATAGAAGGGTCAGCCAGAGACTTAGGGAGAGTGTAAACATGAAATCCAAGGCTCCCTTCTCTGATTCTTCTGTTTCTGGAATTCCACTTTCCAAGGGATGTGATTGTCCCAAATTCCGTTCTGACTTATCAATCCAGTAATGTTGAGGTTTTTCTACTGACGTTATAATTCTCCTGCACCAAATATTGGGGCATTCTCAGGGTCAAAGCTGTGAAGTGGGAAACTCAATGACATTGCTGTGCTCATTTCCTAGTATTGCCATACAAAATTACTTTAAAGATGTGGCTTAAAAAATAAACTTATTCTTTCACAGTTTTAGAGGTTGGCAGTCCAAAATTTAGGGCTAGCAGGGCCTTACTCTCTGTGAAGGCTTTAGGGGAGGATACTTCTTTGCCTTTTCCTAGCTTCTAGTGGTTACCAGCAATCCTTGATGCCCTTTGGTGTATAGACCTATCATTCCAATCTCTGTCTCCATCATCACATGCCATTCTCCCTTTGTGTCTTCATGTCCAATATCCCTCTTCATTCAAGGAACTTAATCATGCAGTACAATCGCATCTTAACTCAATTACATCTGCAAAGACCTTATTTCCAAATAAGGTCACATTTGCAAGTATGGAGATTGGAACTTGCACATATCTTTTGGGAAATATAATTCTACTCACTACAGTTCTCTTCTTGCAAATGTTCCTTCTGAAAGAGAGTGTTTGTCTCTTTCCATTCACTCTCTGGTATCTTCATGCAGTTGCTTTCTGTTTTTTTTTTTTTTTTTTTCCAGAATTTATATTTGTTCTCTCCAGCAGGATTGGTTTTATAGGAGCTACTGTGCCATACTTGAAGTAGAACTTCCTTCCCTCGTAGCTATTTCTGTTTATCTATGTTTCTCTATCTATCTATCATCTATCTGTTATCTATATATCATCTATCTATGTTATCATCTATTTATCTATGATTCTATCATTCTTTTTTTCTATCTCAGTTCCTCTGTAAGTGTGTCTTTCCACCATACAGATACAAAACCCAGCCCTGGAAGCTTTAGATAGAAGATTTGAGATCCCAGAGGAATTAAGTCCTCCAAATTGTTAGCTGCCTATTAAATACTTCCTCCTCAATCACAATTTCGCTTCATTCCTCATTTCTTTAAAAAAACTAAATTTAAAAAGTGGTCAAAAGATAAAGAGAAGAAGTAGGAGACTTTCCTGTTTGTCTTACATATTTTTTGCATCACTTTTACTTCGAATTTTAAAGAGGACAGGATATAATTTAAAAACATGCATATTTCTTAATGACCACATGCCCTGACTACATGATACCCCTTCCCCTAAAATCTCCAAACTCTGAAAGCTTCATGTTTGGTTTGGAAGATAGAAAGAAACTGGGTAAAAACCTTCTTCGTATACAAATACTCATGATTTCCATGGAATTATCTATTTGAACCTCAATTTCTATCACTACATGAGGGTTATTGTAAGGATAAAAATACATCATTTGAGTTTCAGTGTGTGGCACATCCAAGCAAAAATAGACCCTGTTTACCGGAATATGGCCGTATATTGTCTTTCATGTCTTTTTCATACTTTCACTTTCCCTTAATACATATTGATGGGACTTTTAAAATGACAACTTTATATACAATAAAATAACTAGTTGAGGTAAATGGAATTCATACCATACATAACTTGAAAGATCCATTGGTTTTGATTGGGTTTTTCCCTGAAAGCTGTGTTCACAATTGCCCTTAGATCTTTTGCTACATATAGCAAGCCAGTGCCATGTCCATGATTCTACACAGTTGTCCCAAAAACTGTCTTTTCTCTTTTCCTTTCTAAGATCTCAGATTTTGTGCAACTACTTTCTGTAAACTCTGCCTTATTAAAAGCATAGCAAGTCTTTTTCTTAATTTGAGTATTCAAGCTTTATAAGTATAGGTTCACTCATTTTTTTTTTAATCCCTAGGCACTCAACTTTGCTGTGCCTACAATGTGGATAATAACATATACCTTATTCATGCTTCTGAGAAATGCAAGGAAAGTTAATTAGAAAATGTCAAGAAAGCTCTCCCAGATCCTTAGAGGAAAGAGCATCATGTGACTACGATGTATCATTAGTATAAAAATAAGACCATTCCCAATCCCATAGCTCTTAAAGGGTCTTTACACATTGCTAGTGCATTTAAGAAATAAAATTATAGACTCAATGAACTGGAAAGAATCTCAAGTAGTCATATGGTCCATTCTCTGCTTCAAGAGAGACCACGGTTCTACCTTCCCATATGACTTCCTAACCTATTTTTAAGACTTCTAAAGAAAAACTTCTGAAGTTCCAAAACTCCATTTGATAATTTGTTTCTACTCTTTAATATCTCTCAGCTGTATAAAATATTTTTTAACCTACTTTTTTTAGGAAACGTCCTGCAATCTAATATTATTCAAGATACAGACTGGAATTTCTTGGTCAAGAATTACTGACCTTGGGGGCGTCTGGATGGCTCAGTGCTTGAGGGTCTGCCTTTGGCTCAGGTCATGATCCTGGGATCCTGGGGTTGGGACCCACATCAGGCTCCTCGCAGGAAGCCTGCTTTTCCCTCTGCCTATGTCTTTGCCTCTCTCTCTCTGCCTCTCTCATGAATAAATAAAATAAAATAAAATGAAATGAAATAAAATAAAATAAAATAAAATAAAAAAGAATTACTGACCTCAACTATTTTACACAGCCAACTAAAGTAAGCACAGGATGTAAGAGAGAGGGCAGAGATGGGATTTGATCCTGAAGTCAGGTCAATGTCTTGATTATGAATCTTTTATTTAAAAGAATATTCCTACAACAAATTTTAAGAATCTACTTGATACATGAATTTGCAAAAGATGACCATTTCCTCCATTCAGTATAATTTATTTATTTATTATTTGTTGAAAATCAGATTTTAAAAGGAAGTCATAATTGGACTTCATTTAAAATATTAGGAAAAAACACTTGAGAGAGAACCTAATATAATTACAACTTCCTCAATATTTTCCTTAGTATAATCAGAGTTACCATATAATCAGAAATATTTATAGAAGGCTCCTTAGGCCATGCTATATTGTAGCTTGGGATTCAAAATAATATAGGCAGTTAAAAATGGATTTATTAAAAAATGGATTTATTTAAGGAAAGGACAGGTTAACGCAGAGCTTAACTTAGAGGTATACGATGTTTCAGTTGACGTATATCTGTGAACCATTTACGATTTGCATATTTTTAATTTCCGTATATTTGGAAGAAATCAGTGTTGTTCAGTAATCCAGGAACTTATTTGAACATTTCTACCAAGCAGATAATGACCTTCTTCCCTTTATAAGAGTCTTGATATTCCCTTGCACTATGTATGACCAGCTCTCTTGGATCTGGTCCTTATCCTACCACTTTGTATTTCTCTTTTCTTTGGCCAGTTTCACAGAATGCCTCCGAATTCTGTTTGCCCTTAGATCTGTTGAGCTTGAGAGGTCCATAATTTAAACAAGGAGAGATGTGAAGCAGATAGTTGCAAAGCTCTTCAAAATTCATTCAACCAAATTTAATTCAACTAAAATTATGGACTCACTTGCAGTCTTATGCCAGTAATTTGCACTTTGGGCTCTCAGAATCTGGTTATAAAAAAATGCCATCATATGTACTTATACAACAAACTATATTCAAGACTTAGTAATAGCTATTGCTTTTGGATAATTTGATATAAAAAACTACAATGCTACAATAGTCTGCAAAAGAGAGAAGATTCTTGGAGTTTACATTAACATTTATATCACATATTAAATAGAACATGTGATCCCAACTCTTTAGTTCTACATCTACTTTGGATTATAAGGGCATTTAGTTAGAGGATCTGGATATTTATTTGATCATTTCCATGCCTCCTGATCCTTTGGACGAAGCACACATTGCAGAAAAAAGAAGTCAAATAATTAAAAGTAGGAGAGCAACAGTAATGAGTGTGATTTCTTTTTGACAATCTGGAACTAAATTTTTGCTCAAAAGGACATCAAAACTCAGGTCAAGCTTTTTCCAGTAGCAGTGACTTAAACAAACATGTGCTGGAACTTATTTTTAGACATAAAGGTACACAGCCAGAGGTTTTATTCAGGATTGCTATTAAATAAACTCCCCTCAGGGCCTTGTAAAAGACGGTATTTGAATTAAAAGTAGACACATCCCATTTTCCACATTCTGCAAGTCCCTGAAGATTTCTCATTGCCCGGATTGTGGCAAGGGGAGTGCCCTCTTCGAAATCTCCATTGAGCCCTGTCTCTATAGTAATTATGAGTTTGGAGATCATTAAAAGTCTTAAAATTTTGGGAGGGTACATAAGACGGCTTTTGAAGCTCTGTGGCTGATCAACAACATGTTCTAAAAAGCTTTTGATATATACATGGCTCATTAAGTAAAGGTCAAAATTGGACAATGTCCTGTTAATTTCCTTTTGCCAGACAAATCAATATCTGCATCAACATTCATTAAATTTGACAGAAGCTAAGAAAGTTAGATGTGAAATGTAAATCAATACTTATTCCTGATAGGATTAACTTGCTGTACAGAGAGTATAAAACATCAATTCTTTATACATATTGTTCAACCCAATACTCCACTTTAGCCTTAGGGAAGCTGCTTCCCACTCCCCCCCCTTTATAGCCTTCACCTCTAATCTGGCTTTGGGTTTTTGTTGGCTAGAGCTGAGTATTCCATCCTTGAGCAAATTTTATATCTTGTGCATATATATGCAATGTAATATTTCCTTTTGTGTTATTACGTTTGCAACTCTTTAAGACCAAATCATGCCCCACCAGCACCACCCCAAAAATCTAGACATTTGAAAGTTTCAGAACATATTTCATTTCCCTATGAAATGTGCAAATTAAAGAGTTTCATTTTCTCCCCCTTGCAGTTATCAGCACAGCTTGTGATATCCTATGAATCCCAGAAGGTTAAGTTTGGAAAAGTTCAGTTTATTGATACAAATATCTAGGAGTTGTTTGGTTCCTTGTTGGTATTGCTATCTCTGAGACTCTAAACTCTGCAACTATGTAATTTCATGAACCTAGGCTTATTTTAGTTGACATTGATGCTTATTGCTCTTGCTATTGCAAGATTCTAGAACAACTTTTCAACTGAAGAATATTAAATAATGTACATTATAGTTGTGATGCTCAGTGGATCTTGTTACATTTTTGTTTTTTAGGAGATTTTACTTATTTATTTGAGAGAGAGAAAGAAAGAGAAGAGGGGAAGGAGCAGAGGGAGAGGGACAAGCAAACTTTGGGCTGAGCATGGAGCCCGATGTGGGGCTCAATCTCATGACCCTGAAATCATGACCTGAGCTGAAATCAAGAGTTAAATGCTTAACCAACTGAGCCCAGAATGGGGCCTATTGGCAATAGGAAAGAATCCAAACCAGAGAGAACTGGACTCCATGGGCTGAGTGGCTTCATCAGGAGGTGATGAAAGAGGTCGTCCAGAAGGATCATAACAGAAACCAAGGAGAAACACCCAGAAATGGAAATAGAGAGAGGGATGTTGATGTTTTTCATGTGGAAATGAGAGCAATCATCTTGCAGAATAAATAGGTTTCCATCACTTTCCTGCTTTAATACAATCAATAACTTTCTGGACAATTAAAATAAAGTACCTCCTTCTTAACTTGGTCTCTAAAGTTCTAGGTAATTGGAGGCCGCCTCCTTCTCTATATTTTTCTTCTGTCACTTTGCACATCATTCTCCATATAGTTAAGTCTTTTTGTTGCTGAACATGCCAAGGGCCACAGGTTTTGTATTCATTGTTTCTGCTGTCTAACACTCTCTCCCCCTAGACTGCCCCTCTCATTACTCTGGTCTTCGCTTGTATGACACCTCCTCATGGGCATCTTTCCTGATCATCCCTAGAGAAAGTGACTCCCCCACTGGACATGTGCCTTATGCTGTTGGTGTTATTTTTTCCATAGCATATTTAGTCTATTCATATTTCTATGCCTTTTCACTAGATTATACGCTCCACGTGTTGGGGATTCTGTAACTAGAACAGAGCCTGGTGTAACCAGCATTTAAATACATCTGTACTGATCAATGAATAAATTCACAGAAAAAAAGGCACAATCCTTGTCTGGTGGAGCTGTGGAAATGGAATGCTAGCTACCTGGGCCGCTAAGGCGGAGACGTGGACTTGAGGGCCTCAAATAGGGAGCTAGTGACCAAACTTGGGGTAAAATTGGTTCATTCGCTTGTAATTCCAGTTCTACTCACAGGTCCTACCTACTTGTCTTGAGAGGAAATTCTTTGGGGACCAAAGGTCACACTTGTTTCCTGATTCCAATTCTTTGTTCTCCTAGGAGACTCACCTGACTCCATGCTCTGTTGTGCTACCCAAACACTGACAACTCACTCACAGACCCTCTCAGACCTCCTGATGCCAGTCCAGCTTCCAGAACTTCTGCCTACTGGTACCTTCTCAGTGCTAGCGAGCCCCCACCAGCAAGCAATGCCTCCTCTGTACCTCTTGCTTGACTTTCCCACAAGATACCCCAGAAGATCTATCTACTTTTAATGGTTACAGGTCAGTTTGGTTTCGTCCATGTGGTAAGTCAGATACACGCTTCCCAAGTTCCCCCATAGGTTGGAACTGGCCTGATAAATCCATTTCTTTTAGAGCATTGGCATCATTTCAATTTTTGAGATGAGAAATAAGCACTTATCAACAAGACTGCCTGGCATACTAGAAAAGTCAGCAGATCTGTCACATTTGGATTACAGTTTCTGGAATGACCTTAGTAGAGAAGTTCCAAGTATATGATAAAATAAGAAGAAATCTGCTATAAAATTAAGAAGCTTAAACTTTGGGTCCTTCTCTTAAGGCCCTTCCATGGCCTTAAGAAGGAGCCTGCAAGTTTAACCTAGTCACGCATTCATATGAAACTTGACAAAGTATAATATTCCATTCTGAACTCCCTTCCATCCCATTATCTCCCATATTGGCTGGTGTTGGGGTAGCTATAGGATTTCCAGGGTAAACTAACTAAGGAGGAGTTAATTTAGGAATATATTTATAAAGGTGAATTTATTGGGATATATTCCTGTGGTTTGCCATCATTTTCATGTATGCTGAAGTTATTGCTAGCCATCCTGACATAGCCACTGGGTTTATTTCACACAATATACTCTTGTTGGTAACTAAATACTAAACCAATGCTTTTCACTCTAAGGAAACAACGGTGATGCCAAATCTGGTATTGTTTTGGAAAGATGGCTGCTGCTGCTGCTGTGTATGGATTTGCTGGTGGCATGATCCACACTGTAGTGGATTGATGATCAGTGTTTGACTTCTCAGTGACATTCCATGGAAATTCAGAGGTAGAGGTATGAGATGAAGGGCTTTTAATACATTTTCTGTAAAAATTAATCATTTTTCATAGACTATGGCCCAATGTGTGAACTAAGAAACCATTGGGACTTGGTTTTTTAAATAATCTTTGCAAAATCATATCATTTATAGAGAAAACTGTCTCCTTCAAAAACTAAATTTGAACTATGAAGTAAAAGAGGATAAGAAGTTTTATTTTCTTTTCTTTTTTTTTTTTTTTCTTTTTTTGCTTGATCAAAACAGCATACTGGGCAGACCTGATTTGTGGTTTCATTATTGATGTTGGGCAAAGAGATGACAAAGAAGGAAGTAATGTGCTGCTGGGTGGATCTTTGATTGGAGCTTGATTAGGGAGGTAGCACACAGAGATTTTTGGCCTGATGGCACTTTGTGGCAGCAGGCTGGGGGTTCGGCTCAGCTTTGAGTTGGAGCATCTCTCCATCAAGAGGCCAGCCCTCACAGCTGGTCCTAATTGGGGCTGTTCTGCTTAGGCTCCGCAGATGGTGATGAGACAGACCGCATTTTCCCTTGGCCAGCTTGCCCCTAGCCAAAAGTCAGGCTGGTGTCCTGCTGCTGACCCATGCCTTGCTCACCCTTTGGCTAATCAGAATATCTCTGTCTGTTGAGCTGTCAGGCTCACCTCTCCCAAGACCATTATTTCATTAAAAACATTCTACAAGAAAACATTGTGAGTTTTTCTTTCTACTGCACTGCCTGGCTTAAATGGCTTTGAGCCTTCAGCAAGACATTGACATTCTCAACTCAGTAAGAAAGAGGATCACTCAGAATGAAGGATTTTACAAAATGAAAGTCTTTGTTCTTGATGCTCAGAAATCTTTGACTTCCAGTTGTGCAACACTCCAGAAAAGAAGATTTTATTCTTTAAAGTAAAATAATGGCCTTGTATCTTGGAGGAGAAGTTGGATACAGAGGGAAAAAAGCAAGTGGTGGAGAGAAAGACATTCTATAAAATGAGAGGATGCAAAAGGGCGCACAAGGCTGAAGGGCATTGGGCCAATAGCAGGAGTGGACGGGATTACAGAGTGTTTTTATTACTCAAGTACAGTTGAAACGAAGGTGGAAAGATTACTGACTTTTGCTAACTCCTATGCATATTTAACAGAAACATTGATATCTGGACCATCATTAGGAGATACATCTTTTTAAACAAAATGAAAGAACATCCTTGAAAACATTAAGTGGTTCTGCAGTTGAAATATAAACTGAATGAAACAGAGATCCACGTTCCAGTCCCATTACTGTATGGCTCTTATTTCATTTCCAATGGAAAAGCAAAGCATAACTTTTCCCTCTTCTACCTTCTCACCTGATCCTGGGGGTAAAAAAAATGCTTGCAGATTAATGAGTTCTTAATGACCTGGGTAACTCTTAATTATTGAGATAACGTGTGTTAATAATCATCAGCCCTTTTGAATGAACATTTCAAACTTGCACCAAGCAAATATGCATCTTATTCACCCTAACTAATATGGTACCAGCATTAAATAAATGGCGACAATAGAATGTGGCACAACAACTGTAGTGTGCCTGTATTAGAAGGCTTCAAGAAACATGTCTTGCTCCTTTTTGGAAAATTTAGAACACCCAGGGCCAACAGAGTGGATTTTCTCCATCAATTGTGTGTTGTAGGGCTGTGTGTTCCATGGGACAAAGAATAAAATACTATGCATGTTAAAAATGGCAGCACGTTAATACACACTGGTTGTGCAGTAACTAACAGTGACCCCCCGAATGATCGTGCTTTTGACATTGAAAAGATAGCGTATACCTTTTTGTGTTTCCAACTTCCAATTCTTTGCTGTAGGGCATCTGAAATTGGATTTGGAGGGGGGAAGTCTTGATGTTCTTTCCATTATTGTAAAATGAATTCTTGGAAAAGCTGGAGGGGTTCTGTGAGCAATTGTTAATGAGGCTTTATTAACCTAGGACACCCCCTTATGGAATAATAGCTTAGTAAAATAGATGTTCTCACAGGACCCACTTGTTTTATTAATAGTGCAGCAGGGAAGTATGCAAGGCTCTGGGGAATGCAAACGGCCAGGTGAATGGAGTACATGGCTTTCCCTTCAAGATCAGCAATTCACCTCTTGTTCAAGTCAGACATGGTCTCAATCGTACATCACAGTTATCAGGTCCATTCTCGTAGATGGTTTTGTGCCAGAACTGGCAAACTTTCTTTATAACTTACTTAGTTAACTTTAATTCTGTATCTATATATTTATTCATAGATTTTTCATTTGGGAAAACAATGTAATTTTTACCTCTAGGAACTCAATATTTACAAAAAAGGGGGAGAGGGGCAAATAAGTGCCCATCATGATATGTTTAATCAGTTTTTGTGGGTTTCAATCAGAGACATGGTTTTGTTTGTTATATTATGTCTTTGGAAATGTGTTAAGTTCCGAGAATGTCCAGGGAAAGAGACATGAGTACTAAAAAGTGTTTGAGTGCTGGGGTGAAGACTAGACTCATGCTGGAAGCAAGGAGAGCAAAGTAGACTTGCAGGATGCAGGTAAGTAGAGGTAGGTAGACACCGCTGGGTGGAGAGGTACAGCCATGTGGGGGAGCCAACACAAGGTGCAGGTGCATACTCTCAGTATTGTTGGAGTCCTCATGAGAAAGGTATCAGATCTGGTTTGAAGGTTTCAAGGAAAAGAGACCGCCCCTCCAACCTCTCCCTTGCCACCTCAAAACAGCTAAACTGAAAATGACAAAAATGGCAAGCAGACAGCAACCACTCTGACTCTGTACTGTGTGCTTCTAGACTGAATATTCCATGTGGCTCCATATTGCTGGTGTTCTGCCCTTTTTGGGGTCTGGCTTGGCCTTTGATGACTTGGGTCTTAAAATACAGCTGGTGGCTGTTCTGAGGAGGCAGAGAACCCACTAACTCACAAGTGCTCACTGGTAAACAAACAGACAATGGAGGCGCGTCTAATGACTTGAAGCTACTGCCATCTAGTATGAATTTGAATTGGTGACCAATTTGGATGCAGGGATTTTTTTTTTCTGTGTGTTTAAATATCATTTATCCTGAGAAGCGCACATTACTGCAACGAACAGGAGACCCCATTGGGACTTAATTAGGGAAGGCTGAACTGGGAAGTGATAGTTTCCATGTTGTTTTGGAGCTGTGCTCCCAGTCCTTGTTTCTATCTCCTGTAGTAATACAATTAATATCCTGTATCTAGTTTTAATAGAGGCAGTAACTCTAGTAAGACACATTATTGCTTCTTGGCCCAAAGAGAAATGTTCATATATTTCTCTTCTTGCTGTTACCTGTCAAGCCGACTGGCTTCATCTGTACCCTGAGACATTACACATTCAGGAAAGCAGTTGTTTCCATATGTCTTGGGGGAAAGCTATCATTTTTCAGCAAGGCATGAGGTGCATGGAACATTTTTCGTACTTGCTTTCCCTCTGCATGTATCAGGTGGTAGCCATTATAGCATTCCCAGTACATACCACCGATGTGAGAACTGGAACTTCTATAGCCTACAGTTTGTATTTATTTCATTGGGAGACAGAGTTTTAAAGCTGCTTCCTGATATAGGGCAACAGCTGGGAAGCATCTGTTCACCGTCTTATGAAAGAATTCAATGGGAGCAAGAAAATATTGGTTAAGGACTGCTACTAGGACACTAAACAATCATCTGGGAAGTAAATCAATGATAATATTTTCAGTATCCTGTCATTAATTTATTTACCAAGAGTAGAGAATAAGGATTATATCACACTTATTTTTAACCAATTTTTAAATTTTACTTGTTCTCTATAGACTACTTCCACATCTATCATTCATGATCCTGGCTCAATATGCTACTAATTTATGAGGCCCGTATTTATTTCACTTGTTTTTGTTTTGGGGGGATTTTTTCTGTTTGTTTTGTTTTTTGGTTATTTCTGTTTGTTTCTGTTTTTGTTTTGTTTTGTTTTTGAGAGAGAGAGAGAGAGAGAGAGAGAGAGAGAGAGAACACGATCACCTATGATTGGGGGAAGGGAGGGGCACAGGAGTAGGGAGAGAGAGAATCCCAAGCAGGTTCCATGCCCAGTGCAGAGCCCAATATGGGGCTTGATTTCACTACCCTGAAATCAAGACCTATACTGAAATCAAGAGTCAGACACTTAACCTACTGAACCACCCAGGGGCCCCAAGGCCCACTTGGCGTACAATGATCTTGGTGCTAAGGGGTAAAGAATTTCTTTGTTTTATCCTATGTTAACAACAGACTAAAAATATGAGTGTTTCCTGCATCTTTTTTAATAGGAAACTTTTTTAGAAATTTTAGGTTTATAGAAAAACTGAGCCAGGAATGGAAAGTCCTGTATACCTTCTCACTACCACCCCAACCCATGCTTTCTCTTATAATTAATATCTAGATGGTACATTTATTGCAACTGATGAGTAAATACTGATAAGTTATTGTTAACTAAAGTTCATAATTTACACAACGGTTTATTCAGTGCTGTACATTTTGTAGGTTTTTGACAAATGTATAATGGCAAATATCTACAATTACAATATCATACAGAATAATTTCACCACCCTAAAATCCCCCTTCACCTCTCCTATGCTTTATTCCTCTTCCTATTCCTGAGAACCCCAGTGACCACTGTTTTTTTTTTTTTTACTGTCTGCATGGCTTTATCTTTGTTAAGATGTTATATAATTGTAATCATACAGTACAAAGCTTTTCTAGATTGGCTTCTTTCACATAGCGATATGTATTTATGTTTCCTCCATTTCTTTCTGTGGCTTGATTGCTTATTTGTTTGTATCACTGTATAATATTCCATTTCACAGATGTACCACAATTTGCTTATCCATTCACTGATTGAAGTTTTCCAACTTTTGGCAATCATGAGTAAATCCACACTAAACTTTTGTGTGCAGGTTTTTGTGTGGACATAAGTTTTCAGCTTATTTGAGTAAATACCAACTAGCAAAATTGCTGGATTATGTGATTAAAAAAAAATCTAGTTTCATAAAAAATTGCCAAACTGTCTTCCAAAGTGGCTGTGCCATTTGCATTTTTAACAGCGATGAAATGGGGGAGTTCTTATCATAACTCATCTTTGTCTGTGTTTGCGGTGTCAGTGTTTTCGATTTTGGCCAATGGGTATGTAGCAGTATCTCATTGCTTGTTTTAATTTGCAATCCCCTGAGGACATATGATGTACAGCATCTTTTTATATGCTTATTTTCTATAATACATCTTTCTTGGTGAGGTGTCTGTTCAGATATTTTGCCCATTTTTAAATTAGATTGTTCATTTTCTTACTGTTGGGTTTGAAGACTTCTTTCTATATTATAGATACCAGGCCTTTATTAAGTGTTTTACAAATATTTTTCTCCCAGTGTATGGTTTGTCTTTTGATTCTCTTAGTGATTTACTCTTTCATTTAACTTATGCAATACTGCATCTTCTAAGAATATCATGGACATAAATACTTATGCTTATAATGTTGATTTTAACCTGTAAGTTCTAAGGAAACATAGTTATTTATTTATTTATTTAGTTAGTTAGTTAGTTAGTTATTTTTTAATTTTCTGGAGATAGCATAGAAAAAAACACCCAGGAGTTCCAGACTCTAAATGTGTAAAAAACTAAGAAACATGAAATTTTTGAGAAACAGAAGAAAGATTAGTGTGACTGGAACACAAAATAATACAAAGAGGCACAAGAAAAGACTGTTGAAGTTATTGAAGGGATTTGTGTGTGTATGTGTGTGTGTGTGTGTGTGTGGTCAGTGAGCAGGAGCAGGGAAAATATTCCCATTTGAAAAAATATCAGGGTAGGACTATCTTGATGACTCAGTGGGTTAAGCACTTGATTCTTGGTTTTGGCTCAGGCCATGATATCAGGGTTCTGAGACTGAGTCCTGCATTGGGTTCTGTGCTGGACAGGGAGTCTGCTTAAGATTCTCTCTCTCCCTCTCCTTCTGCACACCACCCCCCATTCATATGTTTGTGTTCTCTCTCAAGAAAGAAAGAAAGAAAGAAAGAAGAAAGAAAGAAAGAAAGAAAGAAAGAAAGAAAGAAAGAAAGAAAGAAAGAAAAATATAAGGGTAAATTATTGATTTGAGTTTAATGGGACAAAGTTCATGTGGGGTTAAATAGTCAGGAAGTTATTGTTATAATGCAGACAAAAGGTGTTGGTAGTTTCCATGTGTGTCTGGAGATTTTAAAAAAGATATTTTAGGGTTAAAATGGATGTAAGTTGTTGACTAACTATATTTTCTTGGGAGTAGTTAAGGAAAAGAAGGTGTTAAAGTTACTCCTAGTTGACTGGATCATACAATTTGGTGAATGATGGTGCTATTCATTGAGGTAGAGAATCATGAAGGAAGATGAAATCTGACAAGGAAGATGATGAATTTTGAATATGTTAATGTCGAAGTAGCTGAAAAACTAACTGAAGATGTCAAGTAGACAGCTGTATGTATAGCTCAAGAGTTAGGAAATTCTGAGCTGATGATATAAATATTGAGAGTCACCAGCCATAAATATATGACTAATATAGAAGATTAGATCACTGTTCACAAAACACCTACTTCCTCCCCTGTCTGCTACCATGAAAGACATTTACTTCCCTTTCTCCAGGCCTAGAGCTTGCCATGTGACTTGCTTTGGCCAACGGCATGTTAACAAATATGATATAGTCAGTGGCTTGAAATGTGCTTATGGAACTGGGCTGTCTATATCGTGTTCTAGCCGTTCACCAGCCTTGGTGAGCTCCTGATCTGGGAAGTACAGAAGACATGAGCAGATCTGGGCCTAACCTGCAGCCTGAAGACAAACCAAGTCAAGTTCAGCCCAAATTGACTGGAGACTAACTGAGCCACAGAGGTATTGGGGAGATGTAGGTCATGGATATTTCATTATGTTTTGTGCCACAGTAGCTATCTGAGACAATGAGCTCATTTAAGGGGTTACTGAAAAGTCAAATGGGGAAGGGACCAGGGTCAGATCTGGAGGAATGCCAACACTAAAGGTTGGGTAGTGAGGAGTGGCCAGAGGAAAAGGGAAAGGTCAAGGATGCTTAATTAGCGCAGAAGTCAAAGAGGTGGGGATTAGTCAACAGGGAAAAATAAAACCTACTGTAAATTCAAAGAGTATTCAACAGCATTGAAATGCAAGAGCCTCCCAGTGGTGGACAATATGCAGGCGAGCTACAGAGTCTTGTGAAATGAAAATATAGAAGCAGGTGGAGAGAGAGAAAAAACAAGAGCACAGGAAGAAAGGGCTTAATCACCAGCACAAAGCATCTGAGGATTTTGTAGAGGATGAGATGCGGACCACAGGCTGCAAAATTGGCCTTATGTAGTTGGAAGAACTCCCCTTTATTAAGCAGGTGGGAAAAAGGTTTAACTACACGAAGGTGAAGAAATTCCAGTTGGTAGCCTCAATTTTTACTTTAGAAGTGCTATGTAGAATTGAGTCCACCTTCTGAGAGGGAGTATGGAAATAGGGGATTCAGAGGCTTTGGAGTGAGTGGGAAGACAGAAGCCCCCTCACATTGTGCAAGAGGGTTAACTTGCAATGACTAAGAAAACCCCATTTGTACTGTATAGTTTTCTCTTGAAGTCTTGACAGTTTTTGTTTTGTTTGTGTGTGTTTTAATCAAAGAAGCATGATAAGCACACTTTTGTATGAGTGAAAAATACCTGTATTAAATCTAAACGGAATACTTTTGTTTTTCTCGTCATTTCTCTGTCTTCCATTATCAGTTATTTTGCATTGCAAATAAGCACATACTCAACCTTGAGTCGAAAACTTGGCTCCTCTTCCCCTTTCATTATGGAGTACTCATTCCAAATTCCAAAATTCAAACTCACAGAACAGACATATGAAGCTTACTTAGATTTGCAAAGAATAAAAGGTGATGGAAGAGGAAGAAGGAAATTCCACCATTAATACTCTGGGTCATCTTTGTAGCACTGAGTTTTAACCTTGAAACTCTTCCAAGATTTCCTTTTCATGAGCTTTATGGCCAATTGCCTCCAGATAGGCACACTTCTTTCTACAAATATCCTTTTAAATTTGACACCCGGGCCATATGTTATGCTGTTTCGCTCTGATTTTCAGGCAGAATTCTTCCCAATCTACATTTAATTATGTGGAGCATTTGGCTTTGCTAAAGTCTAACAAGTCTACTAGAATCCCCTGGAATTCATTCTGTCTCCCAGATCAGAGGAAGCATGGATGTTAATTAAGTGGGACTGCAGTCTACCAGGTAGTTACTCATAGTGTATAAAGACATGTTCAGGAACATTGGTGGGAGGTAATTTACCCCATTCTGACTCCAATTACTATGGAAGAACTTTGCTACAGAAGAAAATACGCCCTGCTCTGGCAAGTTATTGGCAACTTTTCTTCTTTGAGAAGGTGAAGGTCAAGGCAGCTCTGCCTGATTGATTGGCTAAGAGGGATGTCATCCAGGATTTGCGTGTGAAAGTTATTTTGGGCTACAGCCATCTGAGGCACAGAGCAGATTACCTGGTTTTTGATGTGGGAAACAAAGGCAGAAGAAATATTATTAAATTTTCTTACTACCTACAGACCATTGACAAGTCCTTGAAACAGGCAGAGTGACATTCCTCCAGGGACTCAACTGCCTCGATATTAATAATATTCTAAGGGCAACAGGCAATCTTAGCCCAATCCCCAGGATCCTATAAGCCTACTTTAATGTATAAAAATTCCTTTTTTTATCTCTACCCCGCAAGATACGTGTTGGCAATCATCCCCCAAGCATATGGCCTATTGATATACACCTGAAGGGTCTCGTGACTAAGGTTTTATTAGATGGTAATAAATGACCTTTTCCCAACAAAAGCTAGCACCCTCAAGGTCCTGGTAACCTTGCTTCCAGATTCCTTATAGGCTTACGCTCTTACTAACTCCCTCCCAATTTGAAAGTATATAATGCGTCACTCCTCATGATTCCAGTGCAGCTCTTTCTACCCATGGGTCCTATCCTTGTGCTTTAATAAAATCACCTTTTTGCACCAAAGATGTCTCAAGAATTCTTTTTTGGTCATGGGCTTTGAACCCTAATGTTTTTCCCTACATCAGTTTTCTTTATTGCTAGATGTTTCCTGTTGCTTTGATATCATAGTGGATACTCTGCTGTGCTACCAAGATCCACTTTTGAGATATGAGGTAATCTTTTCCCCAGTGGCTGAAGAATGGTGCCTGTTGACAGTTCATAGCTGACTCCTACCCCCAAGAATTTCCCTCAGCCAAAATAAGCAGTTTTGCCTAATATTATACCCTCACTCAGGACACAGGCCACATTCAATAACTGGTCAATTTAGGACTATAATTCTGGGCCCCCTTGTCTCTATTAGGAACATCTCTGTGGGACCATCCCCACTTCAGAGCTTCCTGTGAGATCACCTGAGGCCTCTGTTATAAGTACACCTAAGTGCAACTCCTCTCCCTGGGCAATCCAGCTTCCCTCTTTTTGTTACAAGTGTTTCTGAGAGCATACCCTAGTAAGCCATCTAAACATAAATCTCCATTTTAGTGTTTGTTTCTCAAGAAACCAATGTAAGGCACTTAGTGCTAGGGGTGGTCCTAAGAAACAGACTCTAAAAGACATCTTGGAGCTGGATCATTTGCCAGCCCCCCTACACCAGGGACTGCATTGCTCTAGGTCAACAAAATACTGATAACTCCTGGAAAGTAGTGTCATATTACAAGAATTTCCACCCATGGGGAACTGGGGAACTGGAATGAGGTAGCAGTGGAAGGGATGTATGAACATGTAAAGTACCCCAGGCATTTGAGAGGTTCCAGAAAAATAGAAATTATAAGATCAGATGGCTGTGATGGGTGGCTAGCAATGCAGTGGAGAAGCAAAGATGAGGGAGATTAGTTAGTTTAAAGCAAAGAGTGATACACACTGACGTGTGTGTGTATATGTCTGTGTGTGTGTATGACACTCCCTAAAATTGACTTCTATGAGAAAAGAAATAAAGCAAAAAAGTAATAGCTAGAGTACTTCCTTGCAAATATAAAAAAATTATCATCTTATGAAGAAAGAGGAAGGGAAATCTAGAATGCAGTTGTAAAAGTGTGTCCTAGAGAAAGTTGAATTCTAAGTCCCAAAAAGACTTCTGTGCTAAGGTGAGGGCCCTGATGGAAGGAAGAGCAATCTGAGGGAGACTGCGGATAGGATATATGGGTCAATGCACTCAAACTCCTGAATCTTTAGATCCTTCTGAATCCTCTGGGCTGGCAAAAGTGGTCCATTCCTTCTCACTCAAGACTAGTCCCTCTCCTTCTTTGCTTTACGACATTGCAAAGATCTCCTCTTCAAGACAAAGTGTGCCCCACTCAGGATATGCCCACACAGCTCTTCCTGGACAACAGACCATTAACTAGGGTTAAGTGAAACATTATCTGTCTGACGAAATGCTGACCTGCTGTGTTCTATACTCTGAAGGAACTATAAGATGGAAGCAGCACATACCAATATGAGCTAGGAAAAAGTATATGGGATTCTAATATGAGAATACTTGGTCAAAGTGAGCACTATCCCTTGAGATAGGAGTCCCAGAGGCAGTGCTAACATGCTGCCAGAATGGCTTTGGGACATTTTAGGAAAGTGATGGCCTAAGGAAGTAAAATGAAAGTACAGAACTGCAATGGCAGGGAATAGAAAAAATCAAAAGGCCACTCAGTAGAAGGCATTCCAGAATGTGCATACCACGATATAGACCAGAAATCCCATTGGCTGACTATGTTCCATGGAATTCTCCATGATATACTCCATTTCCACAGCAACAGGCAATGAGCTTCTTGAGAGAAGCATCAACATCATTGAGAAGCCCAATGGTGGCTGTCCAAGGGGCTGATATAATAGGAGGTATTGTTCAAAAACTAAGGTTCCCTGATAGCAATGGAGATGGGAAGGTCCTGCAGTGAGAACCCAGGTGGCAACATTTAACTGTTATAAGTGAGGCGGGCACAATTATCATAAAGAGCAATGAGGTTGGAATGACAGCCATGGGAAATTGACCTGCAGAAAACTACAGAGATGGTTGGTTGAACATAGGCTTTCTGAGGGCAAAATAGATGGTCAGCCAGCCTGAGTATTGTTCAGCAGACACAGAAGAAATTTTAAAAGGGTGGTCAGGAGATGGAGGGCAACCATCTGGTAAGAAGCCAAGCTCCCTTGCCTTCTGTAACTTAGCCAGCTTCTAAACCCAGAGTTCATAGACTGAAGCAGAGACAAGATTCCCAGAAGGAGGGAGCCCCATAAAAATCTCAGTTTGTAAATATAGCACCGGTTGCTCCAGATCTTCCCCTAAGGGTACCTGTGGCCATATCCTCAAGTAACCATACACTGAGGAAAGGAAAATACCTCAACATTTTGAGAAATGGCAGACTTTGAGTGGGGTTAGATAATGAGTGGAGTCCTGGTTCCAGTTCCGGTTCAGGTCACAGGAAGTTCATTGTCCCATGTTTATGTTCCCAGCACCCAAATTTATAATAGGCATGTTCATATTTGGGAACCATCATGTTGATTTCTTGGTCTATGGGGTTAGAGCTGCCACAGTGGGGAAGCCAAGCTGAAGTTCTAAAACCATCCTTTCATGCCTACCCAAGTCAAGGTAGTAAATATAAAACTGCATTACACATTGACAGAGTTTTGCCACACTTACTGACCTAAGCGATTGGAAGGTTGTTGCTTCCCTTACATTCACATTTAATACTCTACTCTGGTCTTTACAAAAATCCAAAAGATCTTGGAAGATCACAGTCAACTACCACCATTCAAACAGTTGGCCCGTTTGCAGCTGGCCAGATATAAGTATATTTATTAGCTGTGTATTACACCTGTTACCACCAGGAAGGAAAGGTAATGCTTGATAGGCCTCTTCAAGGCCTTTCAACTTTAGGTGACTTCTCCAACCAATTTACCAAATGGCACAGAAGGTTCCCAACTTGTGTGGACCCTTGAGTAGGATAAGGTTCTGTATCAGGCCCAAGCTGTGGTATAGAGAGCCTTCCGTGTGGGCAATAGAACCCAGGAAACCTCATTGCATTAGAGATATCTTTGCTGGGAAGAATAGAAAAACATGTGGAGTTTATATCCAAACACGTAGAGTTTCCAAAAAGCCCATTTAGGAAAATCACAATGTGGACCTCTAGATCTACCAAATCATAAGATTAAATGGGCCCAGCAGCAATCTGTCTTCACATGGGAGATGTTAAGCTCTCCTCACACTGATATCTCTAATTCAAGACTGGGCATAAGCAAACAAAGGGGGATAGGTAAGCTGTACCAGCAGGTAACACATACTCCCTGTCATGCCCCAGGATCTTGTGGGCACCCCCCCTCAGCTAGGGCCACATGTACAGTCCCTGACCCATCATCCTATTTTCAAGTCTGAGGAAGCCAACCTAAAACAAATACTGAATCTTCATAGGTCACTAATGATTCATTTATTCTGGTTGCTCTTTTTATCTTGTGATTTATACTGTGGTTTTCCTATAATAATCGTTTGCTCTGGATGGGTAAAGACACAGTTTTTTTTTTTTTTTACAGGCTTTTTTTCAGTAAATATTTCTTTTTAAAAAAGATTTTATTTATTTATTCATGAGACACACACACACACAGAGAGAGAGAGAGAGAGAGAGAGGCACAGACACAGGCAGAGGGAGAAGCAGGGAGCCTGATGTGGGACTCGATCCTGGGACTCCAGGATCATGCCCTGGGCCAAAGGCCAGCACTAAACCACTGAGCGACACAGGGGTACCCAGTAAATATTTCTAATAATAATTTCTATTGGTTGAGTGCTAGTGTATAACTCTTGAAATAGAGATCCTTTCATATAGTTCTTGTTATTTCTTCCTGAAAATCTGTACCTAAAGTTTGGAAACCATCACGAGGTAGTATTGGTAGCAGGGGCTTCAGCAAAGTGGGGAAGCACTAAGAAGCAAATAACCGGGGGAATAGAGATAAAAAGAAATTAACAAAATCCAAACCGTAAAAATTTTGAAAAAAAAATCTCACAACCCATTTCTACACATCAATTTTGTTTTTGATTTTGCTCAACACTATGCTGCCAAAGGCTAATAGAAATATTAGAACACTTCTCTGGATTGCTTACCGCAGTGAAGAAAAGACTGATTAGCTCCCTGCTAATGAAGAGCTATAAAATAATACATTAACAAGGCACCAAATAAATACCATTTATTTCCCTTGTCATCAATTACCATTTGAGTCAATTTAATCCTGATTTTCATTTTCATATCTAAATAGTTTGTTTCTAAGCTTGAAGAGCTAGGACAATTCTGTTAAGTCAGTTTTTTGGTAGCTCTGTGATTTTAAATATTAGCCTTTCTAAATGTCTTCAGCACTTTGCATCAAAACTGACAACTGAAAGCTGGCTAAACACACCGAGATTGTGTCTTTTCTATCTTAGAGTGTCTTTTCTAGGGAGTTCAATATTCAACATTTCTTTTTCCTTGTTTGATGATCAGAAGGGGAAAATAGCAGATATTTTGGAGGCCAACTCATATTTTTTTCGCCCTGCTCTGTTCTGTCCGGTACTGGTCAGACAGGACCTCAGCAACCCATTTCCACAATGTTCTCAGAGGGCCTAAATTGTGAGCCTAACGAATGGCTTTGTGTTCAAACTTCTTTTTCCTTTTCTATTTCTTATATCACTCACTACTGTGCTTTTTTTTATAAAGAGCTAATAAATGTTCTTCCCATTGCATATGTGAAGGGTATATTTAAACACCTATGAGCATCTTCTTCTTAAGTCAGTTAAACCTTTCTCTTCTTTAAATTTATATTTTTAATATTTTTTTTTCCCATGGATTTCTAAAATGAGATTTTCAGATTTGTTATTTCCCGTGGCAGGAGAAAACCTGGAGTGCAGAATGAAGTCATGACAGATGGAACGGGGCCAGGCTATAGTAAGCATGTATGATGTGAAGAGCCTTTCAGTGAGTTGACCTTTGGTTCTTGGGCGTCAGGGTCACCTAGCCATTGTTCCCTATTTTAGTAATGGCAGCTTACTTTATTTACGAAGGCAGACTGTTGTTTTGATGTGAATGGCTCCTGTTCTGTGCTCATATGCTCCTCTACTCATAAACTCAATAGTTAGAAATTAAAATAAAAAAAAAAAAATAAGACAAAAGCCACAGTGTGCCTGGCCATCTATAAAGGGTATAATTTATTCTTACCAGGATTGACCCCTTCTTTGGTGTAAATCATCCATTTCTCTGCCCCCATCATCCTTACTCTTTGGGGTGGTATTAATTAAGAGCCATTGATTTTCTCCTGATGTCAACCCACCCATTCTTCCAGCTACCCTGCTAATCCGCTCATTCGTATTTAGCAAAGGCATTCACTGCAGATGCTACTTCTTTCTATTCATCTCTCTTCCTCTTCCCGAGTCTTTCTTCTCCATTCAGAAGAGTCTGTCCTTGACCCCTTGGCTTCCTTCCTTCTCCCCACATCTCTTTGTGGCCTCTTTTGGCTGAATGCGTTAGTGACAATGACTACATTGACAATTCTGAAACTTCTCTGTCTACCTCTAACCTCTGTCCCAATATATAGCTTCTCTGTCAATCAGAGGCCTCCTCTGGGCATTCACATGCATGCCCAATCTATTTGAGAATGAAAGAATCTTTCATTTTGTCCCTCTTCCATTCCATCATTTAGAATCACCTCAGGCACATGCTTCTAAAGCCTGAATATGCATTTTGATGCATGTCAAGATCAAGATGTATCTTTAAAGACAGACAGTTCTGTGGTCAGAGGCTCTTGGCTGAGAGGCATTGCAGCTCATAGATGTCAAATTGTAGGAGGGAGCCTGGATGCATGGCGACAAGGCCTGGGAGGTGACATAGGAGGGAAGCTTCCTCTCCATGAGCCCAGAATCTCCACTGAGCAGCTCCCTGAGAGGTGATTAGACTTTGGAGCACAAATTCAGGCCAAAGGAACTCACCAAAGTGGATTTGGAAACCAGAATATCAGGGAGTGAATTTAAAGTGGATGACAGGTCTCTCAAGTGAGCCAGATCAGTAATTTCCTCTGGTTGAGAAGAAACTACTGGGTAAGTGAGTTCAGGAGAAATCAAGTCAAAGCTCTGAAGGTTACCTGATTGAATGAGGACTCGAAGACTGCCTCTTGGTATATAGTTTCTCCCTGGGAAGAACTTAGATCCACCCGGAGTTGGGTTTGAATCCGGGTCTCACGCTGCAAGCTTACCCCTTATAGCAAGTCATTCTCCAGGTGGTCATTTATGTAGATTTTGTTCTAATTTCCATTTTGGGGAGTGCTATTGCCTTCACTTTGGTCCCTTTTCATGAAATAGAGAGCAACATACTGTAAACTCCTCGCACTAATCACGGTGGGTTTCTTTCATTCTGGCCCAGAGAACTTTTGGATAATCTACCTTCCGCTGAAGAAGAGGATCGATTGTATGGGAAAAGCACCTGCAACAAGTAGTTACACTCTCCTATTGAAATGAGACCCTTGATACTGAGGTATTTTGATGACTGTGTTGACCAAGATCATTGTGGGTTTAACTGATACAACCCAGGAGGAGTTAATGCTTCAGAACACCAGACATTAGCTAAAAAGTAATATTAGCTCATGTAAAATATACTTAAAGCTAAAACTTAAAAAAATGCAATCAGTTCTAAATGAAGGAAAAGATCAGTCAGGTTTAGGGAAATGCAGCTTAGAAACAATATAATTATTTTTTTATTTTTTTCAAGTTTTTATCTAAATTTTAGTTTACATATAGTGTAATATTAGTTTCAGAAGTAGAATTAAGTGATTCATCATTTACATATTAAAAGCAATATTATTTTAATTTCCACTTTGTGTGTGCATCTTTAAGAATTATTTTTTATTTCTTTTCTTTATACATGGCACATACCTTGTGAGGCATCATAGCATACAGGTGAAGAATTTGGTTTCTGGGGACACTTGGGTGGCATAGTCCGTTGAGCAACTAACTCTTGGTTTCAAGTCCAGTCATGATCTTGGGCACGGTGGGATTGAGCCCCACGAGGGCTCCATGCTCAGCGTGGAGTCTGCTTGAAATATTCTTTTTCCTCCTCTGCTTCTCCCCACTGCACTCAAGCTCACACTTTCTCTCTCTCTCTCTCTCTTAAATGAATAAATAAATCTTTAAAAAAAGAGAAAAGAATATGGTCTCTGGAGCCAGATTGTCTGGATTCAAATTCAAACCATTACTTTCCAGCTGTGTGACTTGACTTTAGCTTGTCCTTAATTTCCCTGTGTCTCAGTTTCATTGTCTGTGAAAAGGGGGTTTCTGATAGTAACTACCTCATATTGCTGGTGGAAGATTAAATGATTTAGTCTATTTGACAGTAAAACAATACTGGGCATAAAGTAAGAACCATCTGAGTGCTTGCTATTATTTATATAGAAATGGATGAATGTGAAAATTTATGTGCTTTTTAAGAAGTAGTCTTTTTTGAAAGAGAGAAGACTTGGTTTCCATCTTTCTCTCTCCCCTTCCACTAACATCAATACCACTCTTCTCACTTCTATCCATACTCAGGGCACACATGCATCAATATTTACATCTCATAAGGATTTATCTGTATTTGTCTCTGTACTCATGTGTTCTTTTTTTAAAAAGATTTTTTTTTACTTATTTGACAGAGAGAAAGCCCACACATGCAGGTAGAGGGACAGAGAGAGAGGGAGAAGCAGACTCTCCACTGAGCAGGGAGCCCAATATGGGGCTCAATCCCAGGCCCCCACAATCATGACCTGAGCCAAAGGCAGACACTTAACAGACTGAGCCACCCAGGCACCCCCCTGTACTCATGTAATTCTACAAAGAATATGCATATATATATGGAAAAGTTGGTAATTGTTTCATTTTATAGTGATATCATCATATGCAAGCTTTTCTACAGTCTGCTTCTCTCATTCAAGAATCCCTTCAGTAATCTGCTGTTGCATGAATTCACGGTTGCATTATGATGAGGATACACATTGTTTATTAAATCGTTTGTCCTTTATTTGCATCTATTTCCAGTTTTCTAAACTATTATAAGCAATCCAGTAATAAATGGCCTTTTATATAGAAATTGCCTCTTTTTTTTTTTTTTCCCTATGGTAGAGATTCTCACAGTTGAACCTCTGGTTTGAGAGTCTGTGTATTTTAATTGGTGCTGTCAGATTGTTTTCCAGAGCTGTAACACTATGCATTTCCACCAGCAATGCAAGCAAACACCCACTTCCTGACATCACCAGTAGCAACAGGTGCTATACTTCCTAATTATTTCCAGTCTTATTGACAGAGCAACAGCATTTAAAGGAGTTAGAGGACCTCTCAGGTTGAAGCTGTCTATCTGAACAGAGGAAACAAAAGTAGAAGTGAAATGAGGAAGGAAAATCAGCCAAAAGCTAGCAGATGCCTAGTGAAATGCAGGATGGGTGCTTCTTTCCCTTAGGAGCAGGTTGAAAACAGAAGCAAAATTCAAACAGAAATACGGCAGATTTACTTTAGTCCACTCACTTCTTTATTTACTCATTTAAAACTACCTGTTTAGCATCTCCGAATGCAGAGATGCAAAGCAGATAGAGCCATAAATAAGATAGACAAGTTCCATGTGCTTAGGGTACATGCAGCTGGAGGTTCAGTTGTGTATAGATATCCACAATCAAAGGGATCCAGTCTGGGGAAATACTGAGCAAACCTAGAACCAGTGAGGCAATCAGTGCCATGCTGCTGCATGTAGCAGTGGAATCCACTTAACATGAAAGAGGAGAAGGAGAGTAGAACCCAGTTCCACAGCAAACAGGGGCAACAGAAACAAAGCAGGAAGCAGACCCAAGTAGCAAGGATACAAGATGGAGGGCTTACGACCCAACATCAGGGTTTGTAGGATAGGAGCAGAGAACTCCAAGCACCCTAAAGATTCAAAATGGAAGAGTCAATTAGATCAATCTTCACCACAGCGCTATTTAATTAGAAATGGGAAAGTTGCTGCCCATAGAGTTTCATTCAAGTACCTGACATTTGTCCTTTGGGGTATAATGGCAGAAAAGAACTATTTCCAACTTCCAGGGATTTATGGGACAAATAGTTTTGATACACTGATTAACTAGATTCATAGCTATCTCTCTGCTGAGCAGGGACCTTGATGTGGGGCTTGATCCCAGGACCCTGAGGTCATGACCTGAGCTGAAGGCAGATGCTTTACCCACTGAGCCACCCAGGTGCCCCTACACCACAATATTGATAGTGGTCACTTCGGGGGAGTCAGTTTCATTCAGTAAATATTTAATGCCTGCTCATGTCAGGTGCTGTCGAGTCCAGTGCTGAGACTATAACTGTAAACAAGTCCTAGCCCTTGTAGAATTCATCTTCTAGGAAGGAGGCAAAGAAAATACAGTATCTGTAATGAATACTATTAGGAAAACATTACAGATGATAAGAGAATCTGGAGGGACAGGGACTGCTATTTTAGATAAGCTGGCCTCCAAGCAGGGATCTGAATGCAGAGGAGGACAAGCAAGTATCTGGGGAAAGTCTCCCAGGTAAGGTGTCAGCCAGGGCAGATTCTGGCCAGGAGGGTGTCTGGGAACTCGAGGAGTAGTGAGTGTGAAGGGAGGAAGGCCAGAAAGGAGACAGCTGTTTACATGGGGATTGGTTGGCAAAAAGAAGAACTTCAGAGTCCATCTCAAGGCAGGGGAGGCCACCAGAATGTTGCAAGCATCAAAGGAGCATAGTCTGACCTGGCTTTGATGGCTATGGCCTGAGAAACAGAAAGCTCACAGTCTGAGAAGGCAGGGAGAGGGCAGGAAGCTATGCCGCAGTCCCTGGGCAAGACGGAGGTATTGCTAGTAGGGGTGAAAAGGATTCAAGTCAGCATAGCTAAGATTTGCTGTTTGTGAGGCAGGTAGAAAAGGGAAATGTTGGGGCACTGTAGGAGAAACAAAAGATGGGGAACTGATCCTGACAACTGAGTAAACCCTGTCATGGTCCTGCGGAGTCTTATGGCCATAAGCATCCGGTTGCTGCTCAAGCCCATGAAACACATGAGCACCAAGACCCAGTTATTTTGCAAGCGACTGGAAACGGCCCCTCCACTGGGGGGGCGCTAGAGGCACCCAAAAGATCTTGATTGTACATGGGGTATTCTCAAGGCAAAAGTCAGACTGCGCCTGGACATAGCAGCTAGCATAGAGCATGAGCAATATCTTGCAGAGTTATTGGAAATCCCTGCCTATTCCTAGAACTTGACACAAATATTCTGTGTCCAATTATAACCACCCAGAAGAGTCAGAGCCCCACATCCACTGGCACACCTGAGATCCTCCTTCTGAATGCGCCCACACTCTCTCCTTGAGTGTGCACTTTCACTTTGCAATAAAGCTCCTGCTGCTACATTTTCTCCTCTGATTGGTCCTTGAATTCTTCCTCGCACTGAAATAAAAAACCTGGCACTGGCTTGGGGCTGAGTCTCTCAGGGAGGGCCTAAGAATTCCATTCGGTTTCCAGTTATCAATTGGGGGTTTGACTTTTCTGTATGGTTAGATTATTTTCTGCACAATGGGAATGTATTGTTTTTATAATTCAGATCATGAAACCTAAGCAGTATCATAACATGGCTAAACCAAACAGACCACTAGCGAAGTCAGGTGAAGAGCATGGTAACAACAGAGCAACAAAAACAAGGAAGCCAAAACACAATGCTATTAATGAAATGATGGGAAAAGGTAAAGTGCTCTTCATTAGAATTCAAACTGAAAGTTCAGTCAAATTCTAGCAACTATCCTGGTCTCAGGATAAGAAAGCTGTTTTCATTGTAATTCTCCCAAAGTGTTACATTGCATTTAGGGCTATATTTTCCAGAGAACCTGCATCCAGGCCCATGAGTCTTAAGGAAATTAGGTGGGTAGCTACAAAGTTATCTTTATGCAAACAATTATGGGCAAATCACTTGGGTTGTTCTCCAATTTTGAAGTCATTGGAATCAACATCTGGGTAGTCATTGCTAGTGATTTTCCTGGGGTCCAAACGTACATTTAGTTTCCCTGTTTTTGGCATATTTTGAGACCAGGGAGAGAGAAAAGGCACATTAAAAAAACATGAAATGTCTAATGTTACTGACATGGAGAAAAAAGTTACGTGGTCAACAAAACAAACAAAGCTGTCTGCTGACCAATCAGGGAAAAAAAAAAAAAAAGGCAAAACAAATTTACTTTTTTTTTTTTTTTTTTGTCCTGACTTAAACTTTTGCACTTGAAGATTCCTAAGGGATTGATTTTCTCCTTGCTTGCGAGATGAAACCAGGGAGTGTTCACCCTTGACAGGCCAACTGCTGCTTCAACTGCAGTCTGACCTTTGGCTTGCTGGTGGAATAATATTTCCCTGACACGGCTTTGTCAAACTGTCCTTTCGCTTTTGCAAACCTCAAGATAGGACATAGCGGGCCAGCAAACTCTTCCAGAAATCTTGCAGAGAATAAGCTGGCAACTTTTCTAGTAATTTGTGGTTGTGAAAGATGAATTGTAGACATTTCAGGGGCGGGCAGCTTCCCAGGGAATTGGGTTGTGTAGATATTCACTTCTGAAATGGAAATCTCTTTCTTGAGGTGTGTGAGGATTTTGTTCAAATCTTAGTTTGATGACTTGAGCTCAGAAATTAGTAATTTAAGGTGGAATGGTTTAGATGCCTTTCATACTTCTGTTTATAGCATGAAAAATGGATATTCCTATGCCCCATGCCAATGATAGAGATGTGTGCTATCATTAATTACTTATCTGAATCTGCCACCAAATAGGAATGCTAATACTACAGCTAAACCTTAAGATGACTTTAAAAATATCTGTCTTTACCACTGTCAGTCCACACTCCTTCCCCTAACTTTAAAGAAAAAAAAAATCATTTTATGGTTAGGACTTCTTTTTGCATTTCCCAATGCATTTTATAGAGTCTGGACCTACATTTATTTTTAAACAGCAGGGACTATGCTGCCTTGCATGTCAGAGATGAGCGTGGCTCACACTCCACCCTCTTGTAAATGGGGATATTTTAATTCTGGGTTTTTTCCAGTATCTTCCTGTCCTCTCTGTTCTTTCTTTTCTTTGACCCTGTCTTGGCAATTAGCATTACCGAATGTGTTTATATGATCCAGACGGTGAAAATGGCATTATTTGCATCATCTTATTTAAACCTTACAACAACCTGAGGACAGCTCGTGGAGGTATAATTATCCTCAGTTTATCAGTAAAGAAATTGAAGAGATGCTGGTGAGCTAGCAGGGTAGGAATTTACTCTCAACCTGTTTCTAATGCTACTTTTCCATTACTCAACACATCCACTTGGATTCAGCACATTTTTTTCCTCAGAGTTAATTTTGTTAGGTTATTCTAAGGGGGTGATCTCCTGATCTCCCCGATGAGATTTTTGTTTTGTTTTGTTTTTTGTTATTCTGTCATTTAAAAGATAATCAAGCAGTTTGAGCAATTATCCTATCTTCCTTTATGTGTTTCATTGAACATACTAAAGTCCTGTTATGTCATTTATACCACTCTACTTAAACTTGAAATTGCAGTTTAATCTCTGACCCAACATATATGAAAGGATAATGGCTCTCCAAACCACACCTCTAATTTTATCTCCCTCCCATGTAATTTTCGTTACATTTGGTTTGACCAAAACAAAAACAAAAACAAAAACAAAAACGAAAACAAAAAAACATTCATCTTTCGTTGGACACCGAGGCTCCTTCCACAGTTTGGCTATCGTGGCCATTGCTGCTATAAACATCGGGGTGCAGGTGTCCCGGCGTTTCATTGCATTTGTATCTTTGGGGTAAATCCCCAACAGTGCAATTGCTGGGTCGTAGGGCAGGTCTATTTTTAACTCTTTGAGGAACCTCCACACAGTTTTCCAGAGTGGCTGCACCAGTTCACATTCCCACCAACAGTGTAAGAAGGTTCCCTTTTCTCCGCATCCTCTCCAACATTTGTGGTTTCCTGCCTTGTTAATTTGCCCCATTCTCACTGGTGTGAGGTGGTATCTCATTGTAGTTTTGATTTGTATTTCCCTGATGGCAAGTGATGCAGAGCATTTTCTCATATGCATGTTGGCCATGTCTATGTCTTCCTCTGTGAGATTTCTGTTCATGTCTTTTGCCCATTTCATGATTGGATTGTTTGTTTCTTTGGTGTTGAGTTTAATAATTTCTTTATAGAACTTGGAAACTAGCCCTTTATCTGATATGTCATTTGCAAATATCTTCTCCCATTCTGTAGGTAGTCTTTTAGTTTTATTGACTGTAAACAAAAGAGAGAGAGAGAGAGAGAGAGAAAGAAAGAAAGAAAGAAAGAAAGAAAGAAAGAAAGAAAGAAAGAAAGAAAAGAAAGAAAAAAGAAACTGGTAATGAAATCTATGTAACAATGTAGAATGTTTGATATGGAAGCTATTACTCAGTGGAAGGGGTGGACAGTGTGCATGCATAAGCAAACACACTCCCCCCCCCCACACACACACTTACACACGCCTTCTTTTCCTGTCTAGTCTGGGGGATCATGAAGTGCTATTTAATGGGCTGCTGTGTTTTTCTAGCCTCCTGTACAAGGTGATCAACCTTGAGGAGGGGTAGAGACAACTTTGCATACTCTGAAGTATTCTGTAAGCTCAGTATTTATATTCAGATAAATAAAAATGTCAACAGAGATGCATAATAATGTGCACCATCTAAAAAGGAATTAATGAAGTATGTCAGGACTTTAGTTTCTGAGATTTTAAAATATATGTCCATAGGACATATTTAATGAATTTTAGTTTAATTCTAAATGGTTTGCTATAAAAACTCTTTCTGGGCTCTACTGTAATAAAAATAATTATAGAAGACTGGTCAGATGTTCATGGTGTAGCCTCTTATGCAATCAGAAAGATTCCAACCTTACTGACTTGGTCAGACAATAGTTAAGCCATATTTAAAATGATATGCTGTTCTACAACAGAAAGGAGAGATTTCCAACTTTGTGGCAATCTGGTTTAACATTACTCTTTCCTTATAACTAGTCATATTTCTGTCTCTTTTCTGGTATAATTCTTCATTCTTTCTTTCTGACAACCATTGTTCTATGAATTTCAGATCATGTGAGTTGGTTCCTAGATTCAACCTTCCATATTTAGATCCCATAATCTTCCAAGATTGTGGGAAGTCTGCCATTCTCCATTTCATTAGGTAAGTGGAGATATTTTTACACTTTGAATCAATAAGTGCATAAAAAACTGGCTTTGGGGCTTTTCAAAATATCATAATTTCATAAAGAAGATTTAATTTAAGTTGGCAGGTACGCCTAGGTGACTCAGCGGTTGGGGGACTGGCTGCCCTCGGCTCAGGACATGATCCTGGGATCCGGGATCGAGTCCCACATCAGGCTCCTGTGAAAAGCCTGCTTTTCCCTCTGCCTATTTCTCTGCCTCTCTCTCTTTCTGTGTCTCTCACAAATAAATTAATATTTAAAAATAATTTAAGTTGGCATTTGTCTGATATTATAGACTATAAACCATATGCCATTAGAGAAATGTTATGTTTTTTTTAGTCAATAAATATTGCAGGGACAGAACTATGTCCCCGGTACCATTCTAGATATCCAGGGAATAAAAAAGAGTAATATTCTAGATACCATTCTAGATATCCGGGGGCCTGCCTTCCAGGAGCACAATATGTATGTATATAATGGAAATGTTCAGAGTTCTGGTTCCAGGTAAGATGGAGTAAACACACTTTTTTCTGCCTGAGTACAGCTACGAAACATGGACAACATGCATGGAACAGCTGTTTGAAGACTGTGCCAAGTAAATGGCAACAGGCAAATTGAGAAGAACATCAGAATTTGAAGGTAAAACCAATTTTTTTTTCTTTCTGGCATCTCCTGACCTACAGGTAAAACAATTAGGAAAGCAGAAATTAATAGTGGTGTAGACAGAGCTCAAGGAGAAACCTCTAGCTGTGGCTTAAGAAATGAGAAGATTCCTTTTTAGAGAGTCAAGAAATGCACTTCTTTATTCTTTCCTCTGTTATGTGTGTCAGAAATGGCAGGGATAGTTACAGGATGCCCTAAGAGTCAGAACGCTGGGGAAAGTGAGCCCTCCTTTCTGTTGGGTCAAGTTGTGGCTTCAAGAGGGTGAGGTTGTGTCCACTTATACTTCTCCCACTCTACTACCAGAGCTAAAGGGAGAAATTGTACCATACACAGCTGAAGACTTCAACAGTCCTTTCTCTGGAGCATACAGAACCAGTAGATAGAAAATCGTCAAAGATTTAGAACAACTAAATACGATCAACCTATTGGATATAACGGACGTTTACAAACACTACTTAGGACTATCAGAATACACATTTTTTGTGTGTGTGTATGTAAAGCATACACCAGCATAGACCATAACTTAGGTCACAAAATAAAACTTAAGAAATGTGAGAAAAATTTAGATCAGGCTAACTATCTTCTTGACTCAAATGGAATTAAAACTAGAAAGCAATACAGAAAGGTAACAGAGAAATGTCAAAACATGAAAATTAAGTAATATACCAGAATAATCCAAGGATGAAAGAAATCTCAAGGGAAAATTATAGAACTTTGTAAACAGAATTAAAATGAAAATACTGAGCACCTGGGTGGCTCAGTCAGCAAAGCATCTCACTCTTGATTTCGGCTCAGGTCATGATCGCAGGGTCCTGAGGTCGGTCCCCATGTTGGACTCTGTGCACGGTGTGGAGCCTGCTTGGGTTTCTGTCTTTCCTTCTGCCCCTCCCTCTCAACCCTACTTGTGCTCTCTTTCTCTCTCTCTTAAAAAAAAAAAAGTACTGAAATCTGTGGGATGTAGCTAAAACAGTGCTGAAGGGAAATTTTAGAACATTAAAGTTGAGAACACCAAAGAAAGAAGAATGAATTAAATACAAAAATATTTTTCATAGTTCTAAATGATTCTAAAATTCATAAGGAAAGGCAAACAATTGTGAAAAAGGAGAGTTTAGTTGTAGAATCCTATCTCCCAATTTCAACTCTTACTACGAGGCTACTGTAGTGAAGACAGGATGGTATTGCTGAAAGTACAGACACAACTGATGGTAGGGAATAGAATTCAGGTACAAACCCACGCAAATACAACTTCTGGTTTTTGACAAAAGTGCAAAGGAATTTCAATAGAGAAAGCATAGTCATTTTAATAAAATAATGTTGGAATTGGGCAGCCATATGCCCCAAAATTAGCTTAGCCTTATACCTTATAAAAATACCTAGAAGAGATTCATAGATCTAAATGTAGAATGTAACACTAAATGGTTCTAGATAAAAACATAAGAGAAAACCTTTGTGACCTGGGATAAGTCAGCCAAACACTAATTCATGAAAAAAAAGGTGATAAATTGGACTACATTAGAATTAAATAATTTTTCCTTTTAAAAGACACTCCTAGGAGAATTAAGGACAACAAGTTACAGATGGGGAGAAAATATTTCCAAATAGCATTTCTGACAAAGGACTAATATTAATAATATATAATTAACACTCAATATTCAATAATAAGAAAACAAAAAACTCAATTTTACAGTGGGCAGATTTGAAAAGATACTACAGACATGAACATTTATGTTGATACAAAAATATATACACAATGTTTACAGCCATTCTATAGCACAATTGCCTAAAACTGGAAATATCACAAATGCCCTTTAGTGGTGGCCTAGGTAAACAAAATGTTAGATGTCCACCTGGGGGAGACAGATAGAGAAAGAGAGAAAAAATATATGCTCAAAGGAATCTTTGTGAATAAAGGAACTATACAGATGATCATTATAATAATAGCAAAACACTTTCACAGTGCTATGACTAATCAGTGTTTTAAACAGTGCGTGTATAGCAATTCATTTAACTTTATAGCAGCACTCCCTCAGTTCTCCAGACTTTTCTTTTTCATTTTTTTTATTTTAGATTTTTTCCATTTATTTGAGAAAGAGAGAGAGAGCATGAGCATGAACAGGAGGAGAGGCAGAGGAAGAGGGAGAAGCAGACTCCCCACTGAGCAAGGAGCAGGTTGAAGAACTCCATCCCAGGACCCTGAGATCATGACATGAGCTGAAGGCGGTTGCTTAACCCCCTGAGCCACACAAGGGCCTCAGTTCTCCAGTCTTTTAAAAATATATTTCCATTCATCTTTCGTTGGACACCGAGGCTCCTTCCACAGTTTGGCTATCGTGGCCATTGCTGCTATAAACATCGGGGTGCAGGTGTCCCGGCGTTTCATTGCATTTGTCTCTTTGGGGTAAATCCCCAACAGTGCAATTGCTGGGTCGTAGGGCAGGTATATTTTTAACTGTTTGAGGAACCTCCACACAGTTTTCCAGAGTGGCTGCACCAGTTCACATTCCCACCAACAGTGTATGAGGGTTCCCTTTTCTCCGCATCCTCTCCAACATTGGTTGTTTCCTGTCTTGTTAATTTTCCCCATTCTCACTGGTGTGAGGTGGTATCTCATTGTGGTTTTGATTTGTATTTCCCTGATGGCAAGTGATGCAGAGCATTTTCTCATGTGCATGTTGGCCATGTCTATGTCTTCTTCTGTGAGATTTCTGTTCATGTCTTTTGCCCATTTCATGATTGGATTGTTTGTTTCTTTGGTGTTGAGTTTGATAAGTTCTTTATAGATCTTGGAAACTAGCCCTTTATCTGATATGTCATTTGCAAATATCTTCTCCCATTCTGTAGGTTGTCTTTGAGTTTTTGCTTCAACGTGGATGGAACTGGAGGGTATTATGCTGAGTGAAGTAAGCCAGTCGGAGAAGGACAAACATTATATGTTCTCATTCATTTGGGGAATATAAATAATAGTGAAAGGGAATATAAGGGAAGGGGGAAGAAATGTGTGGGAAATATCAGAAAGGGAGACAAAACATAAAGACTGCTAACTCTGGGAAACGAACTAGGGGTGGTAGAAGGGGAGGAGGGCGGGGGGTGGGAGTGAATGGGTGACGGGCACTGGGGGTTATTCTGTATGTTAGTAAATTGAACACCAATAAAAAATAAATTAAAAAAAATAAAAATATATTTCCATTAGATCTATTCCTGAAAATCTAAATATACAAGGTTACATAATCATGACTCAGGTAGTATTGTAATATTAAAGGTCACCTAAAAGTCTTGTGGATTCAAATTCATTGAGGAATAATTGAGAAACCCTGTAGCATGCACTAAAGCACTAAAGTTCGTTCAAGGTCAGTGATTCTAGGAATATTTTCAAAATTTCCTGGATATAAATTAGATAATAGTTTAAAAATACAATAAATCATCCCAATAAACTTAGATTGGAAGTTAGTAGGCTAAGTAAATCATATAGAGAAAAAATATGTATAAATCTATAAAACATCAAACCCAAGCCTCTAACTTCTTGAAAAATAAGAATGTAGTTGACCAAAAAATTCAAAAACATTATTCAGTCTTTCTGTGGAATAATCGTGCTCCTTATATGAAAACTTTTGGAAAAAAATAAAACAAAGAATTAATGAAGCATTAGTAATTACGTATGTATGAAATTTTGAATTTTCTCTTTAACTCCAGGAAATATCTGAATTATTTTTTTAATTGTAGGCCAATATCCTGAGGTTTCACTATCTTATTGTTTATTCCTTTTCTTTTTTTTCTTTTTTTTTTTTTTTTTAAGATTTATCAATTACCACCACCACCACCAACAACAAAATAAACCTATAAAACTCATTTAGGAGAAGATGATGTATAGGACAAACAATCCTAGTCCATGGTTCAATAAAATAATGTACAGAAGATTATTTTATAAACTGCAACAGTATTGAAGTGCTATAATTATTAGGAAGACATGAAGTACAGTGAAGAGGACAGCAGAATGTCCATTTGAAAGTCACCCTCAGGGATGCCTGGGAGGCTTGGTTGAGCATCTGACTCTTGATTTCGGCTCAGGTCATGATCTCACAGTTGTGGGATCGAGCCTCAAGTCAGGCTTGCTGCTCAGCATGGAGTGTGCTTGAGAGTCTTTCTCTTCCTCTGCCCTTTCACCCTGCTCTCTCCCTTTCTTAAATAAAAAAAATAAAATAAAATAAAAATATAAATAAATAAATACATAAAATCTTAATAATTTCTTCCTGCAAGAGCTAATAGGTCACAGAAACTCTCAGGTCCTTAACTTATTCATCTGTAAAATGGGCCACTGCTCACACCAGTGCACAGATGGCTGGGAAAATTAAAGAGGACAATAAAAACCAATGCAGAGAGTGAATTATTACATACAAAATACATACTTTCATACAAATTTTATTTTTTAATTTTTTTTCATACAAATTTTATTATGACTTTATATTCTCTGTGGGGATATTCGATGACTTTTTAAACAGAGGAGGGGAAAAAGGGGGGCAAAAGATGACTTCAGAGTCATCTGAAGTAATAAAGCATGTTGCTGGGTCATGAGTGAGATGGCCCTAAGCATGAGGACACTAACATTTTTAAAGAAATAAAAGTTATGGTCATTGTTGGACTGGAAGAGGAATTTGGGAAAACAAATTGTAGCCCAGGAAAAGTGTTCTGTGCTTTTTCAGTTAGAATTTCTCTTTCTGGAGCTGCCATGCATAGTTGTTCAGATGTTAACCGAACAAGAGGATCTAGACAAATGTATGGAATGGAGCTAAGATCCAGCCTATATTTTACTTGGGAAGCCACAGAATTTAGGATTGTATTTGTCTGAGGAAGGGGTGCCTTATTCTAATGAGCATGGAGACCCTGTGGGCTACCTGCAGCACTTCACCTGTAGCCCAGTTACCTTCTGATAAGGTCGGCCTTAGCCATCTCCCCTCATATGAAAGCATAGAGCTCTTAAGACCTACACTGCTTATGAGAAACAGTCATATGTTGCATTTTATTGTTGGTATTAATTTATTACTGTCATTATCTGTCAATAAAATTTTTATTATGCAATGACATTTATTGCACATCTGTGTTGTGTGGGCTGGGATGTGTTTATGACTTATCGCTCAAAGAACCTAAAATACATCTTGAGTGTAGGAGTAGTTAGAGTTTCTTGGATCTGTTTGACCTCGTGACATGCCCTGTTTAGCTGCTGAGATTTTCTTTGAAGACATTTACTGATTGATTGATTGATTGACTGATTGATTTACTAGCTGGGGTCAAAATAGTCTGAGGAACGCCAAATGGTAATGATAGCAGATAGTAGAAAAATAAGAATGTAAAATAATTACTAAAATTGGAAGTGTAAATGTGTAGCAGGTGAAAACCTAAAGTCAAATCACGAAAGCTTAGGATGTGTTACTTCCACCTCTTCATCTGCTGATCATCATATTTTTAGTTTCAGTATTTTTATCTTCTGACTTTTTCTGGGATGTTAACATTTAATTTTAAAATTAGGTTTGCATTAGAAATATACTTAGAATGACTTTGACATATTATTGAATATGATTTTTTTCAAATAAGTGAAAAGAAAAATGAGGGTAGAGTATTCTAGTTTAGTTTAGAGACTGTTTTTGAGGAATACATTTACTTTATATACAGAGAGATTCCTGTTAAGGCTCTTCATCAATATAAAACACTTAGGACTAAGTTATTGTATTCCAAGGTCAACTTTTGCAACTTCTGCCTGGCAGCTGCAATTTTAAGATGCCACCCACTGTAAGGCAAATTTGATTTCAGATATTTTTAAATGAGAAAAGTGGATATCTTAGACTTGATGAAGTATGGTGGTAGGTGAGCAGCAGGGTTGGTTGTGTGCTAGGAGTGGTGGATGGAAAGATGTTCTGTTCTGCAGGTGTTGAAATTAGGGTATCTGGGGAGACTAGCTTTGAGTGAGAGTGATACAAGGTCAGGAACCTCAAAGGCATGACTTTAGTTCAAAGATGTACCAGTTGACAGAAGGAAGCCCCAGTGGCAAGCAGAGGGAAGTGAGCACTGTTCCCAGGGGTCCATGTGAGTCAGGGACATGAGATCCAGCATCACATACGTGTGGCTGAGACCCCTGGCCACTAAAGTCAAGTCTGTTATTCTCCTTCACAAAACCTGCACAGGAACTTAACCATGTCTCCCTGAAGGACAAAACAATTCAAGGTTACAGCCAACATTCCCTATGCCAGTAGGTGAAAAGAAGGATAAAGATGGAAATCATATGGTGCCTTAATAAAAATAAGGGAGAATCAGCCCATCTTCTACTGCAACCTTCTTCTCTAAATAGATAAAGATGGAGATGCATCAAAACAAAAACACCTTGATGGCTATACTGCTGAGCATTTATCTTAATTCTTTGGCTTTTCACCTCATTCTTGGGTTTTCTACAGTACAATTTGCTCGTGCCTTCACAGTCCTGGCAAGAGCAGTGGTCATATATTATTTGCAATAGCCCTGGGGAAATACAGTAAAATAGTTTTTGTGAGAGTACAGCTAGGAGAACAGTATTTACAAAGGATACTTGCTGCGTTGGTTATGATTACCAGCCTTGAATTGATGTAACAAAAAGAATATGCTTTACCAAGGAGTGATACTGCTGAGATTTTATAGAGACATTATAATTCACAGTGAATCTCCAGCACAACTGGGTTTACCCCTACCTCTACCTGGAGTCAAATTATCTGGGCTCTCCTTGAACAGGAAAAAGTACAGAGCTGTAAATGAGAACATATGCAGATTTCCTCTCACATGGGCCAGATGAGAAGATGATTTACCTTTGGGGTATTGACCAATGATAGGTAGGAGATCTGAAGAATGACATTCTAGGCTGGGGAGGGAGGTGAAAGAAAGAAATTGCCTTCCCTTCCAGGATGGAGGCTGTCTGGGCTGTTTGCCTCCCCATGGTCTTCAGGTTAAATCTGGACTGCAGAGTTAGAGGTCATAGGTACTGTAAGGTCCCTTATAATCTAACTGCTCAGTCTCATGGCATTCCATTTCCCCATGCTCTCTACAGTCTACAAGTTCATCTCTCAAACAAAATTTTATGTGCAGTCATATGATTCTCTGATTTTCCTGCAGTGCCATTCCCTGTCTTGTCTTCAGGTTTTCATGTGGACTGAGTTCTCTCCTCCAACCCTTGATTCCCCTCTCTTCCCCAAAGCAGGAAAACAATTATTCATCCTTTAGGACTTCTTTTATATATTCTTCTAAGAAGAATTCTGGATCCCTAAAGGTCAGATTGGATTCATTACTTTGTTCTTAACATCATGTTGCGTTTATAGTCATCATACCCTTTATTTTTTTAAAAGATTTTATTTATTTATTCATGTGAGACAAATGAGAGAGGCAGAGACACAAGCAGAGAAAGAAGCAGGCTCCATGCAGGGAGCTTGATGTGGGACTCAATCCTGGGACTCGAGGATCACACCCTGGGTTGAAGGCTGACGCTAAACTGCTGAGCCACCCAGGGATCCCCAGTTGTCATAGTCTTTAACAGACTATTTATATATAATACATTTATTAATCTTGTGTGTTTCTCCAATAAGACTGTAAACTATAAGGGAAAGGAACATGCTTTAGCAGAAGCTGAAAATTGCCCACGAGAGCCTATTCTGTCTTTGTTTCATAGCAATAGATGGTTAACTACTCCCACAGACCCTGTCTTCTCTTCTTCCACAATGGTAGCATTCTAGCTGGAATGCAATTGTCTAGGCTGGGACATCCTTTGAAGCTCTGGGCCACCATATGCCTAAGTTTTGGAGATTGACTAGAATTAAATATGATGTTTCATTTTATAGGCCTGCTCTTCAATATTTTGTATGACTTTTCCTCTCCCCATGAACTGGAATATGGACATGCCTGAGACTCAGCTTTGCCACACATTTTTGCACATGCAGAGAAACAAGATGGAAAGGACCCAGGTCTTTGACTGACTGGGAAGAACTGACCTAACTGCCCCTAGACTTTTTCTTTTCACTCTTGTGAGAGAAATGAATTTCTAACTTCTTTATGCTGTTGATTTAACCTGGCATCTCTTAGGCCAACAAAGAACAGAGAAGCTTGAATAATACCACAAGACTCAAATACATGGCCTTAGCTAAGCTGTCAGGCTATGTGGGGCAGACACATGTTGCAGCCTGCAGAGCTGGTCATCTTTCTTATGCAATGAAAAATATTTAGTAGAACTACCCTTGGAACAACCTGGAAGGTGGACAATGTACGTAAACATCCTTGGCTTTAAAGGAAGCACTTGGCGTCATATTATAAGAGTGAATTCGCTTTTTTTCTTTTAAGATTTTATTTATTTATTCATGAGAGAGAGAGAGAGAGAGAGGGAGGCAGAGACACAGGCAGAGGGAGAAGCAGGTTCCATGCAGGAAGCCCAACGTGGGACTCGATCCCGGGTCTCTGTGGATCACGCCCTGGGCGGAAGGCGGTGCTAAACCGCTGAGCCAGCACGGCTGCCCATGAATTTGCTTCTTGAGGATTATATTGAGGAATTATAAGAATGATGAACTCAGGCAATGACTGGCTGGTTTTCAAGAAGAAATACAATATAATAGAGAGCATGTAAAATACAATATAATAGAGAGCACGTAAAATTAGAAATACAATATAATAGAAAACATGTAAAACTGGATATAATTATTGTTTTTCAGAATCTTCCTTCAAGGTTAACTGTATAGGCCAGCATGGAAGTAAGTCATCACTCCCAGATCAGGAATTCTTTGCACTTCCTACCTCATCTACTGTTTTTGTTCAGTTTTCTAAATGGTAGTTTTTATGAATCAGTTTTTGTGTACAGGGAGCCATGTCCCAACCTGATGGAGGACAGAAAATCACCCACAAAATATGAAATTTGCGTAGGATAAAGTAACTGGGTGGAATTTTTTATTTCCCTTGAGTAGAATTGATAGTGTTTTACATATAAGGAGAAGTTTATGTAGAAATTTGGTGACATGACGGGTAGCCTGTAGTGGAGAATGCTATCTCCTGTCAAAAAATATACTTCCTATGTAGTGATAGAACTGAATTATAGCTGGGACATAGCCTTCAAGCTTGAGGCTAAGCATTCAGCCCTCACCGACACTCTCTGCAACCCTGTGATCTCACCAGCAGAACATGGTGGGCGTTGAGGGTGCCTCTTCTAGGTGTCTATTCCATGCACACCATTCATCTGTCAATACAGACATCTACTAAGCCATTCATTGCTGTATGTTGCCTTCTTTCAATTATCTATGCTGTTGTAATTCTTGATGACCCTACTATGATATCCTGACCCACAGGAGGCAGTGACAATCCCAACACACTGGGTAAGGACCATTCCACATAGACACAGTTGGGAGCATTTCTTCTCTCTGGATTCTTACCATTTCCCAGGATTCTATCCAGGAAACAAGAGTTATCTCCTTTCTTCTCTTATATCCCCAAACCGATCTGAGACTGTATTGCCTCCTCAAGGTTCCACCTTGGAAGCAGTAAAACACCAATCCCCTTTCTTGAGTGCCCACCAACCTCACACTCTGTTCACTTCCAGTTTGAGTGTCCTCCCTCTTCTTAGCCTAAAAAAGTTATTTTCTACAGGCACCTCGGTGGCTCAGTGATTGAGTGTCTGCCTTTGGCTCAGGTCGTGATCCTGAGGTCCTGGGATCGAGTCTCACATTGGGTTCCTGAAGGGTGCCTGCTTCTCCCTCTGCCTATCTCTCTACTTCTCTCTCTGTCTCTCATGAAAAAATAAATAATCTTTAAAAAAAAAGAAAAAGGAAAAAAGTTATTTCCTTGCCCTTGGAAGGGTATGGTGAAAAGAAAAAATCTGACTCTTTTTGTCCCACAAAAATCTATGTTAGGCCACAAGTCTTTTAAATTACTCTATGAGTGGAATATTTTAAAATTCACCCAGAGGAAAATTTTTTTCTCTCTTTTCTTCTGTTCCACTGTCACACATACCTTTCTTGACACAATAAGCATAAAAAAAACTTTACTATCAAAGTTGAGGTAAGGGCCAGACAGGAAAGGAAATGCCAAGAAAAATAGAATTGGTTAATATTTCATGTTTAAATAGGGCAAATTATATGGTGCATACTTATTTGAGAATCTGAAGTTGATTCTAATCAAACCTATCCTAATATAAGAAGAAACGATCCAGTTTTGATTATAAATGGCTTGATTTCAAACTGCAAAATAGATCTTGAAAAATTTGTGGAGGATCATAATTTTATCAACTATAGCATCTCTGGCATTTATACCATCAAAAATTCTATTTGTCTGAAGACTTGGCTGGTCTCCTAGGACAAGATGATTTTAGAAATAATTGTCAAAGTCGAGGACCCAAGACAAAGACTCCAATTGAAACGTTAGGGAGGAAGGTGAAGGAATTAGGATGCCGATAGGCAGAAGAGATTCGAGATGTTCAAGCCAGGTCTTAGATGCTAGTTATCACCCTGAGAAGTGTCCTCCAACCCAGGTTCAGGTACATTGGTACAATCTATTTCCTTTCTCTGGAAGGTGAAGAAGAATATCAGGGAGGCTCTGTCCAGGAATGTGAATAGCCCTCAGTATCTTAGAAGGAAAGGAAATAGTTGTTTTGAGAGGTTAAAGGAAAGACACCGTGTATTATAGATGCTGTTCCTATTCCCTAGTGCTGGCTATCAAGTCCCCTTGACAGAAAACAGGATCAACCGGTGGTGGTGAACTGATTACTGTGATTTTTGAGAATGTTTTAATGACCTAAATGTGGCCTCTTGGTCTGAGAGATGCCCAGGATAGCGTAAATAAAATAGCTGCTCTTTAAAAGATGCCCCCACACAACACCAGTGCCCACCTGCATGCAAATCTAAGCCCTTGTCTGTGATGTTATCCTATTGGAATTTTCCATACCATGTGAGGTTGAGTTGATCTCCTGAAACTCTCTCCACCCTGATCACTGAAATACCCTGCCTCTTGATTCTTCCTGTACCTCTCTGACTGTATTTTTTTCACTATTTTTTTCTGTCCTCTTCCACCAGTTTCTTAAAATCTAAGTTTTCCACCATATTCTGCACTCCATTTTCCTATCTTCCAGCTTTGCGTTGTTTTCCTGGGATATGTCACCTACTTGGTTATTATGGATATATGGAGGATACTCATACAAATTTGTGAATCCATTCAGGTTTCTCTAAGTAGAACAATGCATCCTCCTTTATGCTGTTGTTGACATTTGCTCGGAGCTTCATGAAGCCAGGGGAAGCTTTTGTTCACTTACTTTTCCATAACTAGCTCCTAGCATAGTGCCTGCCACATACTGTATATCCTGCATGTATGAATAATGCATGCATGTGTGTAGATGACTGTTTATCTACACACATGTGTTATAAATTAGCTTTTAGTGCCGGTCTTACACTGAACACCTCTAAGGACAATGCAGGAAACAGCTAAATACAAAAGCAGCTTTCAAGAAAGAGTAATCAAACTAATAACAGTGCCTTTTAATAGATTAAGTTTAAATACTTGGCACATTATAGGGTAAGGGAGAAGTCATCAGTCTAGCGTAATGTTTTGGTTCTAGAAACCGCTGTATTTTTCATCTTATATGCTGACATATCACAAAAAGTTACAACTAAAACTGAACTCAAAATTGAAGAAGAGTGATTGATTGAGACACAAGATACAAAAATCTCAGAATGAAGGCTGCCCTTTGCTAACTTGCCTCACAGTGGTAATTTGTTTACCATCAATGAATACACCAGTAGCCCATTTATGTTAATACTAACATTTTGAAATATCATAGGATTATTACCATGTCATTCGCAAGTGTCATCTGTTGACTTTTCCCCAAGAATCATAGATATTTTCATCCTACAGGGAAATCAAGAGATTATCTTGTCCAGCTCTTTGCTTTTAGGCAGGTAAGGCATTAATATTCTTATCTCAGGAAAAAATAGTTGCAGGAGCCATGAAAAAGGAAGGACTTGACCAAAGTACACAGTTAGTTAGCAGTGGTTTCCTAGGCTCGACGTTGAGCAACTGTGTGCACTTGTTACTATTCTGAACTGCTGATTTGTCTGCAGCATTTATTACCCTGAATTAACTTCATAGAATGCTTGTATGATAAGGCATATTCAGAGATGCATGTGGAGAATCAAGAAGGGAGGGCACATGATGACTTCTCAGGAGCAAGACAAAGAAAAGGAGCAGTCATCTTTAGGCTCATCCTTTGAGTTACAAAGATTTTGCACACAAAACAAGCAAATGAACCTCTAATTTTCAAAGAAAAGCCTAACAATGATCTTAAACAGCCATATCTGAAGAGTACAATATGGATCAATAAGGTTATGAGGAACTCTACTTTCTCTCTTTATCCTTTTCCCACCCAGAATGTGGTGAATGACCTGTAGAATCCTATTGTTATTCAATTTGAGTTATGTTCCATAGGGAAAGAGAGATGTAAGGAGAAACGTGAATGTTTTGGTACTTGCCATCCACTACTGATACATTCGAGCTAGAGATTTGCAGAAAGCATCTGTAAATTATGGCATTTGTGGACTAAAAAACACTGCATCTCTTTCTAAAACTCAACTCAAAGCAACCATTTCCCTTTCCTCAGCCGCAGACTGATATATCAGTCTGGTACTACAGAACTCCCATCCTGGAATACAGCTGTGTCTATCCTCTTCTGGTACTCTCCCGGTTCTGAACTTACGTTCTCTTTTCCCATGTTCTATCAGCATGACAATTTCCATTTGTTCACATTTAGCATAGTACACTCTGCAGTGACTGTCCCAGCAAATGCCCGTTTTCTGCCCCCATGCAGTTGCAAATTCTAGACATTGACCACAATCAGTCCTAGCCAATCAGAATAGTCCATCCTCTTGGATGCAGTGATTGGTGTAGGGAAAGACATCTACTGGAATGTGGTCCGACAAGAGTGAATCCCATGACTTTATTTAAGGATAGAACAGGGGACAAGGTGATGTCTCCTGCTATGAATGGTGTGACATGTAGAGTGGCCCTGGCCATTCTGATGGAAAAGCCATCCTGAGGATGTAGCCAAAATGACAAACAGGGGGAAGATGTGAGAATCTCACTTGAAGCTTGCTTACCCTCTTCATCGTTTGGCTACAAAGGCAAAATCGGAGATGAATACAGAGGCAAAAAAGCCAGTTTGAGTTAGCTATCCTTTGACTTATAACTGAAATAATTTTAAAAGCTCTCTGGGGAAGGAGAGTGTGTTACAACATGTACACAATGTGGAACTTTGCTGGTCTAGGGATGTCCTCCTGTCAGAGAAACAAATAGCCCACTCCACCAGGGAGGGGGTTGGCAATGTCATTTTGCACCATGTCCTTAAAGGTAAGTGCGTTAGGTTATGAATTTGATGGTATAATTATATGCTTTTATGATACAACTCTTCCAACTATTTGTACTTTGAAGACCAGACTTTTAAGCCCAAAGGGGTGATTTTCTCATGCTGAAATTTGCCTAAGTTTGTTTGCGGGCCAGCAGAGTTTATTTGCCTCTCAGATGTGTACAGACTACTCCACCTGTGTGTGCTACACTTTGGGTGAATTAAAAACGATATAGCTTTACTATTAATTCTGATAACCAAGGGAATGCCATTCTTTAACAATTCTTTGTCATGCTCTTCTGTACCACGATTCCTTTTTATCCCAAAATGCCCCACTGTGTTCCAGATTGTACTTATTTTATAATGAAGGAACATCTACCATGGTTTAAATAACATCTTTAAGTTTTTGTCAGGGTTGTTATTTTGTTCTGTCTTTTTAAATTTGCTTTTGGTGGGGATGAAGCACAACCGAATTATTGCATAGGAAGTGGCCTCACAGAGTTTTGGGCTCAGCTGCATAGCCAAGGCAGATGGGAAGACGTAGCATCTGCTACACATTCTGGGTAAACGTTTTGTAGCCTCTTGAGCAAATATAAATTCAAGGTGCCCTGTCCTTCTCCCTGGACCTTTGGCTGGCATCCAGGAAACCTGGTGAACCATCTGTCCATCCCTGTTTATGGTCCATTATCGAAGACATTCTTAATTTTGCCTCATTTTGTCTTGTTTATAAGTGGGGTCCGTACTGTGCACAGAGAAGAGCCTTGGGCTCGAGGTAAAGACTTATTGGTTCTAATCTTTGTTTGGTGTCTGACCTGTAGCATAACCTCAGGTAGAACATTTCATCTTTCATGGCTCCTTTCCACATCTGTAAATCATGGAGTTGAACTGGATGTTCTCTGAGATGCCTTCCAGATCCCATGAAGAGCTTGTCTTTGTGGGAAAATATGATGTCCCTTCCCTGAGTACTGAGTACAGGGCCCAAGTACTCTGCTTTCACAGAGTCCTTCGAAACCTGAAGAAATGAGTTTGTTGTTATAAGGATGCCATGTGGACTAAATAAATTGTGGTAGTGACTTTAACAAAGTACCAGTTTCATAGACATGTTCTCTGGGCACAGCTGGGCATGCACTCATCCATCCATCCATCCATCCATCCATCCATCCATCCATCCAACAGGGCTTGGGCTCTTCCAGTGATGGGGGCTCCTATATGTGCTGTGTCAGAGGCGAGAAATGTCAGGGAGAGGCAAGTACCGTGCATGAAGGGTTATTTCTCTGTGCTCAAGAATGGAGCTCATCCTCTAAGAGGGAGAAAGACATAAATAAATGATTAGTTTACTAACTTCCTTTGTGGATTGAGGACCAAGGACAAAAACCGAAGGAGGGTAATGAGGCCAAAGGAAAGAAGACTCAAAAGAAGCATATACACTGGATGCTAGGGAAAGATCATTTTCAGTTGCTTACTTTCCCCCACCACAGTTAGAAAACTATCCAAAATAAACTCATCCCGTGATTGCAAGAGCCCAATTAAGAAACCTAGATGATTAAATATGCACTGTATAAATCAATGTATTGGATGTATGTGAGCCTGCTGAGTATGTAACTATGACTGTTTTGTTCACTGCTGCATCCCCTACAATTAGCACAGAGTCTACATGTAGCTGACACTCAATAAATACTTTCCAAGTGACTGGTGGAAGAATGTATTCATATTAATTCTAATTGAGGTGATGTGATGTTTTCTTTATCAATTATTAAATAAAAGACCCTATATGTCAATGTGTAGGAAAGGAAATAGGCTGATTTGCCAACAGCAAAACATTGCAACTTCACTTTCATGAAATTAGGAAGGGAATGATGATGTGAACATATTTTTAAATAATCTTAATACTGAAAATTAATAGAGAAGGTGGAAGTAAGAATTTTGTGTGATCACGGAGCTCTAACAATCTCACCTAACGCAGAATTTGCTAATTCTTCATTACTATTACATTTACTAAAAAGCCCCTGATATACTGTAAAAGCCCAGAGCAGTTGGAGGAGCGCTGTCAGTGAATGGCCATCAGAGCCAAGGTGATCAATTCTGAGCAAAGGTTTAACAGCCTGAGAAACAAAGATGTAGCATTTCACCCAATAGTAAGCCTTGGAAATTGCGGGGGGGCCACAGACCAAAGTGTGAGTGTATGGCTCTGTGACTGTCCCAGCAATGAGCCTTCTATCACCCAGAGAGTGACAGCAGTAATGCCATCAAGATTGTAGCAATTACTATAGTGCTCATGCTCTCTCTCTCTCTCTCTCTCTCTCCTTTTTTAACAAGGGAGACCAATATACATTAGAAGTCCTTACATCTTATTTATATACAGTAAGACATTTTGGATGCAAACCTTTGCTTTTATGTAATTTTTACTTATGGGCCTTATTCCTTTGGCAAAGGAAATCACAGGCCTGAGCCTTCTCAAGTGAAAATAATTTTAGCTTTTATAGGAACGATAGAGTCGTTTGAAGCAGTAGGAACATCTTAATGATTAAAGACATATTTTTCAGCGTGAGGCTGATGGACTGGGGCTTGGTCAGATCTGGGTGGGATAGAATACAGTCAAGTGATCAGAAGCTTTCAGGACATTTTGTGGCTTGAAGGAAAAAGCTTTCAAATCTTTTAAAATTGCTCTGCACTAAGGCATTTCAGGGCCCACTTCCTTTTCAGATTCAACCATTAGAAAAATGGGAAGCGTTGCAATCATTGCAAATGGGCTCAGTGGGCAGAGGCAAGAGCAGAATTAGGGGTATTGGTGCACATTATGCTGATAGGTGCTCCCCCAGTCACTCAGCTAATCTCCTGGCAATGATTCTAAAACTCTAAAGTTACATGGTGTGAACCAGGAGTTTGTGAGATCTCTTCATAGAGGAAAAAAAATATGAAGGAAATGGCATTTGAGGATGACAGTAGAGTGCAAACATATCCCCTGGCCCCCTGGTGGTATAGCCAGTTCACTCATGACCCTTGGAATGAAGTTTGCCCAGGAAAGTGGGAGTCTGGCCATAAGGAGCCACATCTTCATCATACCTGCTCCTATGTAAATTGACACTTGCTAAAGTTGTTGAATATGAACCTTTTCTTTCCTTCAAAGAATGGAGCAGTCAGACAGATCAGGTGTCAGGAGTTTACCTTGGTGTGTTTCCGTAGCTGACACTGCTACCTGCCAGTGCAGAGCTTCATCACTTGCGTGGACAGAACTCAGATCCCCTCAGGGGTGAACAGAACCTGGGTGGCTGCAGTACCTGCATCAGCATCCAGTGTGCCCCAGAAAGAACATCATTTTCATGTTCACATGATACTAACATTTTTAGGAAATACTGACCTGCCAGATATCTCTTCTTTCCTTTCGTATTGTAAGAGAATTCTGATTTTGTTTGGGGCAGTACTATGCTCAATAAAAGTATTTAATATTCTGATTCGCTTGTGGCTAGCGATGTTCAGGTGACATAGTCATTGCCGATAAAATGTGAGCAGGAGTGTGCTTAGGTGGACCTTCTGGATAACCTAGAGTTTCCTAGAGTATTGGGTCTCAAAGTCTCTGGGCCAGCAGCAGTATTCACAAATCCTGGGCACTTGTTAGAAATGCAAATTCTTTACCTAGACTACATAATCAGAAACTGGGGGTAAAGCCCAGCAATTTTTGTATTGACAAGTGTCTATGTGATTCTGGTGCATGATAAAGTTTGAGAACTAATGTCTTAGGCCTAGTGTAATTCTTCTTAAATGTGATGGAAGTTGGAGTCACCTGGGGTGATGATGCTTCTTGGATACTGCCCCCCCCCCCCAGAAAGTCTTGTTTCATTGCTCTGGGAGATGGGTTAAGTCCATGCCCATCTGTATGGTTGTAATACGAACAGAGATGCCAGATGTCACCTTCTTGCTCGCCAGGTGATTCTAGCTCGGAAACGTGGGAAGAGCCTGGTCCTCTCATGGCATATGCCATACTGTTCTTCTCAGTGATGGAGATGACTGTACTGCGTCTGCATTTCTGCTTCTGTTTCCTTATTTGCTGTAAGCTCCCTTTACAAGTAACAAAGATGGCAATGCCAAAAATCTGGAGTGCTTCTTCCTATCCATCTCCCCACCCTGAGTTGTCCTTTAAAATGAAAAGTGGGTTAGATCCCAAAGGTAGTGAAGAACTTTTTAAGTATGGTAGCAATGATTATATAGTTATGGAGCAATAAAGGAAATATTGCTTTATGTTCATAGCTGGATCTCTGAATAGGGGAGACCATGTGTTTTTTAGAGATGTTAAGCAGTGTGTTCCTGGCATTCTCAGGACGTTCATTGGCCTCCAGCTAAGGCTGGCCATGGGTTTGCCCCAGCTTGAGGTATACTAAATAAGCAAACTCAGTAATTTAGACTTGGGGCACTGTGGTTTGTGGCTGTTTAAGTTTACTTGTTCATTGGCCTCCAGACTTTTCCTAAATTGTTGGAGAACCCAGCCAACATGGGCACAAATGGTCGAAGCAGGAATCTGAGTGGTGTTTAAAAAAACTGGGTTGTGGTGAATGAGCAAGACTGGGTGGAGCTGGTTCATTTAGCAAAACACACATTAGCAGTTGATGGTGGTTTAGTTTTATAGCAGGAGTGAGTATACACAAGTGGGAATTATGTTTGGAGAGAGAATTCACCATGCTGCCTGGGTTAACCTCTGGAGGTAAGGTAGCTGAACTGAAAAAAATGATTGATTTGGAGTCAGTTTGATAGAACTCACCTAAACACAGAAAATCAACAACTCGACACTACAATGATTATCAATTTAAAATGATTAATGATGTGCGTTGAAGAAAAAAATATCATTTTTCAGCCACCAAGCTTATAGTGTTTTGGGGGACCCATGTGTTAGCCTAGGTCTTCTGAGAAACAGAGGCCATAATAAACATGGGAGACTTTCATTAAGAGAAACTTAGATGAGAAACAATAGGGAGAGGACCAGGAAGTCTGATAGAAGTCTGAGCCCGTGGAGGACTGACAGAAAGAAAGTTGACTGGAAGCGTTCTAGATTAGGGGAAGCAGCTTAAGGAAGGCTTGTAAGGCCACCAGGGAGTTATCAAGCCAAGGTTAGTCATCAGAGAAACCTTATGTTTCAGAAGAGAACCTGCTTTCATGTCCTAGCTAGTATCTTCAGTCTAGACCATTGCACTTACTAGCAACAGATTATTACACATTAGCACAGATGGGATACATTCAGTTAGGTCTTACCCACCACTAGCAAACAGCACCTTTTGACATGGAGTTGTCTATGTGACTATACGATGTTCGAGGAGTCAATTCTACTACTTTCATGTATCGTGAGATATTCTTGATGTAACAAGTTCAAAGGTCATTTGGCTCTCCCTTGCCAAAATTTCATTTTCATATTCAATCTATCTTTCTTCTTTTCTCAGATGCCAGAAACAATTGATGAGCAATTGATGTATTTTATGCTGTTCTTTTGATTGCAAGTCTCATTTTTTTAAAAAGTCATTTGTTAAACCCCAGTGTTGTTTCTGTGAAGATATGTTTTAGTTGTGAATGACTAGTGCAAAGAGGGTTGTTTTCACGACTGGAAACGTAATTCAGCAGGAGTAAATGGCTGCCTTTGTACAATTGTCATTCTGATAATAGAGCACAGCAGCCTAATGACAGCCAGTTATACTTACCAATGCATGAAACGTTAAATACCATCATGTTACTAGATGGTTTGTCACAAATAGAAGTATGTGTACAAATGCAGCAATGCATTCATGCGGTGGTGTGGGATTTTTAGGTAATCACCTCCTTGGTGTGGATCTACCCACCTGCCGGATAGAATCAGAGAACTTCTAAAACATTCAGAAATTGTGATCCTGTTGATTTTGAGTGGAGCTGGGTGTTTACATGTTTTAAATTCACAGGTTTTAAAAAAGAGCCACCTGCAAATTTATAGTGAGTTTTTAAGTTATCCTAAGAATTAGAAAATGATTTTCATAGAGACCTTTGGATCTTTTTTTTTTTTCCTTTGGATCTTTTAAAATACGATCATGGGTAGTAAAGTCACTTTGGAAGACAGTCTTATCCAGGAGTAGTCCACCTTGGTATTTACTCCAATGAGTTGAAAACTTATGTCTGTACAAAATGCCATGCAAAGGTGTTCTTACAAATTTATATGTGTAAATGCCAAAACTTGGAGGCAACCAAGATGCCCTTCAGTAGGTAAGTGGATAAATAAACTGTGGTACATCCTGGCAATGGCTTATTATGATTCAGTGCTAAAAAGAAAGGAGCTATCGAGCCACGAAAGGACATGGAAAGATGTTTTAAATAAATATTACTAAGTGAAAGAAACCAATCTGAAAAGGCTGCATACTGCATGACTCCAACTATTTGACATTCTAGAAAAGGCAAAACTATGGAGACAGTTAAAAGGTTAGTGGTTATTAGTAGTTGAGATGAGAGATGCATAGGCATAGGAGAGAGGATTTTTAGGATAGTGCTAGATATGTGCCATTATACATTTGTCCAAATTCCTAGAACTACAATGTGAAGAGTGAGCCCTAACATAAGCTATGGACTTAGAAGATAAAGATGCATTAATGTGGGTTCATCGATGAATGTATCATTGTGGTGCAGGGTGTTGATAGTTGGGGACATTGCACACGTGTGGGGGCAGGAGAGATATGAGAAATATCTATACTTTCCGTTCGATTGTGCTGTGAACCTAAAACTACTCTAAAAAATAAAGTTTATTACTTAAAGAAGGTGATCATGAGTTTAACACTGGATTAGGGTAAATAAATACTGGATTGTTTTAAGAATAGGAACTGATGGTAAATACTGATTTCTAGTTTTTCTCTTTCCTTGCATCTACCACCTAGTCATTTTTTTTCAAAATTTAGAACATTTTCATAGTGTATATTTGAAGGCAATTTACTATAAGCAAAACTTTATCATGATGCAGCAAGATGAATTATTTGAATTCAGGAAGCCTGTACTGCCTAGGCAAAAGAATTTCAGTGACATTGGCAATTATCAGTGTGTCCACAAGCAGATTAGTAGCTAATCTCAAGTGATCACATCAAGAGAATTTGTACAACAGAAAAATTGGGGTAGCAAAGGATTTTATTATCATTTCAGATGAAGAATCTGGAAAATGTATAATAATGCATATTGGTTCATTTCTTTCCAAAGTAGCTGCTGAAATACGTTTGCTGTATTCACAGCTAATCAGGCAAATAGACAACTTCTCCAAATTTACTAGAACCATTAAAAAATAAAATTTTTATAGTATTAAGTGGGTTTTAACAATTTACATAGATTTGTAGTAAAGTATTAGGTTGCAGTGAATAGCTTAATGCAATTTAAAAGTCAGGGGCATAGGAATCTTATAGACCTGGATACTAATTTGAGCTTTACTTCTTATTAGCTTTGTAGTCCAGGAAAGAAACTAACCTCTTTTGGCCTTGGGTTTTCAATCTGCAAAACAGATGGTTATCACTTGTATCACTTTTCCTGAAAGCCAGGTGAACTAATGTTGTAAAGCACATGGCAAGTGGTGCATGGTTGTGGTCAAATTATAGTGAGTTATTACTATTACTGACAAAAATAAAGGAGGTAGTGCCAGCACCTCTTGTTCCTGTTTCAACCAGGGGATGGTTCACATGGTTTTTCCTTTGTTTTTTTTTTTTTTTGGCTCACTGAAAATCTAGAGACGCTATAAATCAAAGTGTAGAAACATGGGCAAACTCCCATATACAAAATTGTGTATAAAATACTCGAGATATCCAGACCTGCCCCCAAATCTAACCATAAGCCTTTAGTTTTAGGCCATTGTATCTCAGAGTGTATTCTGGAGATGATGTCAAGAAAATGCATATTTGGGAGCACCCGGGTGGCTCAGTGGTTGAGCATCTGCCTTTGGGTCAGGTTGTGATCCAGGGGTCCTTGGGACTGAGTCCCACATCAGGCTCCACACAGGGAGCCTGCTTCTCCCTCTGCCTGTGTCTCTGCCTCTCTCTCATGAATAAATAAATAAAATCTTAAAAAAAGAGAAAATATATGTTTAGGAGGATCCTGAGAGATTCTTTTTTACAGAGTACAAGGGAGAAAGGGGAATGCACATCTCCAATAGATGCATATGCATGCCGGTGCAGCTTTCTCTGGTTATCTTTGGACTCTCCCTACCCAGACCTCTGGTTTCTGTGCATTCTTCCTTTTTTTCCCCCAGCCTCTCTGGTTTTGACTTTTATTCTGCCCAGATCCAGTATACCAAATTCACATCATTTTGAGCAAACTAAATATCAGATACTGAGGCTCACTGCAAAACATTCTTCTTCCATGTAAGTCTTCCAGCACAAGAATTAGTGATAGACATGGCCGCTGTGTTTTCTTCCACACACAGTCACAACCTATGGACTCTGTCTCCTTCAACTCACACATGCACTCAACTGACGTGATTGTTTCAGCAGCTCTGGATAGGAAACGGGTTAGGAGGCCTGTGCCTTCTGCCCCCAGCACCCACTCTGGGTTCCATAAGAGGTGGAGCTCTTGCTGATCACTGATTCTTATAAACCTCAGTGTGATTGTCAAGGACTTCCCACACCGTATTCCTCTCCAATGGTTTTGTTATGCTAGGGGCACTTTCTCTAGCTCTCTCTTTTTTTTAAGATTTTATTTATTTATTTGAGAGAGAGGGTGAGAGAGCAAAAGAATGAGAGAGAGAGAGAGAGAGAGAGAGCATGAATGAGCAGGGGGAGGAGCAGAGGGAGAAGCAGGCTCTGCTCATCAGGGAGCCCGATTCAAGGTTCGATCCCAGGATCCCAGGATCATGACCTGAGCTAAAGGCAGACGGTTAACCAACTGAACCACCCAAGTGCCCCCACCTTCTCAATTCTGTTTATGTCATCTTCTCAGTATTTCATGACCTTAGCACTTTTGAAGAGCACTGTTATTTTTTCAAGTGTTCCCCAATTTGGCTAAATATGTTTTCTTATGATTAGACTGAGTTTATGCATTTTTATCAAAAATACTACAAAATGACATTGTGTCTTTCATAGTACATCATATCAAGGGACACAAAATGTCATGATCTCAGGGTCATGAGACTGGCTCCATGCTCACTGTGGAGTCTACTTAAGACTCTCTCCCTCTCTCCCTCCAACTCATGCTTGTGCTTGTGCTCTTTTCTTTCTTTCTCTCAAATAAATAAATATATCTTTGAAAAAAATAAAATAAAAATAAATAAAAAAGAGTTTGGGGGCATTTGAGTGGCTCAGTTGAGCGTCTGTCTTTAGCTCAGGTCATGATCCTAGGGTCCTGGGATAGAGTCCTGCATCAGGGTCCCTGAAGGGAGGGAGCCTCCTTCTCCCTCTTCCTATGTCTCAGCCTTTTTCACTGTGTCTCTCATGAATGAAAAAAAATAAAATCTTTAAAAAAATAAAAATAAATAAAAAAGAGTTTGATACATAACTGAACATAGTCCTTTCTCATCTCTTCTAAAACTAAAAATGGATTACAGTAGGAATTTCTTTTTCAGTTCTGCAAGTATACTGAGATTACTTGTTTAGAGTTCAGTGCTATGACAGTTTCTGTCTATATGGCTGTCCTCCAAATGAACTAAAAAATAACTTTAAACATTTCATCTCCTTTTTCCCAAAATCCTCTTAGAGTTTTTCTTTTGTAATATAACTCTGGACCAATTCAATTACATCTAAAATCAGAAGAGGTTCAGGCAAATAGTGGAAGATTAAATCGCTTTTTTTTTTTTTTTAAGGCAGCTGGAGTTTATTAAGTTGAAAGATTCCAAAGGCTTGCCTCAGAGTGTTTTTAAAGATTTGCATTTGAAAACAACTTAGGAAAAAGTGAATATTATTTGTTTCAAAAATGTGTTGCTCTCAATATTAAAACAAATGTTAAAAATAGACAAAGAATCTTGTTTACCATTTGTGGGTTGTTGTGGCTTTTTTTAAATTTTGGTGCTATTACTAAGTTTGTGTTGCTGCTTTTTATATGAACTATTTGAATCAAAGCAGCTGTTTTTTGCTGGGACAATATGCCAATTTTGCTAGAAATTTTGAGGACATGGTTTAAATGGTGCATCCATCCAAGAAGTTGTAGGAGAGCTATCTAGGCTGAATTAAATAAGTCCCACAGTATCCACTATCACCCTAGAGCTTCAATAAATGCCAATTATGGGTAGAGAGCATCAGCATTTGTGTATCCAAAATGAGGTCCTGTCCATGTGGGTAAGTGTGTTGGGAAAGCCCTAAACAAGAAGCCTGAGGTTTTGTTCTTTCTGTTTTGTCTTATTACACAGCTATACTTACTTTTCTTATTTTTTTCAATCCAGACTTCAGTCATTTTTGAGTTTTTAAAGAGCATATCATTATGTTATCTCTAGAATTGTCCTTTTTATTTCTTTGATATTGGATTCATTATGATTCTCATCATTCATTGCTTCATCCAAAAATTATTCATTGAGTGCCAATTATTGTTCAGACTTTTCTGGAGGATTCTTTCTAAAATGGAAAGATTGTTCATGCATTTCTTGTTAATATCTTTCAATCAGGCTGTAACTTATAGGAGAAAGTCCCAGCTCTGACATAGCAGATAAGGCACCATCATGACTTCATGTCAATAAAGCCAGCATCACCATCCCCAAAATCTATGATTCTAGATATATCCACTTGTTTCATAAACTTACCATGTCTTTGCATATGACTGTCTTCTGTATGAAACACTTCATTACAAAATCCAGTTGCCTTTTACACATTCTTCAAAAGTCAGCGGAAAGGTCACCTTTTCAGGGAAGTGCTGCCTAATGAATACTTGTAGAATAAAAGAAGAGGTAAAGTAATTAATGAATTCCTACTTGCATTTCCAGTCTGGTCTGGAGGGCTTTCCAAAGACTTGATCCCAAGAGGAATATCTAGAGTAAGAAGAATAGACAGAGAAGTCTTTTGAAACATCTGGTTTATATAATTAATCTGGCAGTCTGTATACTACCAAGAGATGTGTCTTGTTGTTGTTGCTGTGTTCTCTCTTTGGGGTAGTGAAGTTGATGGTCCTTCTCAAATTCAGGTAAGCGGCTAACAGATCTACCCACATTGGACTTGCTCTGAGGTATCCTGGACTTCTTTTCAGTCAAGAATCTATTCCCTATTGCTACCTTGCCAAAATAATTCCACCAAGTACAGAAAATCCTTGAAGAAGTAGAATACTCAGTCCAATCAGGGATCTTCTTTCCAAGGAAGGAATCTGAGAAATTTCTCAACCAAGAGCTCAGAAGAATTCCTGACCATTGAGATAGTTTATATTGAGACTGTCAGTGAAGAGAGTCCTTCTCCAACATCATATGCTGGGTTTCAAATGAAGACCACTGGTGGCCAGTGGTGATTCTCTCAAGCTACCAGAGCTTGGCAGGGAACATCAGACACCCTCTTACTTAACTGAATGCATTGCTGTAGAGTAAGCTTCATTCTCTCTCAAATTTATTTCTCTGCAAAGGTTCTTCTTTTTTTTCTTTCTCTTTTTTTTTTTTTTTTTTAAAGTTAACAACTTGGGGATTCCTGGGTGGTGCAGCCGTTTAGCGCCTGCCTTTGGCCCAGGGCGCGATCCTGGAGACCCAGGATCGAATCCCACGTCGGGCTCCCGGTGCATGGAGCCTGCTTCTCCCTCTGCCTATGTCTCTGCCTCTCTCTCTCTCTCTGTGTGTGTGTGACTATCATAAATAAATAAAAAATTTATAAAAAAATTAAAGGTAACAACTCCCTCTCCCCAACCTAAAGTTAGCTTGATAGAAAACTCTTAGTAGCTCCCAGGGGGAAAACATTGTGTACTCAGGATGTGATAGCTCTTGGCAGCTTTGTAGCATTGTTTTTACCATTGATTTGTTACTGTTTACACAGTAATGGAGCCTCAAGAATACTTGCATTTTAATTTACATATATTTTTTATCTCTGCTATTAATCTCTAAATATCTTGAAGGAAATATTTATATTTGAGTCATCAATTTATCTTCCACAGCACGTGGCACTATATTATACAGATAAAATAAGTATGGTTTAAGTCACTGATGAAATGAAATGAAACTCAAATTTGGGACTTCAGAGAAGAGAGAGCACAGTGTGGCTTTCCGTAGCTTATTTATATAGTAAATCTTCACTCCATGTTAGTATCATCATTTGATCAACTTGGAGCAAAATGTTAGCTCTATTACTTGGCCATTGCCTTAAACTATAACAGAATAATGAAAACAATCTCAGATTCCATAGGGCAAACATTAATATAATGTAAATTAATGCCCTCATTACAAAATAATTTTTTTTCAGAGGGGTTCCTGGGTGGCTCAGAAGGTTGGTCTGACTCTTAATTTGTTTCTATTCAGGTCATGATCTCAGGGTGGTGAGATCCAGCCCCTCATCTGCAGGCATGGAGTCTGCCTAATATTCTCTCTCTCCATCTCTCTTTGCTCCTTCCCCTCTCTCACACACACACTTTCTCTCTCAAAAAAAAGTTCAGCATTCAGAATTATTTTGATTTCAATAATTTTGTGCAAGTATTTGGGGAATGCAGTATTTGGGAACATTTTCATGTTGAAGTTGGTCCTCCAAACTTGTGTTCACTTTCAAATGTGTTGGAAAACACTGTGTAAAGTTAACCTCTGTTGCCTTTTATAATTTGGTCATTTAATTCAAATTAATACCTTTCACTTGGTATGTGGAAAAATGAGATTTCTCATTGTGTAGTAGAATGTATAGAGTAGTTGCCATTTATCCAACATTTTAAAACACCAATTAGCATCCTAAACAGTTTTTTTGAAAACGAATAATGCAAGTCTCCAAAATTAATGGAAGTGATATGTTTATATGGAGGAGATAACTGCTCTGTTTGAATCAGAGGTATTTGAAGGATTCACTGAAAGCAAAATGTTTTTTTCTGCATTGCTTTCAAAAGGTGATAGTGTAGTTTAAGATAGTAAAAGTACACCAAACCCTACTAAATAACATTCCATTGAAAGCTTTGGATTTTAAAAAGTCTCTTTTTCTTATAATCAAATCTAATTAAATTTTATGATTCTTCAGATGCTACCACTCATTCATTGAGTTAGCCACTTTCCTTCTGGAGAAAGTGCTTGATTTGAATTATCCCCAGATCTGAATTCTCAGCCCATCTCTGTGTTATTCTGTGAATTTATCTTTTACTTTTTCCATGTATTCATACATATATGATCATGTGGCTGGCGTGTAAATGAAGCTTAGCCAATGTTTCTTGAATGGATTAAGTGATGTTTACTATGGACTTTGGTTAAGATTTCCTTATCACTAAAATTAAATAGAGTCTGATGTTCAAGTTCTCTTCTAGCCTTGCACTTCTAAAATAAGCCCTCTTTCAAATTCCTCCACATAGAAATCTCAAAGTATTTCAGAGTAGAGCAATGTAGGCTAAATTTTTTGTTATTATTTAAGATGAATATTCACCCTTCATCAGTGGCTATTCATCTTTGGAGAAATTGGGGTATGCACATGACTTGTGTTTTCCATACTGGTAACGGTAATGGCCTTTTCTCTATGAACTGTTTTGCCATAAGTCTCAGGTTGGGAAAAGGTTGAATGTCAGGTAGAATCAGAGCCCTCATAATTATGTTGCTTTCTGTACTGAATTTCTTATTTTTAAAACATAATCCCCAAAATGATGTTTCTGTTTTGTTAGAGTTCTACTAACTTGTTCATTTACCACTACCACATGTGTTTCAAAATTAGTCACCAAAATCAAATTGTTCTTTAAAATCAGTCACTGACTCCCCACAGTAAGGACATACTGTCCTGTTATAGCTCTTTTAAAATCTGTTGAGGCTCAAGAAGTTCTCCTTTTGACTAGGGTGAATAAATCAGTAGACTGATGTTTGTGTAAAGTAAGATCATGATGATGGAGGTAATCCCAAAAATAAGTACTTTCTGATTTTCCCTTTAACTCTTGACGAGCTCTTTATCCCATTCCATTAAGGAAATACACACATGCACAGACCTCTATTTCCCTAACTTCTTGTCTCAATTTACAGTGTTCTCAGTGTTCCTATGCTCTGAGAGGGGAAATCTTTTATATCATCAAATTGTGCTGGAAACAATGTGAGCCAAACTTCCTTTCCTGCAGTTAGATATTGAATCACCTCTAAGAATCACCTCTAAACTGATGGTTAAATACAAATCCTGTACATATAGCTAGGGTACCTGAGTACCACTCTCTACTGCCGTACTATCTGGTGATCTTGGGACGCTCTATACTTTAGTGTTCTCATCTCTAAAATTGAGTCAATAATAGTATATACATGTTCGTGTGGTTTTTTTTAAAATGGATTCAATAAATTGATACATTTAAAGCATTTAGAACACTACTTGAAAAATTAAAGGATATAATAAGACTTAGTTATTCTATTAAAGTATATAATGACAGTAATTATCATAGTTATAATTATTTTGAAAAGAAAGCTTTGAAATAATTTTCATTAGGCACAATACCAAGCAATACACTTTCTTACCCAACATGCTCCAATATTCAGTTTTAAATATTTATTTTGGGGCAGCCCAGGTGGCTTGGTGGTTTAGTGCTGACTTCATCCCTGGGCCTGATCCTGGAGACCTGGGATTGAGTCCTATGTCAGTCCTATGCATGGAGCCTACTTCTTCCTTTGTCTAGGTCTCTACACCTCTCTCTCTCTCTCTCTGTCTCTCATAAATAAACAAATAAAATCTTTAAAAATATATTTATTTTGAGGGGATGTAGCTTGAGAATATTATGCTATAATATTGACAGCATGGAAAATATCAATAGAGTGTTCTTATGTAGGAAGTAACCAGATAGCATCTATTGGGCCAATGCTCTGGCAGATAATTTCAAGGATACCCCAAAGAGCAAATATTTAAAACTCAATACTGGATAATGCTAAACAGAGTAGTGTTTTGGTAGAATAGGTATTGGTAAGTTGACAGACATAAATTTAAACATTCAAGAAGTTCGGCAAAGCTGAAGTAGGATGAATCCCCCCAAAATATACCTAGGTAATCCCGGTCCACTGCTAAAGACCAAAGATAGAGGGAAAATCTTGAAAGTATCCAGAAAAAATCAAATTTAATAAAAGTAAAAAATGATTCAAATGATCTCTGATTTATCCTCAAAACAACGGAGTCCTACAGCTAGTGGAATACTACCCTTAGTGTGTGAATATCTCTAAAGAATGAAAACAAAATAGAGGCACTTAATAAAAGAAACTATAAGAATTTGTTACTAGAGAATCTGTACTAGATGAAACTCTAAAGGGTTTTGTAGAACCAGATACAAAACCAAAACTTTCTAATGTTCTTTTCTCACTGTTTTTAATCATGCTTAGAAAAATCTACCCTATTGACTGTAAGATGTCTCTGCCAACCTCCATGGCTTTTCGATCTCAAGAGTTAAAAATGTTCTAAATTCTTAAAATTCTTAATTTTACATCCAATTAACACTCATTGTTGCCCTTCCACTGCTACCAGTGAAATTTTAGTTGACAACTAGGAGTGGGTGGATGAGTGGCCTGTTATATTACTCTGGTCTTCTTTCTTTTTTCTGTGTCCCTTTCTTTTAAGTTATTGGACTGAAAGGGAAAGATTAAACAAGAGCATCAAATATATTTTCATTAGCAAGTGCCACTATGATCTTTTTGGGTTGCTTATGACACAGGTATGCAGCCTCTGGGGATATCATAGGGCCTTTTTTTTTTTTTTTTTTTTTTTTGCAGGTATTCAGACTGTGGACTTGTCTTGGGGCCAATGTCACTGGTATTTAAGGCAGAGTATTTCCTGGGGCCTGTGAACCATCTCATGGTGCATCTCATGGACTGGTTCTGTCATGAGCTCTTGGGAAAACTCTTCATTTTTGATATTCAGTAATACCTCCTCAACTGCCTTTTCTAGCTAGGTACTCCACAACCACATACCTCTTTTCCCAGGTTTTGTATAATACATGACTGCCCCCAATAGTACAAGACTGTCTTCTTTCTTCTATGTCTATCTAAGCCACAGAAGATCTCTCTGCCTTACTACTCAAAACTTACACTATTGCACATTATTTCACTGTGCTCTCCTTTCTTTGCTTAGCCATTTATCCTCACTTCCTACCCCCTTCTCCATTCAAGAGGACAGGAGGCAGATCAGAGAGCTCTTCTTAAGAAGTTGAGGGGGGGAGGGGCAAGACGGTGGAAGAGTAGGGTCCCCAAATCACCTGTCTCCACCAAATTACCTAGAAAACCTTCCAATCATCCTGAAAATCTATGAATTCGGCCTGAGAATTAAAGAGAGAACACCTGGAATGCAACAGTGAGAAGAGTTCGCGCTTCTATCAAGGTAGGAAGACGGGGAAAAAGAAGTAAAGAAACAAAAGGCCTCCAAGGGGGAGGGGCCCACGAGGAGCCGGGCTGAGGCCGGGGCGAGTGTCCCCAGGACAGGAGAGCCCCGTCCCGGAGGAGCAGGAGCTGCACCGACCTTCCCGGGGGAAAGGGGCTCGCGGGGAGGTGGAGCAGGACCCAGGAGGGCGGGGATGCCCTCGGGCTCCCGGGGACAGTAACAGCAACTGCGCGCCCAGGAGAGTGCGCCGAGCTCCCTAAGGGCTGCAGCGCGGGCGGGGGACCCGGAGCAGCTCGGGGGGCTCGGGGGCGGCTCCGCGGAGGGGGCTGCGGGGCGGGAGCGCGAATCCAACAGCGCAGGCTCCGGAGCACAGGGCGCCGGGACACAGCCCAGGATCCCGCCTCCCCCGGGACAGGCAGAGGCCGGGAGGGCCCAGGACAGCGAGGACGCTCCTGCCCCAGCTGAGCAGATCAGCGGCCCCGCCCCGGAGACTCCAGGCCCTGCAGACGGAGAGCCCCGGAGTTCCTGCCGGAGCTGAATCCAGGTTTCCAGAGCTGCCCCGCCACTGGGGCTGTTCCTCCTGGGGCCTCACGGGGTAAACAACCCCCACTGAGCCCTGCACCAGGCAGGGGCAGAGCAGCTCCCCCAAGTGCTAACACCTGAGAATCAGCACAACAGGCCCCTCCCCCAGAAGACCAGCTAGACGGACAAGTTCCAGGAGAAGCCAAGGGACTTTTAAGGATCAGAAGATACTCCCCGGTGGTTCCTTTTTTTTTGTTTTGTTTTTGTTTTTTTTTGTTTTGTTTTGTTTTGCTTTTTGATTTGTTTCCTTCCCCCACCCCCTTTTTTTTCTCCTTTCTTTTTCTTTATCTTTTTCTTCTTTTTTTTTCCGGTTTTTTTTTTCTTCCCCTTTTTTTCTCTTTCTCTTTTCTTTCCTTCTTTCTCTCCTCTCTTTTTCTCTTTTTCCCAATACAACTTGCTTTTGGCCACTCTGCACTGAGCAAAATGACTAGAAGGAAAACCTCACCTCAAAAGAAAGAATCAGAAACAGTCGTCTCTCCCACAGAGTTACAAAATCTGGATTACAATTCAATGTCAGAAAGCCAATTCAGAAGCACTATTATACAGCTACTGGTGGCTCTAGAAAAAAGTATAAAGGACTCAAGAGACTTCATGACTGCAGAATTTAGAGCTAATCAGGCAGAAATTAAAAATCAATAGAATGAGATGCAATCCAAACTAGAAGTCCTAACGACGAGGGTTAACGAGGTGGAAGAACGAGTGAGTGACCTAGAAGACAAGTTGATAGCAAAGAGGGAAACTGAGGAAAAAAGAGACAAACAATTAAAAGACCATGAGGATAGATTAAGGGAAATAAACGACAGCCTGAGAAAGAAAAACCTACGTTTAATTGGGGTTCCCGAGGGCACCGAAAGGGACAGAGGGCCAGAATATGTATTTGAACAAATTCTAGCTGAAAACTTTCCTAATCTGCGAAGGGAAACAGGCATTCAGATCCAGGAAATAGAGAGATCGCCCCCTAAAATCAATAAAAACCGTTCAACACCTCGACATTTAATAGTGAAGCTTGCAAATTCCAAAGATAAGGAGAAGATCCTTAAAGCAGCAAGAGAAAAGAAATCCCTGACTTTTATGGGGAGGAGTATTAGGGTAGCAGCAGACCTCTCCACAGAGACCTGGCAGGCCAGAAAGGGCTGGCAGGATATATTCAGGGTCCTAAATGAGAAGAACATGCAACCAAGAATCCTTTATCCAGCAAGGCTCTCATTCAAAATGGAAGGAGAGATAAAGAGCTTCCAAGACAGGCAGCAACTAAAAGAATATGTGACCTCCAAACTAGCTCTGCAAGAAATTTTAAGGGGGACTCTTAAAATTCCCCTTTAAGAAGAAGTTCAGTGGAACAGTCCACAAAAACAAGGACTGAATAGATATCATGATGACACTAAACTCATATCTCTCAATAGTAACTCTGAATGTGAACGGGCTTAATGACCCCATCAAAAGGCGCAGGGTTTCAGACTGGATAAAAAAGCAGGACCCATCTATTTGCTGTCTACAAGAGACTCATTTTAGACAGAAGGACACCTACAGCCTGAAAATAAAAGGTTGGAGAACCATTTACCATTCGAATGGTCCTCAAAAGAAAGCAGGGGTAGCCATCCTTATATCAGATAAACTAAAATTTACCCCAAAGACTGTAGTGAGAGATGAAGAGGGACACTATATCATACTTAAAGGATCTATTCAACAAGAGGACTTAACAATCCTCAATATATATGCCCCGAATGTGGGAGCTGCCAAATATATAAATCAATTATTAACCAAAGTGAAGAAATACTTAGATAATAATACACTTATACTTGGTGACTTCAATCTAGCTCTTTCTATACTCAATAGGTCTTCTAAGCACAACATCTCCAAAGAAACGAGAGCTTTAAATGATACACTGGACCAGATGGATTTCACAGATATCTACAGAACTTTACATCCAAACTCAACTGAATACACATTCTTCTCAAGCGCACATGGAACTTTCTCCAGAATAGACCACATATTGGGTCACAAATCGGGTCTGAACCGATACCAAAAGATTGGGATTGTCCCCTGCATATTCTCAGACAATAATGCCTTGAAATTAGAACTAAATCACAACAAGAAGTTTGGAAGGACCTCAAACACGTGGAGGTTAAGGACCGTCCTGATAAAAGATAAAAGGGTCAACCAGGAAATTAAGGAAGAATTAAAAAGATTCATGGAAACTAATGAGAATGAAGATACAACCGTTCAAAATCTTTGGGATGCAGCAAAAGCAGTCCTAAGGGGGAAATACATCGCAATACAAGCATCCATTCAAAAACTGGAAAGAACTCAAATACAAAAGCTAACCTTACACATAAAGGAGCTAGAGAAAAAACAGCAAATAGATCCTACACCCAAGAGAAGAAGGGAGTTAATAAAGATTCGAGCAGAACTCAACGAAATCGAGACCAGAAGAACTGTGGAACAGATCAACAGAACCAGGAGTTGGTTCTTTGAAAGAATTAATAAGATAGATAAACCATTAGCCAGCCTTATTAAAAAGAAGAGAGAGAAGACCCAAATTAATAAAATCATGAATGAGAAAGGAGAGATCACTACCAACACCAAGGAAATACAAACGATTTTAAAAACATATTATGAACAGCTATACACCAATAAATTAGGCAATCTAGAAGAAATGGACGCATTCCTGGAAAGCCACAAACTACCAAAACTGGAACAGGAAGAAATAGAAAACCTAAACAGGCCAATAACCAGGGAGGAAATTGAAGCAGTCATCAAAAACCTCCCAAGACACAAGAGTCCAGGGCCAGATGGCTTCCCAGGGGAATTTTATCAAACGTTTAAAGAAGAAACCATACCTATTCTCCTAAAGCTGTTTGGAAAGATAGAAAGAGATGGAGTACTTCCAAATTGTTCTATGAGGCCAGCATCACCTTAATTCCAAAACCAGACAAAGACCCCACCAAAAAGGAGAATTACAGACCAATATCCCTGATGAACATGGATGCAAAAATTCTCAACAAGATACTGGCCAATAGGATCCAACAGTACAGTAAAAAAATTATTCACCATGACCAAGTAGGATTTATCCCTGGGACACAAGGCTGGTTCAACACCCGTAAAACAATCAATGTGATTCATCATATCAGCAAGAGAAAAACCAAGAACCATATGATTCTCTCATTGGATGCAGAGAAAGCATTTGACAAAATACAGCATCCATTCCTGATCAAAACTCTTCAGAGTGTAGGGATAGAGGGAACATTCCTCGACATCTTAAAAGCCATCTATGAAAAGCCCACAGCAAATATCATTCTCAATGGGGAAGCACTGGGAGCCTTTCCCCTAAGATCAGGAACAAGACAGGGATGTCCACTCTCACCACTGCTGTTCAACATAGTACTGGAAGTCCTAGCCTCAGCAATCAGACAACAAAAAGACATTAAAGGCATTCAAATTGGCAAAGAAGAAGTCAAACTCTCCCTCTTCACCGATGACATGATACTCTACATAGAAAACCCAAAAGTCTCCACCCCAAGATTGCTAGAACTCATACAGCAATTCAGTCGCGTGGCAGGATACAAAATCAATGCCCAGAAGTCAGTGGCATTTCTATACACTAACAATGAGACTGAAGAAAGAGAAATTAAGGAGTCAATCCCATTTACAATTGCACCCAAAAGCATAAGATACCTGGGAATAAACCTAACCAAAGATGTAAAGGATCTATACCCTCAAAACTATAGAACACTTCTGAAAGAAATTGAGGAAGACACAAAGAGATGGAAAAATATTCCATGCTCATGGATTGGCAGAATTAATATTGTGAAAATGTCAATGTTACCCAGGGCAATATACACGTTTAATGCAATCCCTATCAAAATACCATGGACTTTCTTCAGAGAGTTAGAACAAATTATTTTGAGATTTGTGCGGAATCAGAAAAGACCCCGAATAGCCAGGGGAATTTTAAAAAAGAAAACCATATCTGGGGGCATCACAATGCCAGATTTCAGGTTGTACTACAAAGCTGTGGTCATCAAGACAGTGTGGTACTGGCACAAAAACAGACACATAGATCAGTGGAACAGAATAGAGAATCCAGAAGTGGACCCTGAACTTTATGGGCAACTAATATTCGATAAAGGAGGAAAGACTATCCATTGGAAGAAAGACAGTCTCTTCAATAAATGGTGCTGGGAAAATTGGACATCCACATGCAGAAGAATGAAACTAGACCACTCTCTTGCACCATACACAAAGATAAACTCAAAATGGATGAAAGATCTAAATGTGAGACAAGATTCCATCAAAATCCTAGAGAAGAACACAGGCAACACCCTTTTTGAGCTCGGCCACAGTAACTTCTTGCAAGATACATCCACGAAGGCAAAAGAAACAAAAGCAAAAATGAACTATTGGGACTTCATCAAGATAAGAAGCTTTTGCACAGCAAAGGATACAGTCAACAAAACTCAAAGACAACCTACAGAATGGGAGAAGATATTTGCAAATGACATATCAGATAAAGGGCTAGTTTCCAAGATCTATAAAGAACTTATCAAACTCAACACCAAAGAAACAAACAATCCAATCATGAAATGGGCAAAAGACATGAACAGAAATCTCACAGAGGAAGACATAGACATGGCCAACATGCACATGAGAAAATGCTCTGCATCACTTGCCATCAGGGAAATACAAATCAAAACCACAATGAGATACCACCTCACACCAGTGAGAATGGGGAAAATTAACAAGGCAGGAAACAACAAATGTTGGAGAGGATGTGGAGAAAAGGGAACCCTCATACACTGTTGGTGGGAATGTGAACTGGTGCAGCCACTCTGGAAAACTGTGTGGAGGTTCCTCAAAGAGTTAAAAATAGACCTGCCCTACGACCCAGCAATTGCACTGTTGGGGATTTACCCCAAAGATACAAATGCAATGAAACGCCGGGACACCTGCACCCCGATGTTTATAGCAGCAATGGCCACGATAGCCAAACTGTGGAAGGAGCCTCGGTGTCCAACGAAAGATGAATGGATAAAGAAGATGTGGTTTATGTATACAATGGAATATTACTCAGCTATTAGAAATGACAAATACCCACCATTTGCTTCAACGTGGATGGAACTGGAGGGTATTATGCTGAGTGAAGTAAGTCAGTCGGAGAAGGACAAACATTATATGTTCTCATTCATTTGGGGAATATAAATAATAGTGAAAGGGAAAATAAGGGAAGGGAGAAGAAATGTGTGGGAAATATCAGAAAGGGAGACAGAACGTAAAGACTGCTAACTCTGGGAAACGAACTAGGGGTGGTAGAAGGAGAGGAGGGCGGGGGGTGGGAGTGAATGGGTGACGGGCACTGGGGGTTATTCTGTATGTTAGTAAATTGAACACCAATAAAAAATAAATTAAAAAAAAAAAGAAGTTGAATGGTCAGGAATGAGATGCCACTCTTTTGAGACTTCTTACTTGGTTATAAAAAAGATGACAAAAACATGTCCCCATTCTACTACCACACAGGAAAATAGAGAAGGGTCCCAGAACTCTCTACTCTATGCCAATGACCCACCATTCCATGTATAGCCTTGAATCTTCTCCTACTTTATAACTTTTGCTCGAAGAGATTAATGGGAAAATGGCTGAGGAAGCAGACCATTTTTGATTGCCTGATTTAAGTTCTGGGGAGCTATCTGGACTTTTCAATGTTGACTCCTTTTAATGTAGTAGTAATCATCACTTCTTGTGTTCATTTTTGGACCTCATTCACTAATTCTGGAGCAACAGCAAAGGATCTACTGAACATTCTGTTACAATTGCAAAGATTGAAATCTCCTAAATATAAGATATAATTCTTCTTTTATCTTAAAAAAATCTTTTTTTTTTAATTTGGAAAGTGGGACATCATAAGACTCTACTTGTTTAGAATTTGGGGAAATGCTCAATTTCTAGGTGTTGATACTAGACTTTAACAAGATATGCATTTTATGAGATTCAACATAAATGACCTCAGGAACTCTTGACTATGGGTCCCATAGCCTCTATACTTCTCAATGGCCAAGTTAATTGGCATGTCCACAAGAGGAGTCACACTGCCTAGAGTCAGTGCCAAAATCTATAATTATTTAATTTTGAGCCAATGGTTTTATCAATGACAAACTATGTATTTTATGTCCATGTTTGTGACTTTACTGTGACATATGTTAATGACTTATAAATCTGTATGCAGCTAGTCCTCTCCTGAGCTCCAGAAAAAAAACATATGCAATGCTCATGTCTAATTCAACATGATCAATACTAAACCTATCATCTTCTTTCCAAAGTGTTCTATTTCTATATTCATTCTTTTTTTTTTTTTAATTTTTTTTTTTATGATAGTCACAGAGAGAGAGAGAGGCAGAGACACAGGCAGAGGGAGAAGCAGGCTCCATGCACCGGGAGCCTGATGTGGGATTCGATCCCGGGTCTCCAGGATCATGCCCTGGGCCAAAAGGCAGGCACTAAACTGCTGCGCCACCCAGGGATCCCTCTATATTCATTCTTACAAAAGATATATTTTGAACATTACTCTCACGGATTGGTTAGTCTCATGGAGGTAGATGGATAACAAACAAATACCCTGTGAGATAATAAGTAGTATGGAAAAGAATAAAGCAGGGAACAGAGGGTGAAAGGAGTGCTATTTGACATAAGCTGGTCAGTAAAGTCCTTTATGATAAGATAATACCCAGCTTAAGGCATGAAGGAACTATAGCAGTAAATCATATGGATATCTGGAAGAACCCTTTAGAGACAGGAGCGGGGCTGGAGCATTTAGGGAAAGTCAAGGTGGCAGGTGTGTCTGGAGCATAGTGATCAAGGAAAAAACTGGTAGGGAGTGAGGTCAAAAGAAGTTCTTTGGGTCAGATCACATATGGTCCTACAAGCTTATATAAGAGCATGGCTTTTACTCAGGGTATTATGTAAGGCCATTCAGGATTTTAAGCAGAGAGATAATATGAACTTTACTTGATAATGTAAAAAGAGTCATGTGAAAGAAGAGACATAGTGAAGCAAAAGGAATCAGTTTAGCAGAAGACATTATAACAGAATTATCAAAGTCAAAAACAAAGCAAGATATTTGAAAACAGCAGAAGAAAAGTGTCTTGTCATTGCAAGGGGAAACCCATAAGACAATCAGTGGATTTTCAACTGTAGTGGATTCTCTTGACAGGCCAGGGGAGAGGAGGATGGTATATTCAAAATATTGAAAGGAAAAAAAAAAACCTTGTGAACCAAAAATACTACACTTGGCCAAAGTATCATTCAGCAGTAAGGGGAGATAAAGACCTGGAACAAACAAAACCTAAGAAAGTTCACTACCACTAAACTTGACTTACGAGACTTGTTAAAGAACATTCTTCAAGCTAAAAAATGTTACTATTTAACATTGTAAAAACACATAAACATGTAAAACCCACTGATAAGGGAAATATATAGTGAAAGTTATATTCTCTGATTTTGTAATAGTACTGCATAAATCACAACTCTGGTTTAAAAGTTAAAAAAACAGGGGCACCTTGGTGGCTCGGTGATTGAGCAACTGCCTTCTGCTCAGGTCATGATCTTGTGGTCCTGGGATGGAATTCCACAATGGGCTCCCTGCAAGGAGCCTGCTTCTCCCTTGGCCTATGTCTCTGCCTCTCTCATGAATAAATAAATAAAATGTTTTAAAAAATAAGTAAAAGTTAAAAAAGCATATTCAAAACAACCATAATTATAATAATTTGTTATTGGCTATGTAATACCAAAAATGTAAATTTTAACATTAATAACCTAAAAGGTAACAAGGGGAGGAAAAAGTAAAGGAACAAAGTGTTTGTGTGCTACTGAAGTTATCAGCATAAAATAGGATTTTTAAGTATAAGGTTTTTTATAGAAACATCATGGTACACAAAAGAAAAACCTGTGGTAAGCCCACAAAGATTATGATAAAGTATATTACCACAAGGGATGATATGGAAAGGGAAAGCAAAGCAAAATAGAAAAGAGAAAACAACAAAATAGCAATAGTAAATCCTTACCTATAAATAATTACTTTAAATATAAATGTATAAATTCTGTAATCAAAAGACGGAATGATTGAATGAATAATAATAAGAAAAAAAAAGCCAGATCCAATGATGTGCTACCTACAAGAGACTCAATCTGACTTTAAGGACTGATATGGAGGCTGAGTGTGAAGTGATGGAAAAATATTTCAGGCAATGATAACCCAAAGAAACAGAGGTAATGAGGCTTACATCAGGCAAAATGGACTTTAAGCCAAAAATGGTCTCAAGAAACAAAAAATTCATTATATAATGATAAATGGATCAATTCCTTAAGAAGATATAACAATTGTAAATATTTGTACACCCAACATCAGAGCATTTAACTACATAAAACAAATAGTAACCAGTATGGAATGTATAATGGTAGGAATGTAAAATAGTGCAGCTGATGTGCAAGACAGTTTTTAAGATCCTCAGTAAGTTAAATACAAAATTACAATACGACCGACCAATTCCATGCCTTAGTCATGAAAAAGGATGGACATTTTTTCAATTAAAAATATATAATTATAGAATTTTTCTCTGGAGTTACATGTTTTATGGAAGAAGAAGCTGAGATTGTAGTTATATTGCACGCGTTCAATAGCACACAACTATAAATGATGGAGCCTGAGAAAGAAGTCCCATTTCCAGATTCAGTTTTCACAGATGGCTAGTGATTGAGTATAAACTCTCCTAGAACATCAGTGTAGCTCCAGGTAGCTGTGATGTGTTACTAGGTAGCAATTCAAACTGTGCTGAATGAAAATAAGTGCATCTGTGCATAAGCCCTGATAAACTCTAGGTGCTTAAAAAGGAACAGATCCCAACTCAGAGATGATTTAATATCTTCTGATCACCGTAAGTAAGTGTTATAGTTACAACATGCCTTTTCTGGCCATATGCCTGAGTAGTCACCCTAAAAATAGCTCCTGACTCAAAACATATACCAAAATATATCAAGTATCATATATAATATATTGCTGAGGTCGTAGGAATAATGAACCTTGAGACTCCTGATTTGAAGGAAAATGGGAATGGAACCACAGCATTAACATTTTGGAAGCCAGGAAGCTTTATACTCATGATAATGGAATGAACAGCCCCTAAAAAAAAAAAAAAAAAAAAAAAAAAAAAGCTGGATTCTAAGCTGGAAGCAGGAAAAGCCAAGAAATGACCTTATTTATACAACACAGTCCTGCCCCCAACTCCCAAAAGGCTCAGGACTTTGTAGCATTGGGTATCTAGTAATTGGGGTAAATTTGGGGATAAATATACAGAAATTTGTTGAAATTTGTATGAGAAGCCCCAAACTGCTTCTCCCACTGGCAGCAGGCAGGAGGCTACCCCTGTGGAGAGGTGGTAACAGAGTCTCTGGCTTGGGTAACACCAGGCTCAGCTGTTAGTTAAAATTTTACTGGAAGGAAACACACACTCCATGTTAAGAACTCAGCATTCTTCCTTCCATCAGCTCTCAGAATGCTGGCAGCCGGGTCCATGAGTTCCCAGCAGAACTTCACAGAGCCTAACCAGCCAGGACAGTGCGAGGTACCAATACACAAGGCTTCCCGATGGTACTGCTTTCTCACGCCACAGGAACACAGTGCCACAAACTGGGTTGCTTAAACAACAGAAATTAAGTGTCTCATATTTCTGGAGTCTAGAGGTCTGAATCCAAGGTGTTGGCAGCATTGCTTCCTTCTGTGGGCTGTGAGAAAAGAATCTGTCCCAGACAGACCTCCTTCCTCGGCTCGTACATGGCCGGCTTCTCCTTGCACATCTGTGTCTCCATATTTGCCCTGTTTATGAGGAAAGGCCCTGCAATAATAACCTCATTTTAACTTTATGATAAATATCCTGTCTCCAAGTAAGGTCACATTGTGAGGTAAGGTCCTGGGTGTCAGGACTCCAACATGTCCATTTGAGGGTAGACACAATCCAACTCATTAGACCAACAAAACCGCCAAGCTCCATGAATGTAGACAAAGCTTCTGGTCTTCCTATTTATGCTTTACTGTTAAATCTATGTAGACAAAAAGATTGAGAAGATAACCAAAGAAGTTGATATGTAGGATGAAGGAAATGAAGAAACGAGTCTTTGGACAGATATGACAAGACATTTGCAAACAAAAACAGGTGTTCTGATTGAGTCAGGGGTCAGCATCAGTTCTATTCCTACATGGGGGTTTTTCCCCCATTTTTTATAGATCTAAGAGCTGAGAAACTTTGTTCACATAAAAAAGTAGATGAGAATGGAGGAAATTTCCTTGTAGCTCTTAACTGCATGAACACTTATTATCAAAAACCACATAGAGATCTATCCCTAAAATTTTTAAAACACACATTAATTAACAAAAAGATGAGATCCTATGAACATCTTGTTGAGAGCAAAGTGTTATGAACCACAAACCCCACGTAAAATTATGTTGTATAGTCAGGAGATTCATTTATCCTTCTAAATAAACTGCAAATAAATAAATAAATAAATAAATAAATAAATAAATAAATAAACTGCAATGTTTTAAGCTGTCCTTCGGTACTCAAGGAACTTTAATATTTTGGAGCAATGTTCCATGGTGTAATTCTGAATGGATATGCAAATTTTTATTTGTTTTTCTTTTTCTTTTGCTTTAAATAAAGATTATTTTATATGTATTTTAGTTTGGATGTATTCTTATTTTTCTGTATGTATAGCTCTGTGGATCTCTACCACAGGCACATGAACCCTGTGCCAGGGAGGAAACAGAAAGTTGTATCGGCCCCTTCTCCCAAAAAGTTTCTTTGCACTCCCTTGATGCTTTGTATTCAGGCTCTCTTCCCACACCTCCTTTTGCTCTTGGCAAACACTATTCTGCTTTTTATCACCACATATGTGTTTTTCCAGAATGTTGTAATGATGCATTCATATACTATGTAACCTTTTGAGACTTTTTTTTTTTTACATTTAGCATTACGCCTTTAAGATTCCTATAAGTTCATTCCTTCTAATTGCTGAGTAGTATTCAGTTGTATGGATATAACACAGTTGTTTATTCATACACGCATCTAAAGACATTTAGGTTGTTTCTAATTTGGGGCAATTATGAACAGATCTGTTACAAACGGTTGTGTGATTTTTGTGTGAACATAGGTTTTCATTTCTGTAAGATAAATATGCAGTATTGGGTTTGCTGGGTCTTATGTTAAGTATGTATTTAACGTAGGAACTGCCAAACCAATTTCCAGTGTGGCTATGCAATTTTGCATCTATTGGCTTTCTATGAAAATTACCATTTTTCTATCACTTTACTATCACCTGATATTGATATTGTCAATATTGTTTATCTTAGCTATTGTGATAGGTTTATGTAAAATAAGAAGGAGGCATAGGAAAGGAAGAATAATAGCCTGACACCCTAACTGTAGGCACTTTTTCAAGAAGATCATGTGAGGAGAAAAAGTTTTGTGGAAGATGGAATTAATTGCTTCCATCTAAAGCACTATGCTCAGGGCACCTGCATCCTCAGTCAGTTAAGTGTTTGCTGGGGTCCTGGAATTGGGCCCCATGTCAAGGTCCCTGCTCAGCGGGGAGTCTGCTTCTCCCTCTCCCCCATCCTTCCCTTGGCTTATGCTCTCTCTCTCTCAAATAAATAGTAAAATCTTTAAAAACAAAAACAAAGGCATTATGCTCACACCCCTATGGAGACATTACATGTTAACTTTACCAAAGTTTGAAGACCTGCTTTCTTTATGTCCACTAAACAATGCAATTCACTTCATCTCTTCTGTTCATATTCTCCATTCCAGTTTCTAAATTTTAGACTTGGTTGGGAAAAAAAGAAATATTAAAAACTGATTATAATTTCCAAGATTGCTGATATTCTTTATCTCCAGAAACTCAGTTTTTGATTTAGAAGGCAACACACAAAAATACTAAGAAACCAACTTTTGAAGTTAATCTTGATGGCTCTTAAATAATAAATCCAGTATGAAAAATAAATTTTCAATGACTAACTGGTCAGCAAGTTCATGTAAATATGCCAAAATTTTTGGTTAGCTAGTTCTTTATTACAAATGGGCTAAGCTACTAAAACAGTTGCTAGAATTAACTCAAAACAATGTTATAAAGAACTAATTGCAGGAGTGATAGTGTTCTTGTTTTGTTCTTTACCTGTATACTAGACTTTCTATGGACTTCATTTCTTTGAGCATCATCACTTAATACAAAAGTTAATTTAAGTAATTATCTATGAAAGAAGTGAAATTCCATTTTACCCTAGATGTATCGATTGCTATTATTCTACCTTCTTAAAAAAATGTATTTACCCAGTAGCTAATCTTTGAGCTAAGGATAGACCATCTGGTTCAACCATGTAGTGTCCAGCACTCTTCAGAGTACCCCTCTTTCCCCAAAGCAAGCAGATGTTTGTTGAATGACTGAATGAATGAGCAAATGAGTAAAACTTACTAAAGCATACTTTTAAAAAATGTAGTGTTTTTTATAGCACTATAATTAGGTCTTACGTATATTATTTGATTATATATTTGAGCGCTTGTTTCTAAATTCCACTTTTAGATGATCTTTCTCACTTATATTTCTTAATTGACTAACTTTTTTTTTTTTAAAGATTTTATTTATTTATTCATGATAGTCACACAGAGAGAGACAGAGAGGCAGAGACACAGGCAGAGGGAGAAGCAGGCTCCATGCACCGGGAGCCCGACGTGGGATTCGATCCTGGGTCTCCAGGATCGTGCCCCGGGCCAAAGGCAGGCGCCAAACCGCTGCGCCACCCAGGGATCCCATTGACTAACTTTTTAACAATAATATTAGAGTCCTGATATCAGTCTACCGATTTGAGACATTTCTAGACGTAGGTGACTTCTAGGGCTTTGACAATCAGCTACAGAAAAGGCCGGAGGCACCGCTTCATAGTGTAAATGCCAATGAAATTATTCTAGTTTCACAGATGTTTAGATTTATCTGTATCAACTCTGACTATGAATATGTGTCTCCATATATAATGATCTAGAGCAAAAGGATGAAAGCTGTTCTTAAAAGAAAACAAGGCATTCTGAATCTTTACTGTAAATTATACACTATACAAAATCAGTCCAAATTGTTCAAACCCTTGGACACTCACAGTGTTATTATGCTCACTGCTCGGAGTGCTGTATAATTATCCCAGTTAACAGCAGTTTGCTAGTGCTGATCCCCTAAGAAGAGATGCAAGACTCACAGAACTAAAATAAGTACAGATGTGGGTCTCTGCTTTTGTTCTCTGACTCTGCATGTGAAAAACAACCACTTAATTCCAGGCTTTTTTCATTTTCCTAGTTAAGATGTTAAGCTAGACAGATCAAGTGGTCGCTTGGTAAATAAGAATCTCAACAGTGAGCTGAAAGGCAAAATGTCGTATGCATCTCAAAAGCTAAACTCACTTAATGGGAATAGAAATGAATTTCCCTTACCTAATGAGGGGAATGCACTTATCCCATTGTGTTTTTGCTTTTTTTTTTTTTTTTCCTTTCTAAGCATGGGGAAATAATTTGGAAAATATTTTGGCTTTCGGTGATGCTTTATCATTATATATTGCAGTATCAGGAAATAAGTGAGGAAAAGACAAATGGATGGGCAAATGGAATAGAACCCTAAAAGGAAACCAGAACCAGGAAAGGGTATTTGATTTAAGTAAATAAAACTAGAATGAGTGAGAGCAGTTTCAGGAAAAGTATTACTGTGGGTTCCCCCACCCTAGCTCTTGCACTTGGAGAAGAACTGGGATGTCAGGAAGGAAGTCAATATAGAGTATATAAAACCTTCTCCCGAGAACATAAACCTCACTCTCCTAGGGCTCCTCTGGGTCCTGTAAATCAGTCTTCACTCTTAATTGTGTCAATTAACAGTGCCCTGAGTAAGCCACAGGGGCAAAGCCGAGGAGCCAGAGAAGGAGGTGAGTCTGTGGCAATTCTCCCGACATGATGGAGTCTAACCTAAATTACACACTTTATTATAATGGCATTACTAACCTAAATATCATTGCGGATGATTCATTCCCATCATAATCATGAGGGAATCCTGCAAGTCAGCCTGAGAGAGAATTGGATCTTCATTTTTTATAGCTTGATTTGACGCATTCTGCGCTCCGCAATATAGCAGGTGGAGAGTGTGTGGCATCTGCAATCCACCTCCAAGGGTTGCTCTTTTAAATCCAGCCTAGATCAATATGACCAAAATTTATGGACATTTAAATATAGTTAAATGGAGATTGGTAGGAATGAGGATGTTTTTATCCTGCGTGTTTTTTTTTTTTTTTGAGTTAGTTACTGTGGTAACTGGAGCTAATAGGACAGCTCTCCACGGGCAAAATGAATCTGAGAGTTTGCAGCAGTGACCTAGATAATCCAGACAAACTGCCCACTTTTGTCTGGAGTGTCAGGGAAATTGCTCTAATTCCCCACTTCACTTTGATAGTGGGAGCCTACTCTGTTTTCTTCAGCGTCCTATTAAAGCTGAGCTCCTCTCCTTGGTCCATAGGATGGGGCTGAGTGTGTCACTTGGAGCTCATTCTCTGTAGCTCTGGCTTTGATTGCTATTGAACTGAATGGGACTGAAATAATAATTCGGTTGAACCCACGGGAGCCATATGGCCCGCTGTATAGTGCAATCATTCTTGTGTCATTTAAAGTGATGCTGTGTGAATGGCAATAACTGAGTGCTCCAATCCTGGTCACTCTTTGTTATTTTCGTCCATCCTACAGATACTTATTAAGTGTCTATTGCATGCCTGCAATGGTTCCAGGGAGCAGGATGTACGTGGATGTAGTGGAATTGGTCCTTTCTTTTGGCCACTGAGACCCAGAAACTGTTTCTTGTGTTTGGGAAATCCCCCAAATTGTTTGCTCCCTACTCCTTCCTCTCTCAGGACATCGTGTTCACTTCTTCAGCTTTGCTTTTCAGTTATGGTACAGGCTAGATTTTAAAGAGGAAGCTAGTGAAAGAAAGTCTCAGGCTTGTGTGGGTGGTGGCAGCTCTGAGTTCCAGAGCAGCAGAAGGAGAGGAGCCCCTTTAATAAAATGCCTAACACTGTCATGCTGGTGGTAGAAGCTGAAAGGTCCATGCTCAGGATAGTAACAGTGAAATCTCTATTGAAACAGCTCTATGATGTGCTTGTGAGCATTCAGTGCATCTATGTGAGATTCAGTGCATCTATGATTATTCTGTGTCCTACCAAAGGATTGATAAGTTACCCAATATATATTAATAAATATTTTTTTTCTGGATAAACTAGCTAGAGTTGGTTTCTTGTGTTTGAGATTAAATAGTTCAGTGGGGAGACCAAGACAGATGGTCAGCTCTTCTCAGGGAAGAAGCATGTCAGGAACAGAGTCATACATGAGGCCATCTCTGAGCTGAGACTTGAAAGGCGAACACAGACCTCTTCTCCATCCCTCCCCAGACCTCCCCATCCCTCATCAGTTTGACCAGGATTGCATGGACATGGTAGTAATTCAGAAGGGTTTGATTGAAACAGATACACGAAATGGGCAGATAGATGACAGCTGTCAAACCCTCTAATTTAAATTATGAATTATTATTTTTTGCTATGCTTGAAAAAATAGGGGATTTCAAATTACACATATGAGGTTTGAGTCCTCTCATTATATTAGCGAGGGTAATTAATACAACACACAGGTTCTCAAATCTCCATGGTGTAACAGAAAATGAACTCTCAATCATGTCAATATCTGTGGCTGGTGATGCCACTCCTTAGAAGAGTTCTTCTAAACAGTGGGATTCAGGCTACATCTAGTGGAACATGAAGCCTCCAAAGTCCCCTCACTATGGCACAGGCAGATAGGGAGGATGGGACACAGTGTTTCTGAACTCCCTGAGATCAGAAATGACTTCCTTCCCTCCTATTGCCTTGGTCAGGTTACTTTCATATCTCCCACCCAACTTCCAGAAAGGCTGAGGAATAGAGAGAAGCACAGAGATATTTGTTATGCCTTAACAACCTCTGCCTGTTAATCCTTGGGTCACTCAATATCCTATTCAATTCTTCCAGCACAGAAATCACACCCCCCTCCCTCCTCAAGGGAGATGACACCGAGTCCCATCTAGTTACCACAGTTAGCTCAAATCCAAGATTTCTGGGTAGGCCATATCTTCTTCACCCAAATGTTGTTCCTTTTGCTCCAGAGGCCCATGGGTGAAACATGGCAAATTATCTGTGCTCCTCCCCCTCTACATATATCCGCTACATATAATGTTGAAGCAGGAGTGAGAGATGCAATAGAATCCCCAGTGGGGAGGAAGAGGAATGGGATAGAGCTGTAAATGTCCTGTGGCAGTGATGAAATCACAGAGAGCAGAAGCTGCAAAACCCCCTTCCCTGTATTGTGGGAGGCACTTGGACTACATTTTTGTTCCTCTCCCTGAGACATTTCTTCTGTGTTCCATTTCTTTCTGGGAACTCCAGCTGTACCCTCCTGGCTGTTTTGCCCTTTCCATCATCGTCTTTGGCAACATCTGAAAAAGATGTTGAGGAATGTGACCACTTGGCAAGTTGCACAACTTTCTTGCGATCTGCTTCCATATATATGGAAAATAAGGAGCTTACAGAGAATGTCAATTTTCAAAGTGTGAAAGGGATTTTATTTATTTTCCTATTTATTTTGATTAAGGCTTGGAATTCATTTGGAAAAATAGTGTATCAATTACCCCCACCAACAAAACTTAGTAGGCTTCCAGTCTCTTTGCATCCCATCTGTTCTATGGGCCAGTAAGTCTACTCAAAATTCTCTTTGAAACATGGTTCTTAATCTGATTTCCCTCCTCCTTTCTGTTCTGCTTAGATGCTTACTTCTGTCAACTCAGCTGTGTTTCTACTGGCCCCCTCATGTGCATCATGCCCAAGCCTGGGTGCCATATTTTGATTTCTCTGTTGTTGCTCACCCAGGCCCACGTGGGTTTTGATCACTTTCCTCCAAGCATAATCAAGCAGTACATTTCTACAGACTGGAGTCAAGTATCTTTTCCTTCTTCTTCCAGGGTTCTTTGATGTCATATTGGATGTGACCTCCTCAGGGACCCTTCACATTCATACACCAGAAGTAGAATTGCTGAAGAAATGAATCTAAATGTATCCACTCTTGGATTTTGGGGAATGGGACACAATGGATAAAGTCTCTCACCTTCTATTCCTTGGTATACAGCTCTGAGATGAACTCTGCAAATCTCACAATACTGTGCAAAACTTAATGGCATTGTCTAGAGCAGTGGCCAACTCCGAAAGCATTTCCCTATTGGTTTTCCTTTTTCTTGACTCACTTCATATCCCTCATTCTCTCTTCCCAAATAAGATTTTTGCATACAAGCTTTTTGCTTAGGCCCCACTTCTGATGAATGCCTAGGTAGGGTAAGCTAGTGGAGTGTGGGAGCTGGCTGCGGGGTGGTGGTGGTAGTGGTGGTGGTGGTGGTGGTGGTGGTGGTGGTGGTGGAAGGACTCCCTTAGTGTGATCCTGACTTCTTCATACAGTTGAGCTCAGGCTTTTCCTATATAGTCAAAGTTTTATGGAACTCTTGCCACTTAAAGCCTTCTTGACCTCATAGTTCCCCTGTCCAACCTTGGATTTCCATTTGTTTGTATGCTGGCCTGCCCACCTGCTTGGAGTTTATAAGCACTCAGTTTCTCAATATATCTGGTCCCTGAATTTTTGAACATCATCTATTTCTTTAAATTTCTACTTGCCTCTCATTTCCTCACCTCACATCTATAGCATCTTACCAAATATTACCAATAGTGGGCAATTTACAAAACACTTTTCTACTTCTTAAGCCTTTTCACTAAGTTGCAAAAGCAATAGGCCTGTGGCTCACCTCCCATAGGAGCGTGTGTGGCACCATCCTGGGATGTTTCGTGTCTTCCTAACCTAAATCACCAGTGTGCCAGTCCATCCTCTGTACAGTTTCTACATTAGTCAGAATACTTATCTCTTGGGGCTACCAGTGTGAACCCTAAAATCCAGTGGATAATATCATATAGATATATTTCTCCTGCTCGTGCTATCCACTGTATGTTGGGCAGCCTCCTCCACTGTGCAGAGAGGCCATCTGGAACACACAGACTTTGTGTGTGTTCCAGAACCCTCAGGGCAAGGGAAAGACTGGGAGGAGGCTCACTGCCCCAGCTCAGAATGACACCATCATTTCTGCTTCTGGTCTGTTGGCCACTCAAATCAAAAGGCTCTACCTTCAGGGCAAGAGCATCTGCAAAATAGATGGGGAGCATGTGGATAGCTGATCAGCAGTGTTTCTGCCACCTTCATTTTGATTGAGTGTTAAATTTCTCATCTGTGGAACAGGAATTATAAAACATGCCCTAGTTTTAAGAGTCATCATGAAGTTCCGATCCAATATGCTTTTCCTGCACTTCTAATGAAATATAAAGTTTAGACACACAGTAATCCTTCATGAAAAAGAAGAATAACTCCTGTTTTAGCATTTTGTTACACTTTCTTATTCATTCCTGGAAAATCTTCAAAAAGAGAGGTTGGCTTCCATATTTCGAGGAGGACATGATAACCATGGTTGGTTTCCTTGGCTAGTTATTCCTCCCAGGACAGGTTGGTATTAACTTGGGCTGCTTTGCTCTATATCATCAACTACAAATAAAACAAAACACATAAAAAAGCGTGTCTTAAACTGATAGGCTTGCTATTTGCACTGTAATCTCATATTCCCATTCTATTCCAGATCGGTTTCTGATGGCTTCTGGTTTGCAAATCTCTCCCACAAGAGATTCATCCCAGTAAAGTGACCTGATCTGACCTATTACATCTGCTCATCTCTGCAATAAATCCTATCTAGCTTCCTCCTCAAATACTTGCATCCGCCCTCCCCAGGCCAGAGAGTTCAGCTCTTGCAGACTCACTGATCAGAAGGCCATCCTGCATTTGTATCAATCTCTCAGAATTTCAGGATACTCCTTTGATAATATGTAACTGCCTTTCCTCAAAATTATTGCCAAAAATCTCTCCCCTTCCTGAAGAACTTTCATCTGGTGGGTATTTACTACTGCAGTTCTGCTCTGTGTGGTCCGGAGGATGTTGGAGGAAAATCATCTGTACAGACTAAAGAAGTGGAGCTTTTAAAGGCTAAATGTGGTCTTTGTGGACAGCTAATAAAGATTATTGTTATTATTTTACTTCCTTAAAATATTCCAGACTCAGGATGATTTCTCCACAATTCTACCACACCATTTTGATTAGCTGATATAGTCTGCAAAATATTAATATTTTACTAATCTTTTATTTCAAATATAAGCTAAAATTCTTAATGGTGCATATTTTTTTCTTTCAACTGAAGATTTTATACACACACACACATATATATACATATATATATATATACTGTAAGATACTTTCTTTTTTTTTTTTAAGATTGTATTTATTTATTCATGAGAGGCAGAGACACAGGCAGAGGGAGAAGCAGGCTCCATGGAGGGAACCTGATATGGGACTGGGTCCTGGACTCCAGGATCATGCCCTGGGCCAAAGGCAGGTGCTAAACCACTGAGCCACTCAGGCATCCTTTATACGATACTTTCAACTTACTATTTTTTTTTTAAAATGATAGTTCTTTATGCAACAGTGGTTCATTTCTCAGAGTTCTTGTTGCAGTCACATCACTTATTGTACAACAAATGTCTTTATGTACAAAGAAGCAGATGCATTCTAATTTGCACAGCAGTAAGATTCACACCTCCAACTAGATATACAAACAATTCCTTCTGTATGCCTTTAACTTATTTTATTCTGAGCTGCACAATAACTTATGGTCAAGACACCACTTCCGATATCCTTCCTCATTGGGTCAACCCCGAATCACTAAGATGTTCCTGTCCTCAGTTTACCATGATCCCCTGAGCTGTACGGACATTAACATAATGAGTAGCATTTGTGTTGGTGGCAATATTTAGTGTAGGCTAATTCTGCCCATTTGCTTAAAGTACTTTGTGTGTAGTCTTTGAACATCAACAGGCTGGCTGGATGAATGCTAAAAATATAGGAAAAAAAAGAAAAGCTGCCCGGTCCCATTCTTTGATTTCCAACTTCAAATTAAGGTATGTTGACAACACACAAAAGGAAAGTTTTCAGATAAAAACACTTTTTGAGCTGTATAAAATGCCATTAATTGTGATGCTTTTGTAACACAGCAAATCTCTACTCTTTGCAGCTATACTGCTCCTGGAATATGTCTACGTTGGGATTGTTTTGTGATAAAAAGAGGTGGGGGTGGGAGAGAGTATGTTTTCACTCAGTCCCACATACACATATCCGTAGATGAATGCAGGGGACCACACACAGTACATACAAAGAAATTGATGTGGCACAGGATATTTACTTCTGAGCACAGCAATTAATCACTCAGGACAGCCGAATTAACCTTGCTAGGGGCTGTGAAGAATAAACTGGACCTTAAAAAAAAAAAAAAAAAGAAAAAGAAAAAAGAAAAAAATGAAAAAAGAAAAGGCAGAGGAAAGAAACTGGAAACTTTGTGACTCCTTGGCATTGGACAAAATACTCTAATCCAAAGTAGGCCCTAAATAGAATGTTAGGAAGGCCGCTTTTCCCTCACAGATCTTTCCACCTTGACACAGGTTTGGACTCCTGCATGGCTAGTGAACAGTTTTTCAGTGAATAGGCGCAAGATGCAGGATTACACATTCTAGAATTTATCAAAATATTGAGTCCTTTGATCTATGGTCTTTATTGATTTTCATGTGTTTTAGAACTCCCCAAATAACAAAACATCCAAGCCTACAGTTGAGAGAAATTTAGTGTAAATGTAATTTTAAAGAGAAATAATACATATTTTTAATTTATATGCAATCACCAATTTTTTGGGAATCTGCTCACTGTTCACATACCAGATGATCTTTGTTCTAGAATTACCTATTTACTTTTAAAACAGAAAGCAATCTAGGTACATAGATTTTGTTAAATCCAGAGAGAATTTGACTCTTGAGAAGCTTATTTTACAGGCTAAAATTAAAGTCCAGAGTGTCTTCAGGAAAATCAACACTCTGTTAAAAGCAGGACAGATTCATAAGACCTCAATATTACATATTTTCTAAGTGTCAACTGTTGTCGTCTGAATAACCCAAATTGCTTCTGAGTTAGTAGGATTCTTCTTTTTTCTCCTGCCACTGTGAGTCTTATCTCCTTGCCTGTTTCCCAGTGCATACACATAAAGGTAATTGGAGGTTAAATCTGATCAAATGAATACCCATCTTTCCCTTAATTCAAAGCTACTTTTTGCTTTTATTTGAAAAATTGATATGTTCATCCTCGTTTCATAGAAATGCAGAGAAAACACGTGTTTCTAATTCCAACTATGAATCTACTATAACTTTTGGATCCCTCTTCTGCTGAACTGAAATAAAGAATCGAGCTGTTTTGAAAAAGTGCCTAGCATAACATAGTGGAGGCACAAAGAAAACTGGAAAAGAAGGTAAAGTGATGTCCTCTTAAATTTTTTAGCAGCCAGGTCTCTCGACTGGGTTTACTTGAGGAAGTATGAGAATAACAAGAGTCACTCCATGTTGAGCAAACAAGTATGCCTGCTGGAATGGCAGTTTCTATAGATTTTTCCTTCTGGCTTCATAGGATGTCAAACCCCAGGGCACTTGGCAGCAGCTGTCTCCCCGTGTCCAGGAGGCTGCTGGGGTCATGCAGTGGTTCTCCTGCACAAACAGTTCCCAGGATTCCAGAGAGTCATAGCACTTTGCACTGCGGTCACCACTGCCCTGCTGCCACACTTCACTTCCCCAAACGTGTCCACTTGGCACGGGCTGGTACGCACCTGGCTGGGCTCCCTGAAGGAGCGGGCTCCTCCTCAGCAAGGAAGCCAGGAGCTGTCCCTGTTCCTGTGGACCAAGAGATGCTGCTCATGCATCCCTACCTGGTGGCCTCTCTCTGAGGCAATCTCACCTGTTTTGGACCCCCCTGCAAGATCTTGGTGCTTCCTTTCTGACCCTTTGTCCCTCAAGAAACGGGGTCCTCCCAAACTATGGAGAACAGTTACCCCATGTCCACATGGATGACGTGTTTCCTTCCCTTCCCTTGAGAGGCATACCATCCATCTGCCAACAGTCAGGCTGCCCTTTAGAAACAACTGCTGTTTTTATTTCCCACCTGACTCCATGTGTTGTTAGAGTCTGTTTATCTGAATCTTGATTTTAAAAAATGTTCTCTCAATAACGGATGGTTCTGTGATGACTTTGAGTTTTTTGTTTCCTTTTCCCTAAAACATTTGCTTCATGTAAGTATGACTTCTAAGAGTCTCTGAAATAGTTCTAATTTCATTTTCAACTATTAATCAATGCTAATGAATTTTTAATGATTATTTTATAAAGGTGATCTGCATTTGTGTAAGACTTTGTTTTTTTACCTAAAGAGTCAGATTCAACAATACTTATTTACTTCAGGTTATTTTTTCTTTTGGTCATTCATAATAATAGTTTTTATCATGTGGGAATCCTTATTGTCTTTCTTTTACACTTCCTCAAAGATTTCGTTGAGAATGTAATAAATCATAATACATTTTTTAAAATTAAAATACACTTTAAATAAAATAATTCTGTCTGATAAAGTCTCATAAGAAAATCATCTTGGTTTTCTCTCTTAAAGTTCTGGGTATGAAACCAAGCAGGCAAAATAAACATAAAAACTAAACAAAAAAAACAAAGGAACAAAATAAAAAGTAATAATAAAATTACTTATAACTTGGGCATTACAGAACTTACATTTGATTTGGGCATTGTCACTCGCTAGGTATGCAACCTTAGCCATTCTGTGATTCAGTAACTTCTTGATTTCCATTTCCTAAGTAGTCAAATAAGGATGATGGACTATCTTATTTGTATAGTCTCTCCCGATTCCTAAAATACTGTTAATTTGGTAACTTTTTCTGTTTGGGTCAGATAATTTGGGTAAGTAGTCAGTATCTGAGAAAAATTCTGTATAACTATGAGTAGATTAAAATCCACTGGAGATCTAAACATAAGCCAAATATAAACCCGCTAACATTTGTGTTTGTTCTAGTAATTTCATCATTAAAATATTATTAAGGATTTTTAGACAGGTTTTCATGGTAATTATTCATTTGTAAAATATAAGCCTAAATTTAGGTTTAAAAAAGAAATGTTTAAGGATAAGACCGTTGCATAGAAAATAACAATTGGTATTAAGCAAGAATAGTAGTTACCATTTGAAACTAACTATAAAGAGCATTAAGAGCTACTACTGCTTGTATGATCTAGGAGATGTGGACCAAAAAAGTCAAAGGGGAGGGCTTGACGTGACACATGTTTGAAGTTTTTAGTTCATATATTTTAAATGCCATTTGTGTTAGAAAATGGAGCTCTCTCAAATAATTGGCAAACATCAGAACTAGTCCTGTCAGCATTTTGCTGAGTTGAAATTTGCTGCGTTATCAAAGCACAGATTTTTTTTTTTTAACAAGTGAAGAACACTTATTCATGTAGCTGACATGAAATTAATCTAGCTGGGAGGCCTAGGATATTTCCATCACCAACAACAGCATCTACAGTTTCCTCCTCTAGTTCAGGATCACAAGTGTATTTTTTCGGGTCCTTCATTTGTCCTCTTTGCTCAGGGGAAGTGAAGTCAGGTCTACCCTTCATGATGTGTTGGAGGAATTCTATCATCTTGTGCTCAGAACGTGAAGCCCTTGACACCCGGTTTTCTGGGACAGGCACTTTAACCAGAAGACAGAGATCATTATCTGTGCTTGGCCATCACTGGGTCTCTGATTCCCTCCTTATCCAACTTGATGACTTTTGAGCTCTTGATTCAAAGTTATTGGAATTTGCCTGAAAAGGTGAATTTCTGAAAATAAAGTGGAAAACGTGATGATATTGGTTCTGCTAGCTTTTCTAACCATCTCAGCAAGTGTGGAGTAATTTTTTTTTAAAGATTTATTTATTTGAGGGGTGGGGAAAGGGTGGGGGGATGGAAGGAGAGGGAGAGAGAATCTTAAGCAGTATCCCTGATGAAGTCTCAAGACCCTGAGGTCATGGCCTGAGCTGAAATCAAGAGTTAGACTCTTAATGGACTCAGCCACCCAGATGCTCCCAAATATGAAATGTTTTTTATGTATCTCTCTTTAGGATATAATGCGTGGGTTTAGTAATGTAGGCAAATCCAATTAGTTCTGTACTGAGATCTCAAAACTTTCCTCCTTTGGATGCTCTGATGTAGAGAAAATTCTATTTTCTGTACAGAACTATGAAATGATAACCCAGATAATTTTTTTCTACCTTCGTTTAAATGATAGCTCCAAAAATCAGGTATCCAAATATTTTTCTTTTAGCTAAATGTTCAGTTCCTTATGGGAATACAAACCTCTATATTTTAAAATTTCTTTAATGTTTAATCATGTTAATATGTACAGATACCATAATGTATGTAAAATGATCACATCTTCTTGTATGATTTACCTTACCCATAAGTTTAACATTGTCTAACAAGCTCTTGAATAGCATGTCACTGCAGAAAATGTGATGATTTTCACATAAACAATGAGAAAGAAAGTTCCTTCTCAAACTTTCTTTTTTTTTTTTTTTTTAGGGTTTCAGAATATAAGCATATTGCTTTGGTTTTATTCTAAGAAATACTCATAGTTTCACTTAATTTTATTTTACAATACATTGGTTCTCTTTCTAACAAGCACTTTATGTGATCCTTCTAAGTATTTGATTAAGTTATTTAAAGCCAAGGAAGAACTGGGGACAACAAATATGTACAATAATTTTTCTTAGCAATGAGCTTAAAATTACATAATCAATAAGCATTTAATTTTAATTGTATTACTAAAGATTAATCTTATAAAGTAGGTCAGCTATGTAGTAATTTAACATAACTCAGGATAAGTAGATATTAATTATTTAGGTGCGGAGAAGCACTGAGACATACCACACAAATTGAATGCAATTTAAAGTGATTAGCTTTACACATTTTTGATATAGTGTCATTGAATCTGAGAACTTGAAGCAGAAGAGAAGTATGAAGCCAAAGAGCTTTTGTGACTTCCAGACCACCCGTGAGAATGAGCTTCTGATGTTGGATTTTCTTCCTCTTCCTCACATGGTTAGTCTTCACATTCTTTTAGAGACACTTCAAGTCACACCAGTATACAGGACATTATGAAATTCCCTGAGATGAATTCATTTGTATTGGTTTGTTTTAAGGATATCTGTTGAGTAGCTGTTCTTCTCACAGGGAGAAAATGTGGACGTGCAGACACAGACGTGATCATGGAAGTGGGAGAGCAACATGAAGGTTACCTGATGGAAACTAGCATTAGGAGGGGTGCAGAGAGAGCCAGTGGGAGTAGAAGCAGGAGGCAGACTACTCAGCAGTGGGAAGAATGTGCGTCTCCCCATGAAAGTGCTGAGCAAGCAAGCTGATTATGCCATCTCTGCCGAGGAGGATGACAGTGTCTGAGATGAATCATTTATGACCATGAGACCTGCTGCTGAGATCCCTACATCACCAAATCGGGCTACACAAACGGGGCGGGGGGGGCAGATAATTTGAATAACAATCTCAACTGCAAAGATGAAAACAGAATCGAAATTCACCAAATATTAATGAGAAGCTAGAACAAAAAAAATGAATGTCAAACTCACTAAAAACAATGACTTACACCTGAGGAAAATAAATACACACTTTTAAAACAGCTAGTACACCTTCAATGGAGACGGGATAAGGAATGAATGGCACTAGACACACACTGGATAATCCTCAGTTCATACTTTGCATCACATACGAATGATGAACTCACAGTGGATTATAGGGTTAAATGTAAAGTCGAAAGCTATAAGACTTCTAGGAGAATATAGAAGAGAAAATCATGTGATCTGGGCTACACACAAATTTCCTAGGTGTGACACCAAAAGCAGAACTCATAAAGAAAATGAGCTGCTAATTGGGACTTTATCAATTATATGAATATCTGCTTTCTGAAGGACTCTGCTAAGATAATTAAAATAAGTCATAGAAAAGACCAATCACCGATATACAAATTACATATTGATTAAAGGACTAATATTCAGAATATATACAGGATTGTCAGAAGTCAAAAATAATGCAAAAAAAAAAACAATTCAACAATACAATGGACAAAATAATTGAGCAGTTACTTGCTAAAAAAAGATCTGTGGATGATAAGTAAACATGTAAAAAGATGCTCACTATCATTAGTCATTAGGAAAATGCAAATTAAAACCACAATAAGACACCAATACATACATATTAGAATGGCAAACAAAACAGAACGAAACAAAACTGCCATTACCAAGAACTAACAAGGCTGTGGAAAACTACAGCTCCCATGTATTGTGAATGGCAATGCAAAATGGTTAAAACACTCTGGAAAAACATTTGATGTTTCCTATAAAGTTAAACATGCACTTACTGTATGCTCCAGCAATCCCAGTCCTACGCATTTATCTAAGAGAAATTAAGATGTATGCACATACAGACACCTGCAGCTGGGGACTGGGTAAACAAATTGTGGTATATCCATTCAATGAACTGCTACTCAGTGATAAAAAGCAACACATCCCCGACGCACTCAAAAGCATGGGTGGATTGCTAATGCATTATGCTAAGCAAAAGAAGCCAGACTCCAAGAGCCACATATTTTATGATTTCATTTTTATGACATTCTTGCAAAGCCAAGCTATCAGTGGTCACTAGGAAACAGGAGTGAAGCCAGGGGTTAGTTTCAAAGAAACAAGGAAGACTTTTTTTCAGGTGAGGAGTATCTTCACTGAGGCAGTAGGTACTTATATGATTATGTGTTTGTCAAAACTTGCAGAACTGAGTGCTGTACTGTTTTTAATGCATTTACATTATACTTTAATGAAAACAAAATTAAACACAAACCTTAGATAAGGGAGAAAACTGGAAATATAATAAAGCATATAAATAAATGAATACAATTCAGTAAACAAAGTTATGAAAAAAGAACAAATAGTTCTCAGAGATCTTAGAATAAAAAATAATTATAGATTTGTAAAATCAGTATATGGAATGAATAGGAGAAGGATAAAGGTAAAAGAAAATTCATATCAGGTATAATTCAAGTTAGTCATCAGATGCTATATCATATTTATACAAATATATTCTTGACAACAAAATGATTCAATAACTATAAAAATGAAAAGGTGGAAAAAGTTATTTCAGTACAGATTAAATTAAATCAGATTACACTATTGGAATTATGAAAAAATACTTAAATGTCACATAGAACATTCAGGTACATAATACACGGACTGAAGTTATGTGTGATGCATGTGTTGGAAAGAAGTGATAGGTACCATAAGTCCCATTGGCTTGTTGACTCATATTTCTGTCTCCATCAAGATAAGGCTTTTTTCCTTTTATTTATTTATTTAAATATTTTATTTATTTATTCATGGGAGACACAGAGAGAGAAAGAGGCAGACACAGTCAGAGGGAGAAGCAGGCTCCACACAGGAAGCCTGATGTGGGACTCGATCTGCAGACTCCAGAATCACGCTCTGGGCCAAAGGCAGATGCTTAACCGCTGAGCCACCCAGGCGTCCCAGGCATTTCCTTTTAATGACCTGGCCAGAACCAGTCTGCATCAAGATGGGTGTCCTATACCTTGACTCTTGATGGGTAGTTACTTGGTATCGAGATCTCTGCTAAGGCTGCCAGGAAAAACCAAAGGCCTCCACGATTTGGCTCCTCAGCAGCAAATGCAAAAGCGTAAAAGCAGCACCATTGCCCCGTTTTCTTTTTGGAAATCTCACAGCACTGTATCATTGTAGCAGGGAATACAACACATCTGGAATCCTAGTTATAAGGAATTCTAGAGAATATAGGCTTTTGCACATCTGCATGTCGGAAGTTTAAAAATAGGTTTTGAATACAATCTGCCACACCATCAAAAACATCATCTAGTGTGTGTTGGGGTGGGGGGGAGGTACACATATATGTGCATATTACACTAGGCTTAAACAATGTTTCTGTGCCTTCACAGATACAGACTGGGCATCTGGTATGGAAGGGATATTTACTTTTCATTGTAAAACTTGTTCATATTGTTTATACATATGCAGGTACTTTTTACTATATATAGGTACTCTTTATTAAGAGACTGGGTTTTGGAATAAGAGCTCTTACAACATGCAGAGTGTTCTATTTGGTCTTTATAGCAATGCTGAGAGAAAGACTTGGCAAACATTGTTAATAACATTTTCTAATAGTGGATCATGAACTGCCACATTTTTAGTGCTGAAATTCACCAGCCTTGAAGCATGCTAAAATTTATTTAAAAGTGTAATGTTAGTGGGACTGGATAGTCTTTACTTGAGGGCAATTCAGCAATATTTATAAAAATTAAACATGTTTATACCCTTATATTTAGCACTTCTACTTGGATTTTATTCTGCATAAACATTTCCACAAATGTTTGAGAGGACATCTACAAGAAAGTTTCTTGTAGCTTCCTTCATAAAGCAACCGAAAAGAATCTCAGGGGTGCCTGAGTGGCTCTGTTGGTTAAATGTCTGCTTTCTGCTCAAGTCATAATCCCAGGGTCCTGCAATTGAGCTACATGTCAGGCTCCCTGCTTAGCAGGTAGTCTGCTTCTCCCTCTCCCTCTGCCCCTCCCTCCCGCTTATGCCTGAGATCTTTCTCTCTCTCATAAATAAATAAAATCTTAAAGAAAAAGAATAATCTCAATGCACACCAATATGAAACTGGTTAGATAATGAAAACCTACGTAGCCCTTGAAAATAAAGAAGTAGGTAATATATGGACGAGCAAACTGTGTCCTAGACATATGAACTGAAAAAAATCAAGTTGAAAAATATTGAATATATTCTTATTCATGTGTAAAGACAGTATTAATATTTATGGAGAATATATTAAGACTCATGAAAAGCATTGTAGTTACATGCATGGAATTACTCAGAGTGTTACAACTGATGGGTGAACATTTCAGAGGCTCTTGTTTTCAAGTTTTGTTTATATGAGGTCTGCATTGAATTAACTATATGTAATATCTGCAATATGAAAGTAAAAATATAAAAATAAGACAATAAAAACACGAGATGATTAAAAGAGATGATTTCTATGATTCCCATAATATAATATTGTATGAGTTTTGCTTGTGAATCTGCTAAAAGCCCGAGGGGACTGATGCAATGGTTTCTTATCCCCACTCTTAAGGGAGTAGGCTGGTAGAAGGGAATTGCTGAGTAACTGAATGTTAGAAGTCCTACTGCATTTGAATCAAAGCTCTGTCATTTCTTTAGCAATTTGTATAATATAGCTGAGCCACATTTTTCTGATTTGTAAAATGAGAGTAATAAAAATACGTAGAATGCTGCTCAGAAAATTAGATAAGATGATTTAAAGAACCACTGATTAAAATCCAGTGTATTGTTAACAAGATACATAAAAACTACTTTATGAAGAGCTGTGACCATACATATTCAAGAACTATCTTTGAAAATATTATAAAAAATAAAAATAAAAAAAAAGAAAATATTATAAAAAATAACAATGCATAGATACTCTGAGATACCCAATATAGGATGATGCCACCGGCCAGGTTGGCCACCAGCTCCAAGGATGGAGATCCACGTCGTAGAAGAAGAATGTGGAGCTCCTGACTGAAATCCAAATTCAGGCTCGTGAAGGGACTAGCAGCACAATAACTTTCACAATTGCCTGTCCAATGAGGTTTATTATGATTATATAATAATCATAAACCACGTTTCTGGTTTATCAACTTGAGTTTTGGGATATAGGTGGTTTGTTTGTTGGCTCAGCCCACTGTGACAATTGGGTTTTGTCTGGTGTAATGTAAGCTGTGGGTATATTATTAATTTGCATGTTGATGTTCCTACATCAAGTTAGTGGAATTTTCCTCCTAAAAACAAAATAACCCTGTACTAATGTAGTTCAAATTTACACAATGCATTTCCATATGCAATATTTAGGAATTGGACAGGCACAGTGCAATTTAGATACTTTAACATTTAATAATATAAAATGCATTCTATTTTATTGTGATACTAATTCAAGTTATTTTATATTTTTAACCTTTTTGCCTTTTGATATTAGGAGATATTTCATATGTATGCAAAGCATAAAGCATAACAAAATGATACCAATGTACCCACTACCCAGATCTATCAAATCCTAATGTTTTGCCATTGTTGCTTCTGATACTTTTTTTTAATAAATTTATTTTTTATTGGTGTTTAATTTACCAACATACAGAATAACACCCAGTGCTCATCCCGTCAAGTGCCCCCCTCAGTGCCCGTCACCCATTCACCCCCACCCCCTGCCCTCCTCCCCTTCCACCACCCCTAGTTCATTTCCCAGAGTTAGCAGTCTTTACTTTCTGTCTCCCTTTCTGATATTTCCCACACATTTCTTTTCCCTTCCCTTATATTCCCTTTCACTATTATTTATATTCCCCAAATGAATGAGAACATATAATGTTTGTCCTTCTCCGATTGACTTACTTAATACCCTCCAGTTCCATCCACATCGAAGCAAATGGTGGGTATTTGTCGTTTCTAATGGCTGAGGAATATTCCATTGGATACATAGACCACATCTTCTTTATCCATTCATCTTTTGATGGACACTGAGGCTCCTTCCACAGTTTGGCTACTGTGGCCATTGCTGCTATAAACATTGGAGTGCAAGTGTCCCTGCGTTTCATTGCATCTGTATCTTTGGGGTAAATCCCAAACAGTGCAATTGCTGGGTCGTAGGGCAGGTCTATTTTTAACTCTTTGAGGAACCTCCACACAGTTTTCCAGAGTGGCTGCACCAGTTCACATTCCCACCAACAGTGTAAGAGGGTTCCCTTTTCTCCGCATCCTCTCCAACATTTGTGGTTTCCTGCCTTTTTAATTTTCCCCATTCTCACTGGTGTGAGGTGGTATCTCATTGTGGTTTTGATTTGTATTTCCCTGATGGCAAGTGATGCAGAGCATTTCTCATGTGCATGTTGGTCATGTCTATGTCTTCCTCTGTGAGATTTCTCTTCACGTCTTTTGGCCATTTTATGATTGGATTGTTTGTTTCTTTGGTGTTGAGTTTAATAAGTTCTTTATAGATCTTGGAAACTAGCCCTTTATCTGATACGTCATTTGCCAATATCTTCTCCCATTCTGTAGGCTTTTAGTTTTGTTGACTGTATTCTTTGCTCTGCAAAAGCTTCTTATCTTGATGAAGTCCCAATAGTTCATTTTTGCTTTTGTTTCTTTTGCCTTCATGGATGTATCTTGCAAGAAGTTACTGTGGCCGAGTTCAAAAAGGGTGTTGCCTGTGTTCTCCTCTAGGATTTTGATGGAGTCTTGTCTCACATTTAGATCTTTCATCCATTTTGAGTTTATCTTTGTGTCTGGTGCAAGAGAGTGGTCTAGTTTCATTCTTCTGCATGTGGATGTCCAATTTTCCCAGCACCATTTATTGAAGAGACTGTCTTTCTTCCAATGGATAGTCTTTCCTCCTTTATCGAATATTAGTTGACCATAAAGTTCAGGGTCCACCTCTGGGTTCTCTATTCTGTTCCATTGATCTATGTGTCTGTTTTTGTGCCAGTACCACACTGTCTTGATGACCACAGCTTTGTAGTACAACCTGAAATCTGGCATTGTGATGCCCCCAGATATGGTTTTCTTTTTTAAAATTCCCCTGGCTATTCGGGGTCTTTTCTGATTCCGCACAAATCTTAAAATAATTTGTTCTAACTCTCTGAGAAAGTCCATGGTATTTTGATAGGGATTGCATTAAATGTGTAAATTGCCCTGGGTAACATTGACATTTTCACAATATTAATTCTGCCAATCCATGAGCATGGAATATTTTTCCATCTCTTTGTGTCTTCCTCAATTTCTTTCAGAAGTGTTCTATAGTTTTTAGGGTATAGATCCTTTACCTCTTTGGTTAGGTTTATTCCTAGGTATCTTATGCTTTTGGGTGCAATTGTAAATGGGATTGACTCCTTAATTTCTCTTTCTTCATCTCATTGTTAGTGTATAGAAATGCCACTGGTTTCTGGGCATTGATTTTGTATCCTGCCACACTACCAAATTGCTCTATGAGTTCTAGCAATCTTGGGGTGGAGGCTTTTGGGTTTTCTATGTAGAGTATCATGTCATCAGCGAAGAGGGAGAGTTTGACTTCTTCTTTGCCAATTTGAATGCCTTTAATGTCTTTTTGTTGTCTGATTGCTGAGGCTAGGACTTCCAGTACTATGTTGAATAGCAGTGGTGAGAGTGGACATCCCTGTCTTGTTCCTGATCTTAGGGGAAAGGCTCCCAGTGCTTCCCCATTGAGAATGATATTTGCTGTGGGCTTTTTGTAGATGGTTTTTAAGATGTTGAGGAAAGTTCCCTCTATTCCTACACTCTGAAGAGTTTTGATCAGGAATGGATGCTGTATTTTGTCAAATGCTTTCTCTGCATCTAATGAGAGGATCATATGGTTCTTGGTTTTTCTCTTGCTGATATGATGAATCACATTGATTGTTTTATGAGTGTTGAACCAGTCTTGTGTCCCGGGGATAAATCCTACTTGGTCATGGTGAATAATTTTCTTAATGTATTGTTGGATCCTATTGGCTAGTATCTTGTTGAGACTTTTTGCATCCATTTTCATGAGGGATATTGGTCTGTAATTCTTCTTTTTGGTGGGGTCTTTGTCCGGTTTTGGAATTAAGGTGATGCTGGCCTCATAGAATGAATTTGGAAGTACTCCATCTCTTTCTATCTTTCCAAACAGCTTTAGTAGAATAGATATGGTTTCTTCTTTAAACGTTTGATAGAATTCCCCTGGGAAGCCATCTGGCCCTGGACTTTTGTGTCTTGGGAGGTTTTTGATGACTGCTTCAATTTCCTCCCTGGTTATTGGCCTGTTCAGGTTTTCTATTTCTTCCTGTTCCAGTTTTGGTAGTTTGTGGCTTTCCAGGAATGCGTCCATTTCTTCTAGATTGCCTAATTTATTGGCGTATAGCTGCTCATAATATGTTTTTAAAATCGTTTGTATTTCCTTGGTGTTGGTAGTGATCTCTCCTTTCTCATTCATGATTTTATTAATTTGAGTCTTCTCTCTCTTCTTTTTAATAAGGCTGGCTATTGGTTTATCTATCTTATTAATTCTTTCAAAGAACCAACTCCTGGTTCTGTTGATCTGTTCCACAGTTCTACTGGTCTCGATTACGTTGAGTTCTGCTTGAATCTTTATTAACTCTCTTCTTCTGCTGGGTGTAGGATCTATTTGCTGTTTATTCTCTAGCTCCTTTATGTGTAAGGTTAGCTTTTGTATTTGAGTTCTTTCCAGTTTTTGAATGGATGCTTGTATTGCGATGTATTTCCCCCTTAGGACTGCTTTTGCTGCATCCCAAAGATTTTGAACGGTTGCATCTTCATTCTCATTAGTTTCCATGAATCTTTTTAATTCTTCCTTAATTTCCTGGTTGACCCTTTCATCTTTAGCAGGATGGTCCTAAACCTCCATGTGTTTGAGGTCCTTCCAAACTTCTTGTTGTGATTTAGTTCTGATTTCAAGGCATTATGGTCTGAGAATATGCAGGGGACGATCCCAATCTTTTGGTATCGGTTCAGACCCGATTTGTGACCCAGTATGTGGTCTATTCTGGAGAAAGTTCCATGTGCATTTGAGAAGAATGTGTATTCAGTTGAGTTTGGATGTAAAGTTCTGTAGATATCTGTGAAATCCATCTGGTCCAGTGTATCATTTAAAGCTCTCGTTTCTTTGGAGATGTTGTGCTTAGAAGACCTATCGAGTATAGAAAGAGCTAGATTGAAGTCACCAAGTATAAGTGTATTATTATCTAAGTATTTCTTCACTTTGGTTATTAATTGACTTATATATTTGGCAGCTCCCACATTCGGGGCATATATATTGAGGATTGTTAAGTCCTCTTGTTGGATAGATCCTTTAAGTATGATATAGTGTCCCTCTTCATCTCTCACTACAGTCTTCGGGGTAAATTTTAGTTTATCTGATATAAGGATGGCTACCCCTGCTTTCTTTTGAGGACCATTTGAATGGTAAATGGTTCTCCAACCTTTTATTTTCAGGTTGTAGGTGTCCTTCAGTCTAAAATGAGTCTCTTGTAGACAGAAAATTGATGGGTCCTGCTTTTTTATCCAGTCTGAAACCCTGCGCCTTTTGATGGGGTCATTAAGCCCGTTCACGTTCAGAGTTACTCTTGAAAGATCTGAGTTTAGTGTCATCATGATATCTATTCAGTCCTTGTTTTTGTGGATTGTTCCACTGGACTTCTTCTTAAAAGGGAATTTTAAGAGTCCCCCTTAAAATTTCTTGCAGAGCTGGTTTGGAGGTCACATATTCTTTCAGTTGCTGGCTGTCTTGGAAGCTCTTTATCTCTCCTTCCATTTTGAATGAGAGCCTCGCTGGATAAAGTATTCTTGGTTGCATGTTCTTCTCATTTAGGACCCTGAATATATCCTGCCAGCCCTTTCTGGCCTGCCAGGTCTCTGTGGAGAGGTCTGCTGTTACCCTAATACTCCTCCCCATAAAAGTCAGGGATTTCTTGTCTCTTGATGCTTTAAGGATCTTCTCTTTATCTTTGGAATTTGCAAGCTTAACTATCAGATGTCGAGGTGTTGAACGGTTTTCATTGATTTTAGGGGGGATCTCTCTATTTCCTGGATCTGAATGCCTGTTTCCCTTCCCAGATTAGGAAAGTTTTCAGCTAGGATTTGTTCAAATACATATTCTGCCCTCTGTTCCTTTCGGTGCCCTCAGGAACCCCAATTAAACATAGGTTTTTCTTCCTCAGGCTGTCGTTTATTTCCCTTAATCTATCTTCATGGTCTTTTAATTGTTTGTTTCTTTTTTCCTCAGTTTCCCTCTTTGCCGTCAACTTGTCTTCTATGTCAGTCACCCGTTCTTCCACGTCCTTAACCCTCGTCGTTAGGACTTCTAGTTTGGATTGCATCTCATTCAATTGATTTTTAATTTCTGCCTGATTGGATCTAAATTCTGCAGTCATGAAGTCTCTTGAGTCCTTTATACTTTTTTCTAGAGCCACCAGTAGCTGTATAATAGTGCTTCTGAATTGGCTTTCTGACATTGAATTGTAATCCAGATTTTGTAACTCTGTGGGAGAGAGGACTGTTTCTGATTCTTTTGAGGTGAGGTTTTCCTTCTAGTCATTTTGCTCAGTGCAGAGTGGCCAAAAACAAGTTGTATTGGGAAAAGGAGAAAAAGAGAGAGAGAGAAGGAAAGAAAAGAGAAAAAGAAAAAAGAAAAAGGGAAGAAAAAAAGGAAAAAAGAGAAGAAAAAGAGAAAGAAAAAGAAAGAAAGGTGAAAAAAAAGGTGGCGGAAGCAATCAAAAATCAAAAAGAAAAAAAAAAAAAAAACCACGGGGGAGTATCTTCTGATTCTGTATACTTTAAGTCCCTTGACGTCCCCTGGAACAGGTCCGTCTCGCTGGTGTTCTGGGGGAGGGACCTGTTGTGCTGATTTCCAGGTGTTAGCACTTGGGGGAGCTGCTGTGCCCCCTGCCTGGTGCAGGGCTCAGTGGGGGTTGTTTACCCCGTGAGGCCCCAGGAGGAACAACCACCGTGGCGGCGGCAGCTCTGGAGCCCTGGAGTCAGCCCCAGCAGTAGCTCCGGAGCTCTCCGTCTGCAGGGCCTGGAGGCTCCGGGCGGGGCCGCTGATCTGCTCAGCTGGGGCAGGAGCGTCCTCGCTGTCCTGGGCCCTCCCGGCCTCTGCCTGTCCCGGGGGGAGGCCGGATCCCGGGCTGTGTCCCGCGCCCAGTGCTCCGGGGCCTGCGCTGTTGGATTCATGCTCCCGCCCCGCAGCCCCCTCCGCGGAGCCGCCCCCGAGCCCCCCCCCAACTGCTCCTGCCCCGCAGCCCCCTCCGCGGAGCCGCCCCCGAGCCCCCCGAGCTGCTCCGGGTCCCGCCGTGCGCGCTGCAGCCCTTAGGGAGCTCGGCGCACTCTCCCGGGGCGCAGGTGTCTGTTACTGTCCCCCGGAGCCCGAGGGCATCCCCGCCCTCCTGGGTCCTGCTCCACCTCCCTGGAGCCCCTTTCCCCCGGGAAGGTCGGTGCAGCTCCTGCTCCTCCGGGACGGGGCTCTCCTGTCCTGGGGACACTCGCCCCGGCCTCAGCCCGGCTCCTCGCGGGGCCCCTCCCCCTTGGAGGCCTTTTGTTCCTTTATTTCTTTTTCCCCGTCTTCCTACCTTGATAGAAGCGCGAACTCTTCTCACTGTAGCTTTCCAGCTGGTCTCTCTTTAAATCTCAGGCCGAATTCGTAGATTTTCAGGATGAGTTGAAGGTTATCTAGGTAATTTGGTGGGGACAGGTGACTTGGGGACCCTACTCTTCCACCGTCTTGCCCCTCCTCCTGCTTCTGATACTTTTAAGAAACAAAATGTTTCAGAAGCATTTGAAGACCCCTACGTATCCAAGTAAAAATTTGCTTCTTCTCTACACAGAGATAATAACCATCTTGAATTTAGTATTCACTGTTGTCATGAATATCTCCAAATAGGTATGTAAATAGGTATCTACATATAATATGTAACCCTGCTTGGCAAATTTTAAAATTTATAAACTGACGATACTGTGTATGTTGTGCATTTTGTTTTTCTTACTCAACATTATATACTTTTTAAGATTATATTTATTTGTCAGCAAGAGTGAAAGAGAGAGAGAGAGAGAGAGAGAGCACAAGCAGGGGGAGAGGCAGGCAGATGGAGAGGCAGGCTCCCCGCTGAGCAGGGGGACCGCTGCGGGGCTCAATCCCAGGACCCTGGGAGATCCTGACCTGAGCTGAAGGCAGAAGCTTAACCAACTGAGCCTCTCAGGTGTCCCTCAACATTATATTTTGATATATTCATATTAATAATGCAGTTCTGTTTCAATCATTTTAACTTCATTTAGCATTCTAGTGTGTATATGCCAAGATTTTCAAATTATCGCTGAGTACTGAAATTATTTCTATTACTTTTACTATTATAAGATGCTGCTGTAGATGTTTTTATACATGATTCCTGATGCATATTGTTTTTTTAAGATATATACAAAGATGGAGAATTATAGGATCAGAGCTCATTCATATCTTTAACTTTACCAACTGTTGTTGTAATTGCTCTCCCAAGAAGTTTAATTAATACTGACTTCCACTATCTCAGTATGAGACTTCTTTCTCTATATCTTCTCAACACATTTTTAATTTCTGCCTCTCTGATAGATGCTAAATTATGTTTTAGTATTTCAACTAGTGTTTCTCTGCTTGTGGATGTAATTGAGCATGTTTTTGTTTCTTTTGGACATTTGAATTTCCTTACTTGGGAGTTCCTTATACTTAATGATTTTCCATTTGGAGTGATTGTTTATCACAGATTTGGAGAAGATAATTTTATAATTTGAAGGCTAATCCTTTGTTGATTAAGTATTTGCAGATATATTCTTCCAAATGGCAGCTTGTGTTTTCTACTCTTTAAAATGCACCTGTTGTTTTACTTTTAATGTGGTCAAGCGTATTTTTTTTTCCTAGTATCTAATTTTTAAGTCTTAAGCAGAAAATGATTTCCTGGCCAGATATATATACAATATTCTATTTTCTGATAAAAGCCAATTGACTTTGCTTTTCACATTTAAGTTTTAGCTCCAGCTATAGTTCTATTTCTTTATGGTGTGAGGTAGGGATCAAACTTTAATTGTTCCAACTAACTGTGTGACCTACGATCTCAGCAGCAAGCGGCTGTTGTCTACTCTTTCTAACTTCACCTCCGTCATATATTGTTTTCAAATAATGTGTGGGTATATTTCTCTGCTTCTTGTTTTGTTTCACTTGCAGTTTTTTTGTCCCTGCACTTCAAGTATGGATTATTATTATTATTTAAAGATTTATTTATTATTTTTTTAGAGAAGAGAGAGAGAAATAAAGTGTGTAAGAGAGAAGGGCAGAGAGAGAGGGGAGGTAGACTCCCCACAAAGTGCGGAGCTCCATGTGGGGCTGGATCTCAAGACTCTGAGATCATGACCTGAATGGAAACCAAGAGTCAGATGCTTAAGTGACTGAGTCACCTAGGTGTCCCTAATTTATTGTTATGTGTATTAATCTTGTTATCTGAATAGAGCCAAAAATATGTCAGGAAACACCATTCTCAGGTTGACTCTTTGTACTTTCATGGGTATTTGAAGGTAGGTATTGAAGGTATTATGCTGCATCCCCAATTCCTCCTTGCTTCAGAAGGGCAACCTCTTCAAAGAGAGGATCAGTTAGAACAGAAAAAGAGAAGTCACTTGGAGTCAGAATATGTTGGTCTTGGTTTTGGACATGTCCTTCTGTTACTTTTGTTATAAAAGATGTATAAAATCAGTGGTGATTTTATACATCACTGCAAATAAGGTGATGATTATACTGAAAACCATTATGCTAATATTAGTTATTATAATTATCTTAAAAATGCCTTTTTAGAAAGTGGAAGTGAAAAATACCATTACTTATATACACACAGATACATCTGTGTGTAAGTGTGTGTGTTTGTGTGTGTGTATATCACGCTGATGCATACATGGCAACACATGGTGGCTGTAGTATTAGTATAGAAGCAGCAGCAGCATTAGTGGCAGTGCTCTAGTAGTATAGTAGTGGTAGAGGTAGTAACACTTAATAACATTTCAGCTGCTAAGTCATTTGCTCCTTAGAATAAAACAAAAGCATTCTTAAGAACTGGCTTCAATGAAAGATTAATTTGCTATACTGAAATGGGGTAGGGGAAATATCAGATACAATATTCTCTTGGTTCTCTTTTTTTTTTTCAGATTTTATTTATTTACTCATGAGAGACAGAGAGAGAGGCAGAGACACAGGCAGAAGGAGAAGCAGGCTCCATACAGGGAGCTGGATGTGGGACTCGATCCCCAAACCAGGATCACTTCCTGAGCCAAAGGCAGATGCTCAACTGCTGAGCCACCAAGGCATCCCTGGTTCCCAGTTTTAACAAGGATTGGAAATGACCCCATGGATGGAGGAGTTTTTGACAGTCTTTAATGATTAATTCTGTGACAGTCGTTTGAAATGGTGTAATACCTTTGCTTTAATTCCCTTCTGAGAACTAACCACTGCTCTATCCTTGTTATTCGCCATCTCTGCATGCAGGATTTCTGCTCCATAGGAAACGTGTGTGGGTGGGCATTGTTGGAGTCACCCTGGGACCCTCTGTTCTACTCCTTAGGAGTGGCTCTGCTTTGTTTTAAAGGACTAGCATCTTGATTCCTTTTTGATTTATCACTGTTAATGAAACAGAATGAGAATCCCTGACACTTTTCAACTGGGTGTGCAATTTAGTTTGACTAAGCAAGAGAAAAAAATATGAAATGAGAGGTTTGCTTTGGAAATGTGTTTAAAATTATTTTCTTCATAACAACGAATGTGGCATTTAATAATGAAAATAAGAACACCCCCCTCCCACATGGACAATTTATATAAAGCAAAGGAAATGAAGTTATATAAAAATGCATTATAGCTTTTTCTGTGTCATATGATTCTAATACTGGTTAAATAAAAGTATTGTACTTTTATTTTTTTAAAGATTTTATTCACTCATGAGACACAGAGAGAGGCAAAAACATAGGCAAAGGGAGAAGTAGGCTCGCTGCAGGGAGCCCAATGTGGGACTCAATCCTAAGACCCTGGGATCATGACCTGAGCCAAAGGCAGACGCTCAACCACTGAGTCACCCAGGCTCCCCTGATTAAATAGAAGTATTTAAAAATAAAAAGTATTTACAGAAAGTCACAGTGTGCTGTGAACTGACTCAGAGAAAAAGGAGATATTCTATACCCTTTAGAATAAAAACAAATGTGATATGAAACCCCATTTTTCTTGTTTATTTTTGTGACTTTTTGAGAGTTTTATATATACACACATTCCTCTTTGTCTGTCTTTCTGTCTGTCTGTCTGTCTCTCCCCACAAACACAGACACACAGAGGTACATATGCATATTTACATTCCTGAACAGGAAAAATATTCAGTAAAGTACATAAAAACAGTAAAGTACACCAAACATATTTGTAGTGGTTTTGGAATGATAATCTAATGCCAAACATGAAGAAGTGACTGAGACCAAAGTGCTAATAACTGGATGCCTGGAATATGCTTTGTCCAAAACTCAGTAAAATGTCTTTTTTTTTCTTTCCTTGGTCTACATAATATGCTCAGGCACTCAGAGACTGCAGTAATCCTTTTGGACCACAAAATTAGAGCTAAGTGTTTCCCTGTATTATACTCCTGTGACCTGGGCCAGTGGGCTCATGATGTGGCATACATTTGTGGAAGCCTGCATCCTGCCAGTCACTGTACTCGGCATTGGGGGTGCAGAGAGTGGGGTAAGAGTTTGTTACACCAAAGGACCAGCAAGAAACAGAAGGAAAACAGATGTGCCTCATTGAAAGAGAGTGTCAAGACGAGATAGGGGCTGCCTATCATGAAGAGATGTATTTAGGGTTTTGTGTATTTTCCAAGTACAATAGAAAATGAATGAAGGGTCCCATGTAATGAAATGTCATATTTGAAGTCAGTTTTCGTACAGATAGCTGCCATTTCTTGAGTGTGCATTATCTGTTAGGCATTGGGCTAAGGGTTTTTTCTCTACTTGATTCATATTCCCAACAACCCGAGAATCACTTCCTAAATGGGGAAAAGTCAATCTGAGAACTTGACGCTATTTTAACTGAAATCAGGTGGCCAGAAGTTGGCAGGGCTGAAGTTAGAACTCAAGTCTCAATCTCTGAAGCCCACTCATGCCCCTGACCATTCTGCTAACTGACTTTCTAGTGTATATAACTGGGCCAGTAGCTCACATATTCCAGGAGGTAGAAGAATCAGGCACTATCTAACTTCTACCTAGGAATTTTCTAGAACAGGTGGCTAGTTATTATTTCTTGAGCTATCTTCTGTGGTTGTGTTTAAAGAGTAAGTAAAGGGATCTCTCCTCTATGATAGTTACCTTCCAGCTGTGCCCATTGTTTGGATTGGTTAGCATGAGAAAAAAAATGAAATGGTAAGCTCCCTCCAGTTAGCATTTATTTGTGTAATTATCTGTAAGGAAATGGCACCTCAAAGGCTACCCTGAAATGGGACTGCCTAGCTGGTTCTCAGCTGGTTGGCTTATTTTGGCCCATGTTTTACAGACAACATCTCTCTTCCCCCAAATTAAAACAAAAAACGAAAGACAAAAAAACCTATCCTAATTTAAAAACTGCTCCTCATGGCTTTTTCCTTCTTAATTGGCAAACTTCCTACACATTATTCACTGTTGTTCTGCTCATCTGGGAGCACAACTACTTTTATATAAGGTAGAGATCTTATCCTAGGTAACTCACTCACAACATGATATATCATTTGGGCTAGAGTTAGGCAGATTCAGTAAATGCTTAAAATGTTAACCCCTCTGGGGAACCTGGGGAGCTCATTTGGTTAGACATCTGCCTTCAGCTGAGGTCATGGTCTCAGAGTCCTGGGATTGAGTCCCACGTCGAGCTCCTTGCTTGGTGGGGAGACTGCTTCTCCATCTCCCTCTGACCCTCCCCTGCTCTTGCTTGCTTGCTCTCTCTGTCAAATAAATAAAATCTTAAAAAAAACCATTAACCCTCTAGATTGGGCCCTACATCATTTACTCCACTCTTAATCTCGGTCTTAATTTGTTTACTCCACTCTTTTACCTCAACTCTTTCTCTTCCCTTACCTCATCCCTTCCTAAACCCATGTCACATCCCCAAACTTTCTTTTCCTTCCCTAAGAAAGCATCAAGAGGGGCAGTGCCTGGGTGCTCAGTGGTTGAGGTCTGCCTTTGACTCGGGTTGTGATCTCTCAGTCCTGGGATCGGGTCTTGCATGGGACTCCCCATGGGGAGCCTGCTTCTCCCTCTGCCTATGTCTGTGCCTCTCCTCCTGTGTCTCTCATGAATGAATAAATAAAATATTTAAGGGAAAAAAAAAAAAGAAAGCATCAAGAAGGCCCAACAGCTACCATCTATAATGAAAACTTCCCTGACCTATTACAATGACCACAGCTTAACGATATTTTTCTGGTTCCTAAAATAGAGATGTTAGGACTACTTATTGCCAACCACCCTAGACAAACTCTTCATTTCAACTAATGATGGTCAGAGAGAAGTGTTGGTCTTATAACTGAAGGATAGGTGTATTCCCTCTCAATGCTAACATTGTCTGAAATGAACTGTGGAGAGTTAAGAGTTATCATGCTCCTTCTTGTTGATTGTCCTCCCCCCTTGTGCACTTTGGAGAGTGCCTGAACCTCTTTTAAATTCATATAACTGGAGTTCACTCAAAATAAGAAGAGCGAGCACATAATTTGTCAACCAAACTGATAAAGTCCTAATTAAGTGGGATATTATAAATAACTATTCCAAGGTCATGTACATAAAAGTACTTTCCTAAGGGCAAAGAAAATATAGTCCACCTAAAAATATGTCAAGAGTTCACAGAGTAAAATGACATGTAATTAACATTTTCTTTTTCTTTCTTTTATCCTTTATTCTGCTGTTTCTCCTTTTCCATGCTTTGCTGTTCTTTTCCCTAAACACCACTTAAAAATTCAGGTGTTTGGGGCATCTCATGACTCGGTAGGTTAAGCATCTGCTTTCATGTCATGACTCAGGGTCCCAGGATCAAGCTGCGATCAGGCTCCTTGATCAGTGGGGAGTCTGCTTTTCCCTCTGTCTCTGATCCTCCCCCCTACTCATACTCTCTCTCAAATTAATAAATAAAACCTTAAGATTAATAATAAATAAAAATCGAGTGTTTGCTGTGATGAGCACTGGGTGTTATATGTATGTGAAGAATCACTAAATTCTATTCCTGAACCAATATTATACTATATGTTAACTAACTAGAATTAAAATAAAAAACTTGAAACAAAAAACACATTCTACTTTCAAAATAAATAAAAATTCAGATGTTAACCCATACTAGTTTTACCTATCTGCTTATGGGATATGTTTTTCTTTTTTTAAGTTAATTTGTATTTTGTTTTCTCCCAAGAAGCTGTGTGGACCCCTACTTTTGGGGAAGATGGACAAGAATATTTTCTGTAATTGGGCTTCTGCTTCAAAGGGAATAGGTGTTGTGACCTTTATAATTTCCTCCTCTGGTCCAGATGTTATTAATCACATCATCCGAGCATAATTTAGTTTTCTCACTTGAGGCAAATTCACTAGGCAGTTCTCACTATTTTTAATTAAAAATATTAAACATCAAACTAGCAAAATGTATCTCAATTTTATAACTTGTTTAATTTATCTCTTCTGGGAAAAGACATCTTGGTTTTAGTGTGATTTATTTAATAAATACAGATAATCATAAAAACTATTATTAATTGAATGGAGAGAGGCAAACATCTCTGTTGGAATGTAAAGGTGATTTTGACAAAGGGAGCCTTACAACACTGTTGTACTCTGTAATTTTAGACTGAAAAACTGGCAAAATAGAGAGAGAGAGAGTGAGAGAGGGAACATGAGAAATATTTCTAAAACAGCATTTTGAGTCAGAATAAAAACAATGGAAATGATGTTAGGTTGGAAACCCTGCAGTTAATACTATGTTCATGGCCCGGTCTATATGACATGGACAATTAAACTCTTTGGGCCTTTTCTTTCTTATAAAAGAGGTTACATTGTATGTCATTGCCAAAGGTCTCTAAAATTTTCTTAATTAGTATTAGTTAGTAAATCTGTAAACTCTAGCATGATTTGACAAGGAGAATCTCACTTGTGTCTGGCTCCGTACCTTTGATAGAGCTCCCAAAAGTCAACCCACAGTGTGGCAGTATATGGCAGGTAAGCATAGGGGCTTGCTCTTTGTGTGATCCTGGTTTATTTTTTATTTATTTATTTTTTTTTTTTTTTTGATCCTGGTTTAGATGTTAATTTGTGACCCTTAGTTTCCTCAACTGTAAAATACTGTGTTAGTACAATCTTTTACCATTGGTGTGAAGACTGGCAAAGAGTATATTGCAATTTATTACTATTATCATCATTTTTGGTTTTGTTCATCCCTATTATTATAACTGATGGTGCATTAACATAGTTAAAATAATTCTAGAATCATAGGTCCCCATTATATTGATGAAAAAGGAATCTACCAGTCCACAAAAATGGACATCTCACTGATCACCAAATGTGCTACACTCATTCCTATTTCTCTGTGTCTCCCTGTGCAGATCAACTTACTTGGAGTCCTCTTGACTTTTTTTCTTCCTATCCATCCTTTAAATCAAATCCTACCTCTTGAAGTCAGTCCCTACTATGTCAGACTACACTGATTGTTTTCTGTGAATCATTGTACAAAGTAATATCATACCTACTGAGAGGATACCTCATGTCACTATAAGTGACTATTAAGGGAAAGAATGTAAGCTGTAGAGTTTATACACTTAAGTTTCCATCCAGGATTTTTATAACTAGGAAATGAACTAAGTGATTTTGGAAAATTATTTAACTTCTCTGGTTCTGTTTCCTAATTTGTAAAATGGAAACCATGTTACATACCACCAAGGGTTGTTTTGAATTGTAAGTGAAATAAACATGCCAAGTACCTGATGTACAACAGGAGCTTAGTCAATGTTTATTTCTCCCTGTTGCCTATTACAGAAATCTATAATAAATGCATGTTGAGCTGAGTATATATATATATATAGAGAGAGAGAGAATACATAGAAATGTATAAAAATCTTATTTTCCTAAGAAACAATATAAGCCATTTAAAACAGGATGATTCCTTTTAATTTTTCATTACAAAGTATAACTTTTGAGTACTTAATAATCAGTAAGTAAAATATTCATTAAAATATTTGTCAGACAAAGATTTTTATTTGCATATAGAACAATCAAAATAGAGCAAAGTCTTGGGTGAATAAGAGTACTTATTTCCTTAATCATATTAAAAAAAGATATGAGTAGCTTTATAAGAATGCTCATATAATATGATAGAACAGCATAAGTAAAGAGACTTATGTAAAGGCAAAAGGATTATAAAATAAAATAATAAACCTGACAATCAAAACGAATGCCAGGAATTCCTATCTAATTGTTTTTTTTTCTACCTAATTGTTAAAGATGAGTTGAAAATTTGATCCTGAGCCTACTCATAGAAATGGGTGGATATCCTTCACTTATATTTCTGCCTATAACTTTTCTATTGGTTCTGGAAGACTTCCTTGAGGTACCAGAAAAAAAAAAAAAAAAGTCTTGGCATTTCAAAATCAATGATTTTTGCCCAGGTCTACCTAGGTGTAATGAACAACATCTATCACGTCCCTCTGGAGTTTATCTATCTGCTCTACTTTACAAGATTAGATAAGTCAGTAGCATTCAAGTGTGCAAAGTTTCAATGAAAGTGGCTCCAGGGATATACATGGAGTTTTCTGAAATATTGTTTCTGAACCCTCACGGAGAAGAATCAAGGAACTAAACTTGTGTGAAGACAGGTAATTTCAGAAGGAGACAACTTAACTTTCTGCCAGGCTATACTGGAGAAAAATCATCAATGCCCAATTATTACTTGTCTCATTGACTGTCGTTGAAATAAGCAGTGATAAAATGACTATAGAATGTTCTTTGCTTTATGAATAATACTTGTCTCTGACTTTTTCTTCCATTATGGCAATCTTTCCTTGGAGATCTATAAATATACTTCACTTTCCTTATGCATTTTTTCATCCTAAAGGCACTGTTTTGTACACATATTAATAGATCTCTTTATGTATCCTGTGGCTGAATGCTGAGACATAAAAAGAACAATGTTGGTTAATCGGAATGAAATTATTACCCTAATAAATTAATTTAATAATTTAATTTTAATAGAATGAGCAATCTCTTAAAGTACAAATTAATTTTAGTTGTTTTTTTTTTAAAAGCAACTTTCACAACATGCCTGGAGATGAGTATGAATTCTGCTCATTTTTCTTTAAAACTTTAAGATGTATAGCTAATTGTATAATTATCAAAATCCACAAATTATGACTCTTTAGTCATTCTCCTTAGTTGTCAAAGAAAAAAGAAATCAGCCTTAGTGTCCCTATAGAAGCAAAGAAGTGGACTACCTCAATATTTCCCATGCGTGAGAGGGAAAGTTTTTGTGGTCAAGTATGTTGGAGAGACATGGATTAAAACAAGACAGCTATTTGGGACACCTGGGTGGCTCAGTTGGTTAAGCATCCAACTTTTGATTTAGGCTTAAGTTATGATGTCAGCCTCATAAGATGGAGCCCTGTGTGGGGCTCTGTACCAAGTGTGGAGCCTATTTAGGATTTGAATCTTTCTCTCACTCTGCCTCTGCCCCTCCCCCCATGCTCTCTCTCTTCCACTCTTTCTTTAAAACAAGTGAATAAATCTTCAAAAAAAAAAAAAAAGATAGACATTTATGCTATCTTTAAAAATCCCAAAAGCTTGAGTTCTTTGGTTAATCGGAGACTTCTAGCCCAAAGCACAGGTTTCTTGAATATGCTGATTAAATTTTCTGAGGTGAATTTCCCCTTTGGGGAACACCGTTGACTGTAACCAGCCAAAATAACTTCTAAATATTCTTAATATTTTCCTAGCAAACAATTGGGGTTCAAAGACTGTGGTAGATCCTTCTCAAGAAGGGGCCATATTTGAGAGTCACTGCTGTTCTCCCTTTAACATTCTGAACTATAGAGACCATCCTTGGAAACGAGATTGATTAGCTAGAGCCAGAGCTCTTCTTATGTATGGGTCAAAGAAACCTTAGAGAAGATAAAGTCAAGTTAATTAGGCTTGGTTCAATTTTAAGAGTGTCAGATTTAGAGGGTAGTAGTCATTTTAAGGTGATTGAGCCCAGGATTTTTCGCTTGCCTCTACCAAGCCAGTCCATAAGAGCTCTTGTGTGAGTTTTAAAGAGTGCCATCTTAGTTCAAATACCCAGACGAGGGGGCTTTTAAACAACAGAAATATATTTCTCACAGTTCTAGCTAGAAGTATGAGATCAGGGTATCAGCATGGTTGGATGGGGGCTCTTTTCTGATCAAACACTTCTCATATCCTCACATGTGGAAGGGACTTAGGTGGAGTTTGGATCTCTCGGGAGCCTCTTTTAAAAGATATGGGCTCCTCACCTGTGATGCAATCCATCTCCCAAAAGAGATCCTAATCACCTCCTAATACCATCACTTGGGCATTAGGTTTCCAACATACGAATTTTGAAGGAACACAATCAGATGAGAGTAAATGCCAAAAGAATGTACTATAGTAGGAGTAAAATCTGAGTAACTTGTTTGTCGAATGTTCTTTATAACACTGAAGATTTAAATGTGTGGCCTTGTAACAAGGGTGATCGATGAATATTATCCTCATTTGGGATTCTGGGTTCCACACTGAGCCATGGAGAGACACAGCAGCTTAAGTGGTGATTCACAAGGGCTTCCTTCCATGTGCTAGGGAGAAGTAGTTGAGTATATGGCTTCAGGTTAACATTCAAAACACGAATTAAATTTCCTTAGATTTTCTTTGTAGTTGATTCTTTGATCCAGAGATTAGTCACAAAATGAATCAAAAGTAGAATTTCATAATTCTTCATAGAGGCTCAAATTTCATCAATCTAAGGTTTCTTTCTCTCCCCCTTACTCCTTAGATCCGAAGAGCAGAAAGAAGGGGGGGTGAGGAAAGGGAGAGAATTTTTACTGACCTGCTTATAGTTGGTCAGAGGAGTCCTCAGTGGGTGGAGTGGGCTCTGGTGACTCTGGAGGAGAAAAACAATAAATATATATGCATATGTGATGTAAATTTATGATGAGTTCTATAAAGAAAAATATAGGAAGAACAGAAAACAAAGCAATATGTATTTATGTGTGTATATGTGTGCATTTATGATGATTAAGGGAAAGGTTTCTACTGTAGTAACAGAGGAAGCAAGTCATCCAAGTATCTGTCATAGCAAATACAGAGGCATTGAAGCTTACTCTCTGGGACTGCAAGGAATTCTGTATGATTGAACCAATATGAGCAAGAAAAAAGCAAATAGGACCTGAGGTTAGACTGGTAACTGGAACCAGGTCATGGGTCTTGCAGGCCATGGTGAAACTCTTGATTTTTTACTCCTGATGAGATAGGAAACCACTAAAGATTTTATGCAAAGTGACATTTGCTTAATGTTATCATCAGTTCCAAGATACACTTTATTTATTTATTTTTTAAACCAAAGACTAGGCTAGGCTGTAGCTAGGTTGAGCTACAGTTACTTTATCCCAATTCAAAATTCTTGAGGAAGAATTCTGATTGCTGTTCTCTTGGCTCTCGGGCCTCACAATGACAAGTCAATTGCCATAGCACCAAGCATTATATTATTACATGTCAAGGTCCATAGGCAGGCAGGAAGTGGGGACTTCTTCTCATACTTTTCTCTTGATTAGGGAAGAAAATCTTTCCTGGAGCACCTTCAGGACATATACAGTTGACCTTTGAATAACATGGGTGTACATTGTGCAGGTCCATTCATATGTGGATTTTTAAAAATATGTAAATGCAGTACCATACTGTAAATGTATTTTCTTTTCCTTAGGATTTTCTTAATGGAATTGTCTTTTCTGTAGCTTACTTTATTGTAATAATAGTTTATAAAACATATATAATATATAACATAAATGTATGCATTAATTTATTATGTTATTAGTAAGGTTTGAGGTCAATAGTAAGATATTGGTAGTAGAGTTTTTGAGGAGTCCAAATTTATACAGGGAGTTTTTTGACTGCTTGGGGTAGAGAGGGTCAGCACCTCTAACTCCCATGTTGTTCAAGAGTCAACTGTACCCTCAGGTTGCATTGGGAAAAAATCCAGCAATATCTCCACTTCCAACCCATAATGGCCAAGGGAGAGCAGGACTCACATGGCTGAATTAGGTGCAATATGTTCACCTCTTAAAGCTGAGCTTACATTTCTTATCTTTTTTCTTTTTTTAATTTTTATTTATTTATGATAGTCACAGAGAGAAAGAGAGAGGCAGAGACATGGACAGAGGGAGAAGCAGGCTCCATGCACTGGGAGCCCGACATGGGATTTGATCCCGGGTCTCCAGGATCGCGCCCTGGGCCAAAGGCAGGCACCAAACCGCTGCGCCACCCAGGGATCCCTGAGCTTACATTTCTTGAACACAGTACCTTCCTCATTCTCAAATATTTGAACAAAGTTTGGGTTCTATTAGTAAGGAAAAGGTGTTGAGTAGGAAACCAGCAATGTCTTGACTAACCCCAAAAGGAGATCCATATCAACTGAACAAACACAGAGAAGAGAAAAATGATATAAAGTCCCAATAACATTCCATAAAAGAAGACTACTAACAAATGTTGTCTATTACTTAAGTCCCCTCTCTTCTCATTTTTTTCCATATCCTTATTCTGTGGCTTTGTGTAGTCTTTCATGGTTTATTAAACATTTCAGAAATCTGCTGTTCCCAAAGTTTATTAATTTTTCCCAAGTCATTTGGTTTGCAGGGCTTTCTAAATATGGAAGTGTGACATGTTTATTTACTTAACCTCAGGCATTTAGTTATTGGATCATCCCTTTGCTAACTCTAAATTGGTCTAAAATATAGTTCAACTCAATGCATTTTTCCCTTTTTAGGAAGAGAGTGATAAAAATAAGAAAACCCATTCTAACAAGAGAAAAAAATGCTCACCCTAGAAATCAGTGCAGAAAAAAAGATAGTTTCTCTTAAAATACCCCAGATCATTATCCTTAGAGTTGGACTCAGTTATAAATTTCTTGAGTTGGTATGTATGTGTCCACATCCCCCTCATCTGGTGCCCTTTGATTCCTTAGGGAAGCCTCCTTTTCCTATTCTCACAGAGCTCTAATGTTATTTTGCTTTCTTCTTTCTCCAGTCTTTCAAAGTTTCAGTAAAGAATTTAATAAATCAAAATTGCCACATATAAATGCAGAGTTAGATTTAATTAGCTATCATTCCCATGGGCATTTTAGTTGAAGAGTAGATCTTGTATCAAAAGAATGCATCTCTAAAAAAAAAAAAAAAAGAATGTATCTCTAAATTGTAGTATCTAAGTGCAGTGCCAGGAAGCCATTGAGAATGTGCTTAGACTATGTGGAGGCAGATGGCACTATTGACCTCACACAGTGTATTTTTTTTTTTTTTTTTTTTTGTTTACTTGTGAAGCCAGCCTGATTGTCCCATTTGCTCTGGAATTGATGCACTGAGTCTCCTTCTGAGAGACAAAATGACAAACATACTTTCATCTTAAAAAAAACAATGTATAAGATAATGAAGTCAGTTAAAGAACACTCAAGAGGACAGAATTGTAACATGGAAAAAATACTGGACTGAATATTGGGAGAACAGTATTCTAAGCCCGACTTTTTCTCTGATGACTTCTAAGACTTTAAACTTATGTCTCAACACCCATGAATGCACTTCCTCATGTTTCAGTTGAAGGACCTAGACTACATAATCTCAAGTGCTTTTCAAATTCTGATTCCTTATCTTATGCTTCTTCAGGAACCAGTACTCTGTAAGGAAAAAAAAAATAAGCGGAAAGAAATGGGACCCAAATGTACAAATAATTCTCAGTTGTTGATAGATTTGCAAACTGTCTGGGGAGACAATCAGAGGTTAATTGCCAAACATATGTAACCAAAGCAAATTGTATGGTGCCAATGAAAAGTGTTCTAACAACGCACTGTCAAGGACAGTCAATGGAGTACATCCTAGGGATGATGTGGCAAAGGAAATAGGATAAAGATTGATGACAAACGCTGAAAGGGAAGAGGGCAGTCAAAGAGGAGACCAATAAGCTATTGCAGTGTGGGAAAGACATCAGAAATGGGATAATCACAGGGTCATATATCAGGGTACACAGGTGGTAAATTAGGATGGATTCAGAAGAACCTGATTATAAATTTCCTCATAAACAGGGAAACTATGAATTTTATTATCCTAACTGGGATATGTACAAAAGTAAAAAGAGGGACCATTAATAATTACTCTAGAATAATGGGTGTAAACTGATACTATCTCAGGAAAGCTAGAACTATCCAAGGTAAGCGGGGGTCTATGTTCCTCTGATTATTAGGAGTTCACTTCTTTTCCCTTGTAGACTTGGAAGCTACTGAATCCTAGGTTGAAATCACTAAACCTTTATTTAGGTAGTAAAAGCAGAGTCTGCTTGGATATGATCTACTCTAAATTTTAGTTCTCTCTCTGTCAGCTCTCTACAGACACAAACATATGATATGGCATGTGTTATGTTGCAGATATTTCCTGTGTGGGATTGCTAATTATACCTAAGGGAACAGAAGACCTCCCTGAGAGTAGAAACATGATGTGAGAGTTATAAACTATTGAGCTAGACCTACACACGGAGAGGAGAGATGGAAGAAATCAAAAACTGTCAACAATTCTAAAAATTGTCTTAGAATATACAGTGACACTTCCAGATGGATCTCTTAGCCCACTTTCCCTGACATTTATGGGCAGTTCCTGCCTCTGAAATCTCTGCATTTTGCTCATGGTAGACGATGCATGGCAATTCCCAAAGCCACCGATGCTTGCCACGAGTGCTTGCTCCATGCTTGGCTCATTCTGTGGCCACACCGCATTTGATTTTCTCTTTGCCCAGAACACTTCTCTGAAACTCAGCCCATCAGATGGGCAGACGGGACAAGATAAATATGGTTCCTGCTCTCATGGAGCTTGTTTCTTGGCAAGGAAGAAACAAGTAAGATCCTATGAAGGAGAAGTTCAAAATTTTATGGCAGCTGTAATTAGGTGATCTCTCCTTAGCTAGGACACCAGATAAACCAGGTTACATATTAATGGTTAAAACAATACAATAACAAAAATAACTACCATTGAGAACCTATCATGCATGAGCACTTTTCAAAGGCCTATGCAAGCATCTTGAATCCTTACAAAACTCTGTGGTATCAGTAGTAATATCACTGTATTACACATAAAATGTGGGTGGTTTTGAAAGGTGATGTGACTTTCAAAACATCACATGACTGATAAATAGCGGAGCTGAGATTAAGACTGGATCCCAAATCCACGTGTTTTCATTGTGCTATATCTTTTTTTTTCTGAACTCTATTCTCTTCATGTGTGAAATGAAGGTTTGAAAATCTAGCTCATGGCAATGAGGATTGCACATGATAATGTATAAAACAAACAAAAGCCTGGTGCAGAGCCTTACACATGATCAGATTAAACATCCCAAGCCTCTTTGAGGTCTGTGTCTCAGAACCAAAATATTCTGAGTACATATCCCTTTACCCCTTTCAAATGGCTTTTTCATCTTTCAAACTGTAGCCCTGATGGAGTTCATACAACCTACCTCTCTTCATCAGTGCCCACGGTTCTTGTCTTAATTCCCAAAGTAACAACAGTCATGAGAAGAAATGTCCCAGAGGTACGAGTGAAGCACTTACTATATTGTATTTTGCAAATACAACGGACTCTCGAATAACACAGGGCTAGCCAGACATTTGGGTATAGCCTGTGACTCTCCAACAACTTGTGTATTAAGAGCCTACTGTTGACCATCAGCCTTAGCAATAACCTAAACATTTGTTAAACCACATTCTGTGTGTTATATGTATTATATAATGTCCTTTTACAATAAAGCAAGCTGGAGAAAAGAAAATGTTATTGAGAAAACCATAAGGAAGAGAAAATATACTCCCAGTGCTGTGCTATAAAAAACTCATGCATCAGTGGACCCATGCAGTTCAGAGGGTTCTATGTTCAAGGGTCAACCCTGTTATGTAATTGAATTTAAGAAAACTATGTATTAGGCACTTTCATTATCCATACACAGAGCAGAGAAAACTAGGCCACAGAGAGCTTAACAAGCTCTCCATGATTCTACAGTTAGTCAAGGTCAGAACTGGATTCAAAACCACAGTTTATCCCTAGACCACATATTCTTCACCGCTGTTGAAATAATTTGTGTATCCTACAATATCCCATGAGTTTAGAATTTACCTACACATACAGATGATTCTCTAAGTTAAACAATTAAGATAGATTGATAGAAGGTTGAAAGAAAAATATTCTTTCCCTCAAACACATGCTTATCTAAGTAAGACCCAGTCTCATCACAGAAGCCATTTTATTATTTTTTTAAATTAATTTATTTATTTATTATTCATGATAGACAGAGAGAGAGAGAGAGAGAGAGAGAGGCAGAGATACAGGCAGAGGGAGAAGCAGGCTCCATCCGGGAGCCCGATGTGGGACTCGATCCCGGGACTCCAGGATCGCGCCCTGGGCCAAAGGCAGGTTCTAAACCTCTGAGCCACCCAAGGATCCCCACAGAAGCCATTTTATATGGAAATAGCTTTGGGGAATTTAAAGTTGCAAGAGGAGGTCAGGAATGAGGAGAGTATTTCAGAACAGAAGCAAAGAACACTGCCAGAGAAGCATGAAAAGTATTTTTCATGTGCTAAAATGATAATATAAAGGAAACTGGAAGAGACCAGGGTGGTAGAAAAGGTGAGGTGATTTGATACCAGGCTGAGAGACCATCTGGGGATCAGAAGGACAATGATGTGTCAAAAGATACAAATTTTCAAGCCATGAAATCAGCTGGGTTACAGAAGAACTGACTGGGGACTGAGTATGTAGGGTAAACATTTTTTTTAAAAAAAATTTTTAGAGTAATTTTTAAAAAAGAAAATCAGAAGTATACCCAGCTCTGAATGCCACACTCTGAATGTCCTAAGGTGGCGGGAAACGCACTCAGATCTAAACTTGAGGAAGTGCCTGGAGAAATCAGGAAAGACAAAGATATTTGATTCTTAATTACTGAGGAATTAAGAAAGAGGAGCAAAGGAATAAGAAATATATTTGTAAACTTTCATTACAATAATTTATTCTACATGAAGTCTGCAGAAATAATATGTAACTATGTAAGTTTTCCTAAAGCTTGTCATATTTTAACAAGGTAGGTGCATCTCCTCCTTGGCTTCAGGCTTGCAGTGTCCCTACTTGAGACAGGTATGTCCTGAGCCCCTGGGCTCCAGAAACTTCTCATTAACTTTCTGTAGCCTTCATCTCTTCAGTCTGGTGTGGTTGTGACTTCCTGGGACATCTAAGCAATATTTGCCTTACGGGTCCCGATTCACTCTCAGAAAATTCATGATCTGTGTAGTTGATTCTCTATAGCCCCTTCTCTCCATTGCAACCACAGTGTCCTTAAAATATTCCTTTGTTTGGAAGGGGGTGGATACATTTGTTTTCTGGGGCCTCTGTTTTAATGAACTGCCACAAACGGGGTGGTTTAAAACATTTATTTTCTCACTGTTCAGAATGTCACAAGCCCAAAATCAAAATATAAGCAGGGTGGGTTCTTCCTGGAGGCTCCTAGGGATGATCTGTTCCATGCCTCTCTCTTAGCTTCTGCTGGTGTCTGCGATCCTTGGTGTTCCTCAGCTCATAGATGGATCAGTCCAATCTCTGCCGCCAACTTCACATGACATTCTTTTCTGGGTTTCTCTGTCCCAATGAACCCTCTCCTTTCTCTTAGAAGGACTTTAGTCATTGGATTAAGGATTTATCTCCAATCCAGGATCATTTCATCTTGAGATCAAGTTAATTATATTTGCAAAGACCTTATTTCCAAATAAGTTCACATTCAAAGGTTCTGGGAGTTAGGACTTGGACATATCTCTTTGGGGCTACCATTCAACCTGCTATAGATTTTCTATTTTTCTGTTTGGACTGTAAGAGACAGAATGGTCCCCACTCGCACATTCTCAGGTGTCATTGTCTAATAGAACATTCTATGATGATGGAGTTGTTGTCTGTGCACTGCCCAATTCAGTAGCCGTTAGCCACATGTGGCTCTTGAGTATTTAAAATGTGGCTGGTGCAAATAAGAAACTGAACTTTACAATGGATTTCCCTTGAGTTAATTTAAAATTCAGACCATGCATTGGACAGGGCAGTTCTATAAGGAAAAGTTAGCAAACAACCATCACATTAATTCCATATAATGAATACTTTGAGAATGGGCACCTAGCAGGAAAGTGGAGTCAGTGACAGTCACAGAAAACAAGGACATGGGGGGTGGGGGCTTTGCAAGACTGGAGAGCAGCTTTCAGATATCAGAATAACATGTGTGAAGGCACAGAAGAGAGAAGGAAATGCCTTAGACAGCTCAAGCACCGGGTCCTGGTCCCGGGATAAGTGAGGCTCCAAAGATAACTCATGGAGCGGGGCAACGTGACTCTTGTCCACCTGAGTAAAAAGACGGGAGCGAAACTTCAAAAAATTTTTTTAATTTATGTTTTCCAGCTTTATTGAGGTATAAGTGATCAAATACTGTACATGTTTAAGGTGTGTGACCTGATGATTTAATATACATATCCATTGTGAAATGATTACTGCAATCAAGCTAATTAACACATCCATCACTTCACATTGTTACCATTGTGTGTGTGTGTGTGTGTGTGTCCAGACACCTATGACCTACTATATTAGCAAAATCAACTATAGTCATCAGGCCATACATGGCGTTTAGTCCTCCTGTGTAACTGACATCTTGTATCCTTTGACTCTGCATTTCTCCTACTCCCAGCGCATCAAGCCCACCATTCTACTTTCTGCTTTTATGAGTGTGACATTTTTAGATTCCCCATGTAAGTGAGATCATACTTTTAAAACTTAACCTTGGAGCACCTAGGTGGCTCACTCTGTTAAGCATCTATCTGACCCTTGATTTCTGCTCAGGTCATGATCTCAGGGTTCTGCGCTTGGTGGGGAGTCTACTTGTCCCTCTCCATCTGCCTCCACCCCCTTTGTGCTCTCTTTCTAAATAAATAAATAATAAATAAATAAATAAATAAATAAATAAATAAATACCTTTATAAAATAAAATAAAATAATAAAATAAAATAAAGTAAAATAAAATAAAATAAAATATAACCTTACCTGAAGGCAGAATAGAAATAATTGGAGTAGGGGGAGCCCAGAACAAAGTTTCCTATTCCAGCACTCTGTTAATATATATATGGTATGTGCCAAAGAGCACAGTAACCCAGATTTGAGAGTTGAGGAAACCAACTCAACCGTGTTGAGTTTATGCACAAGAATTACACATATGTTTCAGTTCTGTTTGTGCAAGCTAGTTAGTAAAGCCATTGCATTCCTTAGGGCATAAAAGCCTTTAAAAAAAAATCTTTGCTAATTTCCAAGGCAGTGGGGATATTCCCCGCAATATGTAAAAAAAGGAATAAAAAGACCCCCAGTAGTTCACCTTCTACCCAGAATCACTTTGAGAGATGGCAAAGCTGTCCATCTTTCTACTGTAGGCCCTTTAGATTTGGTGACAGTAGTAATTCTTCTTGTAATTCTTGGCTAATGCATTAGCATTCACATTAATTTCTGCTATTAGACAGGTCTACCATGCACCGTGACGGTTTCTACTCTGTAATTGTAGGGATCCTCATTAATCTAAAAGAATATTATGACATTGTGAGCTTACAGGGGAGACAATTCATGACTGACACAATAAAGGCCCAAATTATGCTGCTTTTGATGATGAGAGATACAGAGTCACATTTTTTTTTAACTTTTGCAAAATTAGGATTTAGCAGCTGTTAAGAAAATTTCTTGTATGATGAAAGTGGATGGTGTTCAGACACAACCAGTTCCAGGCCTGCCTTGAGGAAACCTTTTATTTCAGGAAGAGATTAAAATTTCAAAGCTGTTTTCTGGTGGCATTTTTATTGATAAACCTGCATGTAAAGCAGAGCTTTAAAAAATGCATGAGATACACATAGCTAGAACATACGATGTTAGAAGCTGCTGCCTGGAGCCTGAAGCTCACAGATTTTTACAGACTGCTCTGGATAGTCTCCAAGATGTGTTTTGACATATGTTAAATTTTTTACACTCAGCTGTACTTGATGAGAAAGAGTTGACCTGGAGGGGTACGTTTTCCTTTTTTATTAAGTAGGTAAAGACTGTTTACCTTTTTTTATTGTAAAAAAGAAAGGCATAGGTTTAAATTTAGACAAAATAGAAAGAAAAGGACTTCTCTCTGTTATCTACCCTTCATATATGAGCTATCATCCATATGGTTCTCATAGGTGACTTGCTATGTACCTCTTTTAAAAATTTAGATTTGCTTTATTTTTATCAATGAGAACATTGAAGCCCAGAAAGGTAGTGACTGCACAAGCTCTCTGATTCTTGGTGATGATCCAGAAGAAAAAAAAATCGATCTTATTTTCCTCTTTTCTGGCCTAGTACTTTTTTTTGTTTTTTTGTTTTTTTGTTTTTTGTTTTGGTAATATTGTGCTGAATCCATCAATCAATATGTATTTAACATCTACTCTGTGCCTCTCATTGCACTCTCTGTCAGAAATGACTTCAGCACCAGAAGTTTATAATTCTTTGGATAACTAAGCTAGCACACATGAAATTATTCTCAACGTCACTAACCAGGGAAATGCAAATCAAAGCCACAGTGAGATATCACCTCATCCCTGTCAGAATGGCTGTCATCAAGAGGACAGGAGATGCAAGTGTTGGGGAGGATGTGGAGAAAAGGTGGCCCTTGTGCATTGTTAGTTTAAATATGAACAGGTACAGTCCCTATGGATAAGAGTATGGAGTTTCCTCAAAATATTCAAAATACAACTACTATATGATCCAGTAATCCAACTTCTGTGTATATATCTAAAGGAAATAAAAAAAGAATATTGAAGAGGTGTCTGCACCGCCCCCCCAATTTATTACGGCATTATTCACAATAGCCAACATATGGAAATACGTGTCCAGAAACTCATGAGTGTGCATACACACACAACGGAATTTTGTTCAGCCATAAGCAAGAAGGAAACACTGCCATTTGCAACAATGTGGGTGGATCTCCAGGACATTATGCTAAGTGAGATAAATCAGACTAAGAAAGACAAATACTATATAATATTACTTCTATGTGGAATCTAAAAAATCCAACCCTTAGAAATAGGGAGTAGAGGTTACCAGGGGCTGAAGCTAGTAAGTAAATAGGTTCTGGAGATCTGATGTACAGCAGAGTGATTATAATTAACAATACTGTATTATAACTGTGAAGTTGCTAAGAGACTAGATCTTAATTGTTCTCACCACCAAAACTAAAAGACAATTAAGTGAGGTGATAGAAGTGTTAGCTAACTGTACAGTGGTAATTATATTGCAATATGTATGTGTATCAAATCAACACATGGTACACCTGAAACTTGCACAATGTTATTTGTTAATTACATCTCAATTTTAAAAATGGTGGAGCTAGATAAGCAACAGAAGTTAATTCTATGTTGGGAGAATGGAATAATTGCCATCTGAGAAATGTGATAGATAATACAGGGAGGAAAGGGAGTACCAACGCCCAACCTATATAACAGACTCCGGGCAAGGCATATAAGCTAAGATGCAATATCTCAACTATATAAATAATGCATTGTTAACTGGAAACAATGCCTTATCAGAAACACCTATGCATTTCTGCTTAGAGATATGTGATTTTGTTTAACCTCTTCCATTACTTATTAACTCAAGTGGAATTTGCTTCAAATTAATGACACGTAGGGATTTCAGTGGTTTGTTGGCCAACTTTATCTCTCCTCCTGAAAGAACATATGGAAATGAAGAACAGTGTCTCTTATGTATGCGGCTGATATGACCTCACTGTATGGACACTCTTGCCCAGAATGTGGTCTTGAGAAACTTTGTTGAATTTCACATATCATCTGCACTGTCAGAGGAAGACTATTTGACAGGGTATCTCTAAGAATAGGTGCCCTTTTACCATTCTAGAAACACTTCATTCTCTAGAGAGAAGGTCAAAAATATTCTCCCTCACTAGCGAATAGGTTTTGTGTTGACAGCTCCTGATGCCAGTGGGAATCCATTAAATTAATTTCTATCAAACTCTGAATATTTCAAAACATAACTCAGGGTGGACACTCTACATATCCCAGAGAAGCATGCTCAGAGAAAAACTAATATTCCACCCAGTGCTGTATACTTGTTCTCAAGTCCTATCTCATTACAAGGACTTATTTTCCAAAGTGATCAGTTTCATTGAAATTTTGTGTTGTTCATACCACATAACATGTATTAGTTTTCCAAGAATGGAGTATTTGAGTTTTCTGCTGTAAGTTTTAGGAGTTTACTTTTTACTCTATACTATGTATGCAGAGATTTTAAAACAAAACTAACTTTTGTTAACTTTTTATGACAATGATCCATGATCCCTTTATTGGCCAATATATAAAAACACGAAGAAACAATACATTTCCCCAAATTTATAGAAGTAACCACTATTAACACATGATTCCAGACGCAGTTTTGCTACCCAAAGAGAGGAATGGATAAATAGAAATAACTTTATAAAAAGATATGATACTACATATGCTTTAAAAGAAATAAAGGTGCTATATATCAGTTCACTTGCATTAATCAGAAGAAACATGAGTTATAATAAAAGGACTGTAGTCTCCAAATTCCAAATAAACATTTTCCCCATGTTCTTTTTCTGTGAGAAATACTATTTCTATGAATTCTCAAGGTAAATGATCATGAAAAATAAGGAGAAATTGAAGCCATGTTACTTTCTAAACTTCATTATTTATTTCAATTAGTAGAAATAAAAGGAAATTAAAGGATAAGACATCAGTACTTTCACACTAAGTATTTTAAAATTACTTTTCTATTTGTATTTGTAAAATTGACATTATATTCTATAATCATAATTCTTATAATTGTTTAGTGCGTATTCTATAGTTAGAAGGATTAATGTTTCCCCACCATGACAGCCACCCCCCTCCTCCCAGTTCTTGATTCCTGTGGCCTTTATTTCTGACTTAACAATTGTTTGGATGGATTTCATCACCTTTCCTTTCCCAACTGTCTGCAAAGGGCTTCTATATGCTATTTTCTCTGAGGTTTTTCTTATTTGAGAAAGTTTGCCTATTGCCTTTCTACACTTGGAATGATGACTAATACATAAATGCCTTGATAGACACCAAACCCTGGTCTTCCAAGATTAAATGTTACTGTGTATTCTCTCATAGATTAGCCTATCACTAAAATTTCCCATAGTATTAATCATATCAGCTGAACTATATGCTTTCCATTTTTAATGAAAATTTCTTTTCTGGAAACATCAATGATCCTTCTAATGTGGGCTGGTTTCTCTCCAGGACTACTTCAGAGTTTCATCTTGAGATTTCTTTTGCTGTCATCCTTCACTATAACTCTGTGTTGGTATCCTTAATTAACGACTTTCATATCATCCTCTTTATTGGTTTATGCCTGTATATTGGCCATTCCCATTCTGGAGTTATATTGTTAGGTCACAAAGATTATACAGTATGCAGAGGACACCATGGTGTCTATCTTGTGGGTCATACTGCTCCAGTTCACCTGGCTGTCTTCTATACCTGCTACACAATGCTTATTCTACATGCCCCCCCCCCCCATCATTACTGGTCTTGCTATATTCTCCCCCCCCCCTTTTTTTTCTTATTTGGATTCTCTCTTTTTGTTATTTTTCCACTTTATACTACTGTTGGTTTACTCCTTAGTTTTGGTAGGGTTTTCTTGCTTTCAGTAGTGCTAGTAAAATCATTATTCTGATCCTTGATCATTAGTCTGTGACTTCTTTAAAACTTTATGGAATCTATTCCCTTGATTCCTGGCACTATGAAGTTTCACAATAATGGGCTATTGGTGAAAAAAAAAACTCTTGAATTATTTTTCCTCTTTATTTTTTTCCTGTTGTTCTCTCTGAGGGATTTATTATTGTTCAGATATTTGACTCTCTAGACTAGTAATCCCAGTTTTCTTAATCTTGTCTTTTTTTCTCCCCTTTTTTACTCTATTTTGGGAAGAGTTTCTCAATCCTACTCTCCAAACTTTCTGTAATTGAAGGGTATTTTGAAAATAACCACTGATATATTTGAATTGCTGAAGGTCTTTGTTTACCTCATTCCTGTTTCACTTTATTCCATTCTTCTTCCATAAATGAAATTTTTCTTTTACTTCTCTAATGATATAAATAATGGATTTTGAATATTTTCCTTTTTGTATTTGTCTTCTCTCTACAAACCATTTTTTTTCCTTCTATTTTCTTGTTTGAGTCTCTGTGTTATACATAAGCTTTCTTCAAGAGTTTGGAAATTCTCAGTTTTGAAGCTCATGATTAAGGGGTGTGTGTGTGTGTGTGTGTGTGTATGTATGTGTGTGTCTAAAAGCCTAATTAGAGGTTTTGTGGACATAGAGGGCTGTCAAACTGAGCTTTACTATATGGTAACATGTTAGGCTCTTTGTTGGACCTAAGGTCAGAATCTTTAGATCTTTTCTAAAGGATGATTGGTTTCCTTAAAGAGGATTCTTAGTTTCCTGACTAGAAGGTAAGTGTCGGGCTCTAGAATAGTGGGACAGAATAAAGTCTTCTAGGTTCCTGAGACTTTTGAGGCTTTTAGAATATGAATTAGACTTTTTCACATGCTTGGATATTTAGTGCACATTAATATGTTTTCTAGTTTCCAATAGTTATCACTATTTCTACTTCTTGTATTCTCAACTTCCTTCAGAGCTTATGTTAAAGGAATATCTTTATTACAGTTGTAATTGCAGTTGTAATACAGTTGATTTCTAGAATGGGGTGAACTTATTTGCATATATCCAATCTAATATCTAACCTTTGAAGTCTATCATGTTATTTTAATTTTACTAATTTCCCTTTTTTTTTTAAACTTGCTGAAAGTATCTCAAGTCTTTTCTTAATTCCATTAAATTAATTTTCAGCTCAATCTGATTTATTCCATGTCCTTTGCAATCTATTTAACCATACCCACGTTAGTTAGCACATCAGAAGATAGTATTTTTACTCTCATTTCAGAGATGAGAAATGAAATCTCCCAGAGGTTATGTAATTTGCTCAACATTGCACTTAGTAAGGGGACGAGTTAGACTTCAAATTCAGGAAATGTTATTCCATGCATGTGCTAATAACTGCTATAGTAGTCTAGCTTGGTGATGTTATTGTACTTCCGTATTTATGATCTGAAACATTCCCATTCATTTTTATCATTTTATGATAAAATGTCATAATTTTATCATTTTATTATTGAAAAGTACTTCTGTTGAATTTTTGTTCTTATGTTCTTCAATACATAAAACACTGCTGGGACTTTGTCTTCTGTTTCTTGCTTTAATTGGCTTCCACATCAGATTTTTTCACTTTGGAGGAAGCTATGCCACCTTAATTATTATTATATTCATTATTATTACTCCAAAATGATATTCTTTTACAGTTAACATAACTTTTTCTCCCAGTACACCTATGCTTAATATAAGCAAAGTTAATAGCTCTGATATTGTGTGGGAGACACATACATACTAGTTTATCCTCAGCTGGAATATTGTATACGTCTCTTTGAACTATTACTTAAGAGAGGGATAATGCTTTTCCTTGAGTTGTCCTTAATCAATATGAAAATTCCTTGATGGGAGACTTGAAAGAGCTTTTCTGTTCTTGACTACTTTTTAAATGAACTGCATCACTGCTCAATACACCTATAAAGTCCTTCAACTTGGTTTTCCAGCCAACCCTAGACCCTGGAAGATCTTTGAGGCCGTTGTCTGTGCTAAAGTCCTGGAGTGGTTTGATGGATTTCTAAAAAAAAAAAAAAAAAAAAAGGAAAAAAAAAGCAGTTTAATGCAATCATGTTGTAAACATACCACCCCAGACAGACTTTCATTTGCAGAATATTTGTAAATTCTCAAGATGTTGCCTGCTTAGATTCTTTCTTTGCACGTTTTCTGGGGGTAGAGATCACATAGAGACAACATTGAGATAGTAGGAGTTTTGCCACAAATAAATCTCCTTCTAATCAAGCTTATAGCTTGAGACTATAAACTATTTTCTGATGAGGAAAGATAGTACATTTCGGGTAGCTTTTTACAAAACTATTTGGAATTGTTTAAGTATAGAATGTAGCAGAGGTATTCGGCAATCCAGTTTCTCTCCACTATTTCATTTCAATTATACTGGTACTCACTCTCAAAATCTAGCAGAACTAGAGACAGAAAGTCAATCTGAATTAAAAAAAAAAAAAAGAGATCAGAGGTGATCTCAGTATAAAGTGATTCAGTAAATTTTTGTTCCTGCTGGGGGATATGGGGAATGGAAAACAGAGAAAAAAATTATTTTCCCTTTCCTTCATCCATTGAGGGCATTTCCATACTTTAGACAATTCTAGACCTTAGCTATTGTGAATAAATGCTGCTATGAACATGGAATTAAATATCTCTTTGAGATAATGATTTAATTTCACTTGAATATATACCCAGAAGTAGGATTGCTTGATTATATGTAAGTCCTAATTTTAATTTTTTGAGGAACTTCCTTATTGTTTTCCATAGTGGCTGAACAAATGTACATTCCCACCAATAGAGTACAAAAGTTCTCTTTTCTCCACATCATTGCCAGTATTTATTATTTCTTGTCTTTTTGATAATACTCATTCTAACACGTGTGAGATGCTACCTCATTGTGATTTTGGTATGCATTTCCCTGATGATTAGAAATGTTGAGCACCTTTTCATGTGTCTGTTGACCATCTGTACATCTTCTTTGGAAAAATGTCAATGTGTGTCCTTCGCGCATTTTTTAAATTGGATTGTTTTTCTGCTATTGAGTGGCATAAGTTTCTTACATATTTTAGATATTAACTCCTTATCAGACATGTAGTTATATCTTCTTTTAACTGATTTCTAGTTTCATACCAATGTGTTTGCAAAAGATGCTTGTTATGATTTCAATCTTCTTACATTTATTAAGACATGTTTTTTGTGGCCTCACATGATTTATCCTGGAAAATGTCTCATATGCACTTGAGAAAAAAATGTGTATTCTGCTGCTGTTAGATGGAATGCTCTGTATTGGAATGACTCTTAGGTCAATTTGGTCTATAGTATTGTTAAAATCCACTGTTTCCTTATTGATTTTCTGTCTGGATGATCTATCCATTGTTGGAAGTAGGGCATTGAAGTCCTCTGCTATTATTGTATTGTTGACTGTTTTTTCTTTCAGATCTATTAATATTTGCTTTATATATTTAGGTGCTCCTATGTTGGGTGCATGAATACTTACAATTGTTTCATCTTCTTATGATTGACTCCTTTATCATTATTGAATAACCTTCTTCATCTTTTACTACAGTCTTTGGCTTAAAGTCTATTTTGTCTGATATAAGAATGGCCTTCTTTTGACTTCCTTTTGCATAGCACATCTTTTCACATCCATTCACTTTCAGTCTGTGTGTCAAAGCTGAGCTGATTGCCTTGTGTTCTTAGTTTTTTTTTTTTTTTTTTTTTGGTTTTGTTTTGGTTTGTTTATTTACACATTCTTTTTGATTGAAGACTGTTTTTTTCTTCAATTGTTTTTTTGATTGAAGAATTTAGTCCATTTACTTTTGAAGTTGTTATTGGTAGTTGGGACTTCCTGTGGTCATTTTACTAATTGTTCTGTGGTTGTTTTGTAATTCCTTTGTTCCTTTCTCTCTCTTTTAGTCTCAATTACAAATATTTGTAATTTGATGATTTCCTATAGTGATTCGCATTAATTCTTTTATTTTTTGTATATCTACTTTAGGTTTTTGTTTTGAGGTTACCATTAACTTACATAAAACATCTTATATTTATAATAGTCTATTTGAAGTTGATAATCTCTTAACCTTTGAACATATAAAAAAGCTTCCCCACCCTCCACATTTTATGTTTTTGATGTCACAGTTTGTATCTTTTTACACTGTGTATCCATTAATAAATTATTATAGTATATTTTTAATATTTCTTGTTATCTTCATACCAGAGTTATAAGTGATTTACTCACCATCATTACAACATTGGAATATTCTGAATTTAACTATATATTTACCTTTACCACTGAGCTTTATTCTCTCATATGTATTTGTGTTACTATTTAGCACCTTTTCATTTCAGCTTGAAGATCTTCCTTTAAAATTTCTTGTGAGACTGTTCTAGTGCTTCGGTTTTAATTGTCTGAAAAGCTCTACCTCTACTTTAATTCTGAAGGACAACTTTGCTGGGTAGATTATTATTTTGCAGGTTTTTTTTTTTTCCTTTTAGCACTCTGAATATATCACCCCAATCCCTTCTACTCTTCAAGGTTTCTGATGAAAAATCTGCTGACAGTCTTATAGTGATTCCTTTGTACACAACAAGTTGTTCTCTTGCTGCTATTAATATTATCTCATTGTCTTTAATTTTAGACAATTTTATTATGAAGTATCTCAGTGTAGGCCTCTTCAGATTCCTCTGTTTGGTGTCTGGTATGCTTCTTCGATCTGGATGTCTATTCTTTCCTCAGATTAGTGAATCTTCAGCTATTATTTCATTGAGTTAGCTTTCTACTCCTTTCTCTCTTTGACTTCTGGGACTCCCTATAATGCACATACTGATTCATTAAATGGTATCCCATTAGTGCCTTAAATTGTCTTGACTATTTTTCTATTAGTTTTTAATTTTTGCATCTCTTTTTAAAATTATTTTCAAAGAGATTTTATTCTATTTTATTTCAGACAGTGATAGAGGGAAGAACAGAGGGGGAGGGAGAAGCAGACTCCACCGAGCAGGGAGCTCGATGCAGGGCTTGATCCCAGGATCCTAGTGTCATGACCTGAGCTGAAGGCAGTTGCTTAACCACTTAATGAGCCACCCAGTGCCCCATTTTTTTTTCTTTTTTTGCATCTCTGAATGAATCTGACTCCCCTGCCTGTGAGTTCTCTGATTTTTCATTTGTTTGAGCTAGCTTGTTGTTGATTCTTATACTGAATTTTACAGTTCATTTGTTGTATTCTTTAGCTCTATGATTTCTGTTTGGAACTTTAAAAGTATCTTTCATATCTCCCTACTGAAATTCTCACTTTGGTCATGTATTGCTTTTGTGGCCTCAGTAAAGATCCTTATGGCCATTATTTTGAACTCTCTATGAGATAAATCCCTTATCTTCATTTCATTGAGATCTGTTCCTGGAGTTTCATCATGTTCTTTTGGAACAAGTTCTTTTAGAACATATTCTCTTTCTTCTTTTTCCTTGACACTCTATTAGTTTCAGTGCATTAGATAAAGGAGGCACCTCTCCTACTCTTGATGGAGAGGTCTTGTGTAAGAAATAAGCCCAACACTCAATAGTTTCTAGTTGTCTCTCAAAGTTTTGTGATTGTCCAAGCTGCCTTCTTTGTTCTTAGTGGCTGAGTAGTTGAGGGTGTGCCAAAACTCATCAGTGTCCAAAAGGAGAGCATTGCAATCAAAACCTAGCTGAAGACTGATTAGATGCTGGACTCTGAGGCAGCAGCTGGGAAAGTATGTAGTTAAGTCTCTTCTAGTGAGAAACTGACAGATGGCCAATTTTGCCTGTTCTCTCTGTGTTGGCCCAAGTTTATAGCTCCAGTGGTGCTCTCAGAGTGCCCATTAAGAACTGTGTTTGTTTGTTTGTTTGCTCCAATCCCGTGGGACTTGTGAATGCAAGCCCCATTGGCTATTTGAGCCTAGCAATACAAGGCCTCATCTCTCAGGTGAATGACACAAAAGTTCTGGTGCCACATGTGTATACTAGCTCCTTCTATGGAGTTAGTGGTGGCTTGGTTTTATTATTGGAGTAGACTGGAGGGAGATGTCTGCCATCTTCCTTGGTCTCCAGGAAAAAACAAAAATCACAGCTGCCCTTAGAGACTTGCTAAATTAGAAGCCTGGCCCTCAGGGCAGAAACTTTAAAGTATGCAGATAAGCCTCTTTTAGTGAATGTTGAGAGATGGGAGATTTTCTCTGCTCCCTAGCTGCTGAGCCCTGGGGGACGGGCTGTGAATGCTCAGGCACCTGTTAAGAATTGCTTCTTTGTTTGCTATAGTCTGCCAATCTCACAGGCACAAGTACTATTGTGTTTTAGGATTCTACCTCTTCCTTGGAAGGTTTAAAATTTGGACTGCTACATGGTGTTCAAATCCCTCACTTGTCAAGGAGAAAGTAGGAGTTGGGGGGGGGGGTCCCGTTTTGATGTTATGCTACTGGGTTAGAGGTGGGGTTTATGGCAAAAATGTATCTAGGTCTTTCTTACCCATTGTGATGTGGGCATTTTCTCATGCATCTAATGTGTAGAAGTGACTCAGCTAGTTTCTAAATCTCTTTCAGAAGGAATTATCTCATGTATAGCTGTACATTCAGTGACTCCATGAGTCTCTTAATATATCAAGAGTCTCTTCTGTTGCCATCTTGGTTGATTTGGAATGTCTTGTAATCCTCCCCATCCACTCAAAACAAACATTGTTAAAACAGGCATCAGAAATATGCACATCCCCCCCCCTTTTTTTTTAACCCTGGAAGTTATTTTTGTAATTACTTTTTTCCTGCACTCAGAAATATGCATTATCTTCTTACTGTACTTAGTAGAATAACTTGTTATACTGTTCACAGGAAAATTATTCAATATCCATGTAGGTCGTTGTCTCCTTTGTGGATCATGTATCTATTATAACTAGGTTCTCTCAATATTCAAATATGTGGTCATTATTTTGCTGAATGATACGAAGACGTCCAATTATTAGTTTTCAGCTACAATGAGAAATATTTACAAAAGTAGCTATCTTAATTGCCAAGCACTGAGCCCTTTAAATATGCCTTGAGTGGTCCTAATATCACCAGTAAGTCATTTTTTTACCCCAATTTTAACCAGAAAATTTGAGACTCAGAGGAAATAGGTCTTGTGCCTATGTTTTTGTTGTTGTTTATAAGAACTTGAGTGAAATAGAAAAACAAGTCTATTTTTCTCAAAAGTTCATGTATACCCTTTCCCCAATACTGAAAGGCATTATACTAAAAAAAAAAAAATTACACTCCTATAAAACACTTTAATAAAGAAATCAGTTTACCAACATTATTCTTTAATCTTAGGGTTTGTATACTTCCTTTCAATATTAAAATAAAGTAAAATAGAAATATTCAGTAGCTTCTGAACTTTCAAATAACATTGTAAAAGAGATATGAAAGGTAAATACCTGACATATCTCTCATGCATGAATTTCTAAATATTATTTTGAAGACTGTTATCCTTAGGTACATATTTATTTCCTTCAGTCAATACTTACTACATTTTAAAGACAAGGCAATGGTATCCAGACTGATTTTTCTTATTTATTATGAATTTCCACTATTTCTATAACTAGTGCTTTATTGTTTCAGGGAAAATATATGTTAAGGAATGTAACTAGATACCATATTACATTTGGTTTTAGTACCTTAGCTACTCAGGTACTTTGTTGTAATCACTTATTTCTTTTTTTTTTATTCATGGTAAAATATACATTACATAAAATTTTCCATATTAACCATATTTATATTTCAAGAATATTTTCTTGTCCTACCTACCCAACTTTCTGAATATTAATTGAAAAAAATATTTTTTTTCAGAATAGTTATGTGCTCTCCAATCAATACAGAATAAGTTACACAATTAGGTTTTAAAATTTTATTATTGTTAATAAAGGTGTGATTATTTTCTTCATATTTAACTGTATGCCCTCCCCAAAAAAATTATATTCTAGAAGTCAAATTAGTTGACTAAGGGAAAAAATATTTCCAAACCATTGACTCATATTACTATGTATTAAACTACTATAGAAACCCAAAATCCTGCACTGGTGTGATTGCTTGTAAGATTCTGATTAGACGTTTTGCAAACATATTGCATTCTTGCATATTCCTTACCTCTCATCTAATGGCTTCACATATTTGTTTATGTGACTCTAACTATGAGGTCTCAGGTTGCTCAACTACAAAAAAAAAAAAAAAAAAAAAAAGGACAAGGGGAGGAGAAGGAGTGATAGATTATATATTGCCAAGATCTCAACTATGCTGACATTTTTATTTAATAAATTATGGAATTGGTAGGTAAATACAGTATTATTTGCTGATTTTGACTTGTTATTACCAAAATCTAGGGACTTTTTTCTTTCTAATTTTGCAGAATGGAAATCTTTGTATAGCTGTACTACTGAGCACTTAATTGTCTTACTCTCAAGAAGTCTATTAAGAATTTTAAAGTAATTCAATTGTTCATTTAATTTTAGCAAAATGGATATATTTTAAGATAGTATTTTAATGAACAAAATAAGACTACCTTCCTCCAGAATCAATAGTTTGCTACATAGAAAAAATGTCTTTAAATAAAAATTAGAAATATTTTCCCCATTCCTTTTATAGTATAAATATTGAATTCTGATTCTCTTATCGTTTTAGTACTTAGTGGAATTATGAATCTAGGGAACATGATTTACCTTCATGTTTTCTGTGTAATATTAAGAAACCCTTGATATTAAGATTACTCAACTTTATTTTTACTATGACATATTAACTTACCGGTCTTGATTTTGTCTTTTATACACATTTAAAAAAAACATATTGCTCCTTACAGTGAAGCTATTTTAGACATACCCAGCTTGAGGGGAAGGCACCGTTTGGAATACTGACTTAAAGACTTTATTACTGGCAAGAATATTTGACTTGTTTGCCTAGTAATAGATTAAGATAAAAAGAGAATTTGGTTATATTCTGAAGAATTAAATACCTAAGCCTGTAGCTTAAAAAACATTATCGAATGTATTTAATAAATATTTTAAAACACACTATTGTGGGATACTTTTCAAACCTGGTACTTCTTGTAAGGAAGAGTTTTCCCTTTTTTTTCCCTAAAGAAGCTTCTTAAATCACAGAAATTATGTTTTCATAGGATTTTAGAGTCTGTTGTAACATTCTGCTCTTCAGTTCTTGTTTGTATATTCACACAAACTGTTTTCTCAGCATTTCCCCCCCGCTGTATATTCTCTAGAAGGGGAAATCTTTGGGTGCAGTTGGTTTGGTATAAAATATACTGCATATTAACAAACAAGGCTTTGTTTGATATGTGGAAGCTGTACATGATCCTACAGCTGCCTAATAATGAAACCAAAAAAGAAAGAAAAAATATACGTATAAAAGATAGAAAAATATTTCAACTTGACTGCCAGCAATAGACTTACCAGGAAAAACAGCTTCTCTATTGGGAACAAAATTGTTCCATAACTTGTAATGCTGGGAGCCCCAGTCAGAGAAGTGTTCTGGAATCTTTCAATTTTAGATCAATTTGACTCAGGAAACAGACTGTGAATAGGAATAAGATACAGATATGTAAAATAGCCCTGCCCTTTAGAAACTTCAAGCATGGGGTGTGGGTAAGAAGTAGTTTGAGTGTTTTCCATACACTAAGAAAGCTGCAAAGAGAAGCATGGAGTGATGAACCAGTACAGAGAAACAGGGTGTGTGGGGGACATTTCCCAAAAAGAAATGAAAACTTAGCAGGTTCTGAGGGACATTTAAGTAAAAGAACTTGCCAAACTGATGGGCGGAAACAGAGGACATCTCAAATAGAGAGAGACGGTTTAAAAAAAACCAAATTTTTAAAAAGGAATCACAGCTATTTTACTATTGAGCATAAAGTGCAAAAGAGAAGTTAGTGCTCAAGTCTTGGGTGGTAACAGTGGAATTATTTTCCTCTGTTATATTTTCAACTAACTTCCCTTTGTTTTGTGTGGAAAACACAAAGTCCATAATGTGTGGAACTAGACAGAGAGAGACATGTGACAAGTGTTGTTATGCAACAATACTTAGTCTGGGAAATTAAGGGATCATGAATTGAAAGTAGTGTACCGAATCAAAACATATTGAAGAGATAAAGACTGAAGGGATTGATGAATGGTCATAAATAGAAGGATGATTTTAATTGATGAAGGTTGCAGAATCTAGTGAGGTCTAGATGAATGTGTTGTTAAAAAATCCAAAAGTAGGCAGTAAACTCTGGCTGTGTTTTCTTAGTTTCTGTATTTGTCTATTTGGCATCCATTGATTACAGGGCCCAACTAATGACCAAGGTTGTTTACATCTGTGGTCTGGAACCCATTCTCTGCATCTTTTCCTTACCTAATAAACACACCAAACCCATATATCCCCCAACCCCAAATCAACCCAGGGCCAGGTAGCAGACAACCAGGAAGAGCACCTGTGTCAGAGGGTGCACCAGAATGATTGAAACTAGCCCATCCTAAACTGTTTATCCCATAGATAACCCCAAAGGAAGTTCTAATCTGGGCTCTCCCCTCATCTTATGGCAAAAACGTGGTGTTTTCCCATGTGGCCCTTTATGGGATGGATGCCGCGTTCTCTCATGAAATCTAAAAAATAAATGGTGCTTTCAAAGGTATTGTCACATGTTTGTCACCTTACTGATGAAAACAAATCCAGAGAATAAATGTTGAAACAAGCAGTCACTGAGAAGGTGCGAAGTGTAGGTTGAAGATGGAAGGCTGAGGAACAGAGGGCATCATGTATCAGCGAATAGTATTAATATGAGAAGAACCAGGAGAGCTAGGCCTTATTAGTAATATTATTTATTATTTTCAAGTAAAGATACTTGTAAACCACATCAGTTAAAATATGGACTGAAAAGTATCCACTAATTTGCAAAATGAGGTTATCATTATGCTGTTATCAAGTGTTTAATGGGTATGGTAGGATCCAATGATTAGACATTATATATGGATTGTATATGGATTTTCTTTTCTCAGAGAAAACTCACCTAAAGCTGTGATTTCTGATCTTTAAGAACCTAAGTCTCAACTGTAATTTGTACTCTTCAGGGTACTTAGGTAAGTGCACTACATATAATATGTGCCCTCTCTCTATATATTTAGAAACAAAATTTCTCAACTGCAGTGTGATGATTAGAGAAAGAAAAAAAATATGTGAACTAAATCATAGACTTAAAAAAAGGATTTGGAAAGAATCGAGTGTATGAACAAAATCATCACTAGATTTGCAGTCAAATTCAACAGACTTACTGAAATTGCATAAATTTAGAGGTCTGGAGAGCATTTAACAATATAATTATGCTTCCTAATTTTGGAGGGGAAAATGAAATTTGAAAAAGTTAACTTGCCTAAGGACTCACGACCCCAGGTGTTCTGGTTATTTGCACAAAGCTTTCCCTCTACTGCATAGCACATGGCCTTCCAATCATTTTCTGTTAATTCTTTTATCTAGTTTAGCTTCATGAAAAATGCCTGACATTATCATAATTATATGATATAAGAGATTAGTCCTTCCTTAATATTCCATTTGACAATAGATTCTTCTTTTCTTCAGGACCAAAAAAAAAAAACAAAAAAACAAAAAACAAAAAAACAAAAACCAAAAAACAAAAAAACCCAACAACAACAACAACAAAACACACACACAAAGAAAACCAAACCCAGCCCCTTTTTTTAAAGCCATGGAATTGTCCTGCCCATCTGATTGTGGTTATAACAGCATGGGCAGGGAGATTATGAGATTATTACATACAGACTTTTTTTAGAATGATGGTGATGATGAGAGGGTTGAAATATTTTATAAGAGGTATGAACAGATAGATAATTGACCTCTGTTTCCCACGTAACACAAATGCACCCATTGGCAGAAAGGAATCATAGATCTTGTCCTATATTTTATTTATTTATGTTTTTAAAGATTTTATTATTTATTTATTTATTTATTTATTTATTTATGAGAGACATAGAGAGAGAGGCAGAGACACAGGCAGAGGGAGAAGCGGGCTCCCTGTGGGGAGCCTGATGCAGTACTCGATCCCAGGACCCCGGGATCATGACCTGAGCTAAAGGCAGATGTTCAACAACTGAGCCACTCAGGTGCCCCTAATCCTATATTTTATAATTTAAGTAAATTTTTGTCCGTTAGTGATATTTATTTCAAAGATTATGCATTTCCTCAAAATCCCTGATCTATAATAATTATTGAAAACTGTCCAATTTGTACTTATCATGGAACAAAAGTGCTTTCTGAAAAGAACTTTTACTGGCTTTGTCTTTTTCCTTCTTTTCTTGAAACCTGTCCCCATTCCAACGATTCTCTCTGTTTTTATGTCCTCTTCCTATTTTCCTCAGCTTCCTGGAAGTAAGTAGCTATTGATTACCGTTGCCCTAAACAGTCTGAAGAGAAGAGCTGAACCTGGCTCAGAGAAAAGAGGTTGTTTGTCAAATGGAAATAAATTACTTCCAGGCTTGATTTTAATCAGATAATTGTATCTTGAGTCCTTCTAATGAGGCTTTTGAAAGTCTCCCAAAACCGTAACAAGATTGAACAAATGTTCTGCTATGGGGTGTGTTTCCTCATCCAGCACAAAAGGAAAGATGGAAGGAAGGAAAGAGGGGAGAAAGGAAGGAAGGAAAGAAAGAAGGAAGGAAGGAAGGAAGGAAGGAAGGAAGGAAGGAAGGAAGGAAAGAAGAAAAATAGAGAAAAGGGAGGGTAGGGAGGAAAAAAATAGTGAAGATCTTCACCCTCTAGTAATATTGATTCAATTTTGTGGATGTGTTTTTTTAAAAAAAACTGTTTAGTAAACTGTATTATTTTCATCTATTTTGTGTCTTCAGTCGCCTTTAAAAATTGTGAACCAAACTGATTTACAGAAAAGTCACAAAAGCAGCATGGTTTTCCTCACTCAACTTCCATTAACATCTTCCTTAGTCTCTACGGAAGGATCTGCACCAGGAAATTAACCTTCTGGACGATACTAGTAATTTAACTAACAGCTGCATTTGAATCTTACAAATTTACTGCCAATATTCTTTTTTTTTTTTTCCTGTTCCAACATCCTATCCAGGTTGTTACCCTGTGATTCGTTGTTATTTTTCCTTACTCTCCTGTAGGCTGTGGGAGTACCTCCATGTTCCTTTGTCTTTCATGACCTTGACACTTTAAAAGATGATTGATCAGTTAATTTTCCAGTGTTCCTTAAGTGGGGTTAAATATTTCAAACACATTTTGTAATACTCGGTTGAAATAGAGTTATCCTTTCCTCTGTGTTCCCCCTAATCTGGGATTGCTCAATGTTTTCTAGTCTTTATGCTGAGACTATACATTTTTGGCAAGAGTATCACAGAAATGGGGTGTTCTCCTCACTCCATCTTGATATATCATGGGGCTAATAAGGTTCAGATACCTTATTGCTGGTGACACTGACTTAGATTACTTGGTTAACATGGTTTCTATTGATTTTCCCCACTATAAAGCTACCATCGTACCCTGGGTAGTTCATAAACTCAGGGAAGATATTTTGAGACTGTGTGAATCCGGTTTCTCCTCAAAGTTTCGCCCACTGAATGTAGCACTCAGTGGCTGAGTTTGTCTGTAGCAATTAGCATTGTGGTATTTGCCTACTGGAGCTTTATGTTTCCTCCTTATTTTTTTAAAAGATTTTATTTATTCATTTGAGAAAGAGTGAACATGAGCAGGGGGAAGGGTGGAGGGGGAGGGAGAAGCAGATTCCCCTCTGAGCAAGAAGCCTGTTGTGAGGCTGGATCCCAGCACCCTGAGATTATGACCTGAGCTGAAGACAGATGCTTAACCCACTGAGCTACCAGGCACTCCATACTTTCCTATTTATTAATTGGAATTCTGTAAGGAAGAACTTTTCCTTCTCTCCTACTTATTTATTTTTAAATATTTTAGTCTGTGGATCAAAATCTAACACTCCTATTATGCATTTTATTATTCAGATTATTCCAGTTCTGTCTCTTGGGGGCATCCTCAGGTTGGCTCCCCTTTGCTTTGACAAGCCCACATCTATTTTGAGTACATTCTTCCTTTGTGATACCATCAGATGTCCCAGACTCATCTTGTGTTTTCTGTGCCTTAGCCCTGGAGTCAGTCATTTCTCCAAAAAAATCCTGGTTCCTTCATTGCGGAGAATGGGACTGAGAAACCTAGAACTCCTGTCAGTGTTTCTAGGCTTTTATAGAAGGCAGAGCTGGGAAATATATGTCTATGTTAGTTTCCAAAGGCTGTCTCAATATTACCCCAAATCTGACAACTTAATGTAACAGATGTGTTCTTTCAAAGTTCTAGAGGCAGAAATATCATAGTATATTATTATGATGTATTGATTAGTGTATTAATAATGTTTTGATTCTGCTTGCTGATATTTTCTTTAGAATTTTGAATTTAAGGAGTATAATATGGGTCTACACTTTTTTCTTTCTCTTTTTTTTTTGTACTATCACTATCTGGCTTATTTATTAGGGCTTAAAAAAAAAAAGGAAATCAGGTAGTTTCCCTTCCTTTTCAGTGCCTGGAATAATTTAGAGTATTAGGAATATCTGGTCTTTGAAGAATTTGGTAGCATCCCCCTGTGAACCCATTTAGTCTTTTTTTTTTTTTTAATGGGGATGATTCCTTAACGATGTTTTGTCCTTTTACTTAATAACTGGAATTTTACGTGTCTTATAAGACAAGGGAAAGGTGATTGATGTACTCACTTTAGGCAGAAAGTATAATGGGGCACCCCAATACACGGTAATCAAGATAAACAATATTTTAATGCAGTATTTCAAAAGATTAAACCCACAAAGTACAGCCTATGGGATAGTTTTCTGTTTTTATAAATAAAGTTTTATTGAAATGTGGGCCAGGATCATGATGATGTGTGAGAGGCAGGAAGTGAAAGGCTAGCTATTGTCTTTACTTAAAATTTCATGTTCAGCCATCATAGATTTTAAAATTTTGCTGATTGTCTTAGTGTAGATCTTATAGACATTTATGGTGCTCTGCCATACCTTACTTGCCTCCTCCAAGTGAAACCAGGTCTCCTATTCTCCCCATATCACCTACATTTCCAGCAACTGTTGCTTCATGAAGGTGGTGACTATTTTTAAATTTCTGGTTATCTTCCCTTCTAAGACATACTTTGAAATTCCTTCTGTGCCCTTCTTATTCTGATCTGCCCAGTTACTTCTCCCAGATTTGGTGCAAATTAACTTTTTTCTGATGGTCACACCAGCTCATAGTCAGGCCCCTTGGCTAATCTTTCTACTCTGATCCCCTTGGTTGTTTTTGTTTTGTTTTATTTTATTTTATTTTTTCTGGTTTTGTTTTTGTTTTCTCAATCTATGCTGCTGATCATACCAAGGGCAGAGATGGGGCAGTCCCATGTGTGACTGGCACTTGCTTGTCTTTTTTATTATTTATTTATTTATTTATTTATTTATTTATTTATTTATTATTTATGATAGTCACAGAGAGAGAGAGAGAGAGGCAGAGACATAGGCAGAGGGAGAAGCAGGCTCCATGCACCGGGAGCCCGACGTGGGATTCGATCCCGGGTCTCTAGGATCACGCCCTGGGCCAAAGGCAGGCGCCAAACCGCTGCGCCACGTTTGCTTTCTGTGTCTTCAACTAATTTTGAGTGTGGTTTTGCTTTGAATTTTCATAGATGTGAAATTATTTCATATTGCTGGGGAGGAGATTTGGGGAAGTTGTTTATTATATACCTGCTGGTGCCTGCAGCAACTTGGAAGTCACCTGGTCATTACTGTTAACCTTGTAATTATATTTATAATCCTTTACAGTGGTATTGCATACTCCCAAGTTATGCAAACAAACTAAAAACGTCAAAAACATCAAGAATTGTTCACCTTAAACACCTTTCCTCTATAACAGAATGATGACAGGACATGCAGGCTTGTGTTTGATTTCCTGTTTAGGGCACGTGTTTTGAAACTGAACATATCTTGTTTGAATCACCAGATGCACAAACCTGAACATGTCCTTTAACTTTCCTATGGGTCCTTTTTTTGTCCTCTACAAAACCTCAAGGATGTTGGGAGAGACGATCAGATCACGTATTAAAATTACCTCCCAAGAGTGCCTGGCACAGTGTGTGTTCAAAAATGTTTTTGAATTTACCATTTGGTTTTCCCTTCCCTACAGTTTTTTTGGTGTAATACGAGATCTGGAGTGTTCCCTCTTCCTCACATTCCTGTGTCAGAAAGATGGTCTTTTTCCCATTCTGACAAAATTTTCTCCTGATGCTCCCACTCTGCTGAACACTAAGTCAGCAGTCCTACCACATTCTGACATCAACAATTGTCGGTGAACAGAACCAACTTTGGTTCTCACTGTGGGGTCTCTACTGCATAAAAAGTACATGGAAATATCTGACCATCAGTTCAAACTGTTAACACTGACTCCTGTCAGGCACAAGTTGGGATTTGTGATGTTTAGAAGTTCTATCCATTTTCTCTGGTCATCTGATTTCCCATTCCTGGATTCTTCAAGAAATCCAGAAACCTACCTTGGTGCAGTTCTACCTTTCATTTGGCCGATTCAGCTCCACTCAGAGGAGCTCAACACCATTCACATCAGTTCCATTCAGTTTCAGACATTCCAGCTCCCACTTGCAGCTCCCATGCCACAGATGGGGCCCTGCCCTTGTCACAGAATATAAAGGGGCTAGAGGAGCTAAGAGTGTATAAGACAATTGGCAGCAACACCAACCAATATTAGTAGTGAGTAGGACATGATGCAGTAGGGTCAAAGAGGAAGAGGGGTGGATTCTTCCTGGGTTTTGGAGGAGGGACAGAGAGATAGTGACATGGGAGCTGGTTACTGTGCAATGTATAGGATTTTGCCAAGAATGAAATGATGGGGAACTGTGATGACCTCCGGTTACATAGCAGTCAGCAATTTTTGAACAGAGTCCTTAAAGATCTAGACTTTCCCTGAGGACTTCAGAAGCTGTGGAAAGGACGAAGTCTGAAGGGAGAGGGGGGTGATAGGAGTGTGCAGACTGAGCATCCGTGATTGTAGACCAACTATTTCATGATAAAACATCATCGACAGAGTTGAGTTTCAAAGATCTAGCTGATCTATACCCTAATTAAAGACTCTGCATCCTCTCAAAGTTCCCTGTTGTTTAACATATTCAAACCTTATTTTCTTCCTTATCACTATTTGTCTTCATATCTGACACCTGGTCCCATCTGCCTTTCATTTACTGCTGAGCTCCTGTAATGCCCTTCATTCTAATCATTCTGGCTTTTTCACCGTCCATCAACTCTCTGCTCACCTAATATATATGAGCACTTTCAATTAGGTTGCCCAATTGGATTGCGAAAGCATTGTCAGTGTTAAAGACAGGTACCAATGAGACAGTTATTAGGGAAATTCTGGCCTAGAACAGCTTATAAAGCTTGGCATTCTCCATCGTTTGAAATAAATTTTCCACATTGGTTTTTTTTTTTTTTTTCCTTTTCTTTAGCTTCTTATAAAAAACATGACTCTGTGGAGACTTTCAAGGAGGAACAACCAGATTTCATCACATTATTTTCCAGCTGGATGTGAAGGCAAAGGGTAGCCTAGAAGCTTCTGGCCGAGGATGAAAAAACCCCTGTCAATCTGCTTTCCTGAAGGATCAGCCAGGTCTTCCCCATCCCAACCAATTGGGCTTTGGGTGACTAATAAGCGTATGGTGTGACAGCGTGGAGATTTAAGGGCTTATTTACTACAGTAGCCAGCGTTATAAGCCATCAGACACTGGAGACATAAACCTCTGCCTCTTTACCTGTTTTCTTTCTTTTAAGGTCCATAAAAAAAGCTATGAAACATTTCTGGGAAAACTGTGCTGCTGGAGACTTAAGCAGACCAGCATAGATATCTCTTGAGTAGAGATGGTCTTTGTTGGCTTGTTGTTTGTTTGTTTTATTGGGAATTAGCCTCAAGCAAACATTACTATGACTGCAGTCAAGGGAGGAGCTTTTTACATAAACAAGGTAAGGACAGGGATGCCTGGGTAGCTCAGTGGTTGAGCCTCTGCCTTTGGCTCAGGTCCTGATCCCGGGGTTCTGGGATCGAGTCCTGCATCGGGCTCCCCATGGGAGCCTGTTTCTCCCTCTGCCTGTGTCTCTTCCTTTCTCTCTGTGTCTCTCATGAATAAATAAATAAATACTTTTTTTTAAAGATATTGAAGTGCAGACTGCTTCTCCTGGGTGTATGCAGGCAGAAAGACCATCCTGGAATATACAAATATTTATTTTCTAAATTGGGAGGAAAACAAATACGTCTTGTATTTTCCCAAATATTTATCATTTCCAGTGCTTGTCATTATTTCTAATGTAGCTTGTCATTACTCCACTGCAGCCCAGAGAACTTCCTTTGTCCTGTGTCGCAGATCTATTGGCAACAGGTTTTTAGTTTTATTTTTTATTTTTTTTAAATTTTTATTTATTTATGATAGTCAGAGAGAGAGAGAGAGAGGCAGAGACACAGGCAGAGGGAGAAGCAGGCCCCATGCACCGGGAGCCCGACGTGGGATTCGATCCCGGGTCTCCAGGATCGCGCCCTGGGCCAAAGGCAGGTGCCAAACCACTGCACCACCCAGGGATCCCGGTTTTTAGTTTTAATAAAATGTCTTTATATTATCTTAATGTTTGAGGAATATTTTTGTCTGGGAGTAGAACTCTAGATTGTCTTAGGTTATTCTGTCTTTCAGTTCTTCACAGATTATGTGTTCTGGTGACCTTGCCATCTTTTTATTTTGGATTTCAAGAGTGGGGTTTCATTTTATTTGTTCTGTTTGGGATTTGGTAGTCAGGTCACAAGCATAAATGTGTGTCTCTCCCCAAATTTGGACATTTGGGGTCATGATTACTTTAAATATTTTTCTTCCCCATTCTTTCTCTTCTTTCTTCTTTGGACTCCATTTGCTCAAACATTACATGCTTTGCTATTATTTTACAGGACGTTAAGATTTTTTTCCAAAATTTTCCGACTTCCTTTCTGATATGGAGATCTCCTTTTTTTTTTTTTTCTTGCTTTCCTGAAGGGCCTGGAGCCTTCAGTGCAACGTTGAATAGAAATTCTGAGAGTAGATGCTGTTGGGTTTTCTGGATGATATAGGTGGAGAAGGAGGCCTTTTGTGATTAAGCATGATGTAAGCTGTAGATTTTCCATAGATGTCCTTTATTAGGTTGAGGAAATTCCTGTCTGTTACCGTTTTGCTGAGAGCTCTTTTATTTTATTTTCTAGAATTTGTATTGAATTTTGTCAAATATGTTTTTCAGCATCTATTTCAGTAATCATATGCCTGTTTTTCCTTATTTTGTTAATACGATGTGAATCACACTGATTGGTCTCCTCACGCTAGGTGACTCTTGTATATGTAATATAAACCCCACTTAATCATAGCCTATTAATACTTTTAGGTAGGTTTGGTTTTGATTTGCTGGAATCTGTTCAGAATTTTGACAACTATATTCAGGAGAGATATTAGTCTGTAATTTACTTTTCTTACCATGTCTTTGTGTGTGGGTTTGTTTTGTTTTGTCTTTGAGTAAGGCAATCATCATAGAATGAGTTGGGAAAATAGCTTCTTCAGGTTTTCAGACTTTATGTATAATGGTGAGTTTCCTTCCTTTCACATATGGTTTCTTGGAAAACTGTATGGACTTGATGCTTTCTTCATGGAAAAGATTTTAAATATTAATTAAATTTTTCAAAAAAGATACAGGGCTGTTCAATTGATCAGCTTCTTGATTGAGCTTTGGTGGTTTATTTCTTTAAGGAATTTGTCCATTTCATTCAAGATATCAAATTCCAAGGCATTAAGTTGTTCAAAATATTCTTTTTTTAGCCTTTTAAATCCATGGACTCTGCAGTGTGGCTCCTCTCTCATTCCCATTGTTTATGGTTTGTCTAGTTTCTCTTACCCTAATCTGTCTTCCTGGAGGTTTATTGATTTTCTCAAAAATCAACTTTTAAAATTTTCATTTATTTTCTTGATTTTCTCTTTTTTATTATACTGATATGTGCTCAGTTTTTTATTATTTTTTCTACTTATTTTGCATTTGATTTGCTCTAATTTTTCTAATTTCTTAAGGTGGAAGCTAAAATCATTTGAGACCTTAGATTTCTTCATAGACCTTTCAGCAGAGAAGAGGGAATGAGAGTTAACAGTAACAGTGCATAATTATATGTCAGAAGCTTAGAAGCACCATGAAGAAGAATGTAGTGGTTGGTTAGAATTGACTGGAGTGTGGTCCTTGCAACAGGGTTGCACATTTCAACAGGGTGCTCAGTATAAATACCATCGAAAAGCAATCTTCAGAAAGACTTAAAGGTTGTCAGAGTTGCAGAGTTAGTCCTGACTCCTGGGGAAAGAAATTTCCAGAAAGAAGGAAAAATCAATGCAAAACCTCTAAAATGACAAGAAACAGGAGTTTTGAGTAAGAGCAAGGAAGCCAATGTGGCTGGAGAGTGTGGGAGGAACCAGGGTAGCAGGAGGAAAGGTGGGGCTGTGATGGGGTAGGGTATGTTACAGTGTGTAGACCATGGATCTCCTCCATTAATAGTGTTCTATTTGGTCCCATTTTGGTCCCATTTTTAAATTAGACCCTTGGAGGATATAATCAACCTCTTCAGAGTTGGTCTTGCAGTTTAGAAGACCTAAAAGGGAAAAACAAAACAAAACAAAACAAATGAATATTCCTTGTGCAAAATTGAAAAACTGAAAGAAAAATGACTAGTCTTTATTTATATTAACCACAATATGTTTATAATTTTACCACTCACCCCGTCTCCCCTCATTTTTACCTTCCCTTCTGATTGAATAATAACCCTCATGTGGCATTGTTAATCTTGGCTTTCTAGGGTAAATAATCGATTTCCTCATTTGAAAGAAAAAAAGAAATTGAATTTGCCCAGATTCTGCTGAAATATACATTTTTTTATGGATGGAATGGCAAAGTTGGTACTTGGATGAATGCATTAATAATTTGTTTTCAAGGATCAAATGAAAATTTTTAAAGGAATAAATCGTGTTATGTGAAAGAACGTAAAGATTTTTGTCTCTGATCCTCTAAAATTGGATGACACATTTAAAATAATTTCATGGTACACCTGAGCATTGTATTTCTAGTATTTTCTCCTTTATATAGACCTTTTTCAAAGTTTTTGATCATTGCTAAATAAGTTGCTAAATAGAATAGGTTTTGTGGTACTTTAATTATGGCCAGAAGACAAAGAATACTGTTTAATTTCTTGCCTCTGAAAATTGCATATCCTTTTTTAAAAATTTAAGTATAATTGCCATGCAATATCCTATTAGTTTCAGGTACACATCATAGTGATTCATTATTTTTATATATTACAAAATGATTTCTCTGACGTCCTTTTTAGTTTATATTCATCTATATGCTCCCTTCTATTCTGGAAGTATCTTTTTTTTAAAGATTTTATTTATTTATTTGAGGGAGAAAGAGAGAGCATGAGCCAGGGTGAGAGGCACAGGGAGAAGCAGGCTCCCCACTGAGCAGGGAGCCAGATGCAGGGCTCAATCCCAGGACCTTGGGATCATGACCTGAGCTGAAGGCAGAAGCTTAACCCACTGAGCCACCCAGGAGCCCTTGGAAGTGTCTTATAATGCCATTTGTAACTATGGAGGAGAAATAACAACAAAAACAAATAAATGAAAAAGCAAGCAAATTTTTTTCTGATTCCTCTAAAGATTCCATGCTTAAGGCAGGGACTTTTGCAGGTTGTCTTCTAAATCAAGAGCTTTAGCAGACATGTAGGAGTGGCATTGCTGTGACACATCATGGAGAGGATTCGGGTGTGCCTGTTATCCTGTTATCTTATCCTATCCTATTGCATTTCCCATAGCACTTGCTTGCCTTCTTTGTACTATGCAAATACAATTCTTCCTCTAAACACAGTTGTTGTTGTTGTTGTTTTTTAATGGATTGGCTTAGCCCAAGAAATGCTGTATCTATAATCAATAATGTTTATCATTAAACCACCCCCACATAGCACAATCCTCTTGTGCAAAATACTAGAAACCATGCCTGTGCCTGAAGGGCTCACGCAGTTAAGCCTGGCACTCTTGACTTCTGCTTGGGTCATGATCTCGAGGTTGTGGGATTGAGCCCGAGATGGGGGTCCTCACACTGGACGTGGAGTCTGCTTGAGATTCTCTCTTTCTCTCCTTCTGCCCCTATACCCCAACTCATGTTCGTGCGTGCTCTGTCTCTCTTTCTAAATAAATAAATAAAATATTAAAAATTACTAGAAACCATGCCCCGGTGAGTGTAGAGGAAAGTGAGCAGGTGAAAATAGCATTCATAAACCTGAATTTGTAACTATAATGATAGTGATGAGGGCAACCGCAGTTTAAAAAGCAGAAGTTGAATTTTGTGGAAAAAAAAAAAACCCACAATGTTTTTATAACAATATTAATAATTAACAGTAGCTAAGTCTTACATTAAAGTTTTGAAATTGGGATCCCTGGGTGGCGCAGCGGTTTAGCGCCTGCCTTTGGCCCAGGGTGCTATCCTGGAGACCCGGGATCGAATCCCACGTCGGGCTCCCGGTGCATGGAGCCTGCTTCTCCCTCTGCCTATGTCTCTGCCTCTCTCTCTCTCTCTGTGTGTGTGACTATCATAAATAAAAAATTAAAAAAAAAAGACTTAAAAAAATAAAGTTTTGAAATTGTGCAAATGTCTCCAGGTTAAACATTCAGTAAACATCAGGAAATTCAAAATCTTTGGATAGTGAATTCTAAACTGTGTTTTCTACTATTGCTACATAGGGTCGGCACATTGGTAGGCAACCAGAGGTTGGTGCTGCTCTGGTTTTCATCTCGTGGATAAGAACTCTGAAATTCAGAGTGAATAAGTGGCGTGCAAATATCACTCAGCCACTGTGCACTCACATCAGGATTAAACCAAGATGCTTTTGCTAAATCCCATGCTCTTTGTCTTGCACTCTTGCATGCTGACATCTTTAAAAATCGGGCACATTTTAGCTCACTTCAAACAGTGAAAATGACCATTGTCTCCTCTTATTTATTTATTTATTTATTTATCTATCTATTTATTTATTTATTGGGTCTGACTTTCCTGACCTAAATATTTACAACTGAGTTCAAATAATGTGGATTTCGGAGCTCCAAGAGACAGGTTGGCTATAAATGTTGGGCATCTTTAAACATCATGATAGGATACTTGGGGACCTATTTGGTATTTTTCTCTTTGCTGCACCCTATCCAGGAGCCAAACTATAGCAAGGGACATGTGGCGCCAGAAATATGAATCTTAGTTAATAGCGTTTCTTCTTTTCTAAATCATGTTACTCTCATGGATGCACAGTGGCAGGAATATTTAGAATTTTATGTTTTTCCTTCTTATGAAACCAAATAATGTCTTTCTTAACTCATTTTCCTGGTGAATATATATGTGGTGCCAGAAATTATATTTAAACTACTTGCTTATTGAAGTAGTTACTGCAATTTTCATGCTTTCAGTGTGAAGGCATCTTAGATGTGGTGCATTTAAGGGCTTAAAAGCAGCAACAAGGCACATTTCCACTTCCGGTTGCTGCCTCAAAATTTGAAATCCTTCTTATGTAGAAGGACAAAGAGGCAGGGTCACCTACCTATGCCTTGTGCTTAAATTGAGGAGGGCTAATTCATGTCTTTGCCTTCTTTTTTCCTTGAAGATAACTGCTATTTTCGCCACAGAGGGGAAAAAGTGTTTTACTGTACATTTCTATAATGCAGCTAAAAGAGTCCAGTAGCTTGTCTGAATTGAAAGGTCTAATTAGATTCTACTTTAATGTAAGATCTTGGCTTCAAGGTACTTAACCACTAAAAGAAAGGGCTTTAAGAGAGGAAGCCATAAAATGTTTAAATAGGAGCATCTTAAGTATATAACTAGGAAATAAAAATACAGTGAAGCATATAAACTGGGGATTTTCTAACTCATTGTGAAAACTTTTTTTTTCCTTTTCTTTCATGCTTGTTTCCGTGCCAGCTGTATCCTGGTCTCATAAAGGAAAGGGTGACAAAGGAGGTGAGCCATGGGAGAAAAGATCCCAGTGAGATCTCCAATTTTAAAATAGAGGCAAGCTTTTCTAATATACTAGTGATACAAAGAGATTCACCACTTCTTCTCCTGTCCCTTCCAAAGGACAGTATCCACCCCCCAATCCTATGTTACTGTGGATAAAAGATTTTCATTTTCATTTTCTAATTTTTTCCAGATTGGCAAAATAGAGACCCTTAATGAATATGCCATTGTTAAGTGAGACCTAACAAGTTACTACTATTCATTTGTCCACATGCAACTTGGGGACAGATGTTTGTGAAATATATCTGCATAGTGAGAATTACTGACTTGAATTATTCAGCGATTCCGTGATTTAATGTCATGAAATCCTAATTCTTTTAGACCCCTTGTAAATTGGGACTTTGTTGGGGCAGGTGAGACCTTATAACCCCTCTACCCACCTCATCCCCTTGAAGCCACTTAGTTAAAACAGCTGCCTGTTGAAGACAGAGTTAAAAGCACTGAGGGAGAGGAAGACAAAAAAAAAAAAAAAAATAAGATTCTCAGACATGAGCTCTAGAATCTGGGATTCTCTTCTACTCCAGGATTAATTTTGTCATTGAAAAGCCTTCATGAACCTTTCCACTGTGTAATTTTGTAAGCTCACGTGTATTGTTATTTTGCTTCCTTCCATTTAAAAATGCTCCATGCCTTTTATTGCGATTCTCATAGGACTGGAAAAAAAAGTTTTGTGAAAGAACATGGTTTCTGGCTTCCATGCTATCATTGATTAGAGATTAATTTGGTTCTTCCTCTATTTTCAAGTAAGTAGAATCTGAAAGAATCCCTTTAAAGGAATGTGGTGATGAAGAGCTTCTATTTTTTTGGTGACTGTAACTTTTTTCCGCCTTAAAATAATATTTTTGTCTGGGAATTTAAGAAAGGACACTCTACTAGCATACAGGATATATTTATTGAGTGACTGTTACTTAGGGAGCACTAGGGACAGAATAAAATGTAATATTAAAAAATATGGATTGCAACATTTAAAAAAAAATACCTGGATGAGTGGAGGCAGTCTAGTGTGGTATGTGGTATGCTATAACCTGTTTTTTGGAAGTTGCAAAAATAGATCAGAGTTCCTGTACACACTGCAAGTTTCCTCCATTGTTAACCTTACTGTGGTACATTTATTGCAACTAATGAACCAATGTTCATATATTATTACAACTCAAGCTCATACTTTATTTCAACATCACTATTTTTTTCTTGAATGTCCTTTGGCTGTCCTAGGATCCTATATGGGATCCCATATTGCATTTATTCAAGATGTTCCTCAGGCTCCTTTAGACTGAAAATTTATGAGACTTACCTCGTTTTTGAAGACTTTGACAGTTTTAAGGATTGCTGGTCACGTATTTGGTGGAATGTCCCTCATTTTTTTTTTTTTTTTTAAGTTTCTCTCGTGGTTACACAAGGTTTGTGGGTCTGGGGAGGAAAGATCACAGTGGAAAACCATTTTTTGTTGAGCAAAGATATGTGGTACCTGTTCAAAACATGATTTACACTTTTATTAATCTTGATTATTTGTCTGAAGTAGTGTTAATCTTTTAACAGTGTTTGTTAGGTTCTACCCCTTCTTCCTCAATGTTCATGTCCTCTTTGGAAAGAAGTTACTATGTGCAGGTCACACTAATGAGGGGAGAATTATGCACCAACAGTTTGAGGCATGAGCAATTACCAAAATTATTTGAAATGTTTCTCTTTGGGAGATTTATTTATACTCCATTTATTTATTCTACCTTGTATTCATATCAGTATGGACATAGGGATATATACTGTATATTTTGGTTTATAATTCAATACTATATTATTTATTTTGTTGCTCAAATGGTTCTAGCTGTAGTCATTAAGAAATCTTTCAGTTGGCTTCTGTGTCCTATGAACATTCTCTCACTGTTTTTGTTTTTGTTTTTTAGCTCATCTTTAAATTCTGGGACTTAGTTCATCTTCTAGATTCTCTGCTCCAACCCTAGAACCATCCACTTCTCCAAAAAGCCCTCATTCCTTTGATTGATTCTCTTATTGTACTGGAAAGTTCTATGGGTTTCAACAAATGCATAATATTGTGTAATAGTATCACATAGAATGGTTATATTCTAAAAATGTTTTGTGTTTTACCTATTCAACCATAATACTCCCCAAAACTTGGCAACCACTAATCTGTTCTCCATTTCTAGGGTTCTGAATTGGAATCCTATGTTATTAAATGGCCTCTTCAGACCGGCTTTACTCACCTAACAACACTCATTTTTATAGCCATTTATGTCTTTACATAGCCTGATGGCTCATTCCTCTTTATTGCTAAGCCATTTTGAATCTCCAGTAGCAATGAATGAGAGCTCCTACTGTTATTCCTTTTCCTCAGCAATTGGTATTATCAGAGTTTTTTTCTCTCTAGCTTTTAGCCATTCTACTAGGTATGTAGTGGTATCTCATTGTTTTATTTTTAAAATTTTTTTTAATTTTTATTTATTTATGATAGTCACACACACAGAGAGAGAGAGAGAGAGAGAGAGGCAGAGACACAGGCAGAGGGAGAAGCAGGCTCCATGCACCGGGAGCCTGATGTGGGATTCGATCCCGGGTCTCCAGGATCGCGCCCTGGGCCAAAGGCAGGCGCCAAACCGCTGCGCCACCCAGGGATCCCCATCTCATTGTTTTAATTCACATTCCTCTAATGACAAATGATGTTGAGTATCTCATATGTTTAGTTGCCATCTGTATGTCTTCTGTGGTGAGTTTTCTGCTCAGATTATTTGCCCATTTTTCAAATGGATTTTATTTATTGCCAAATTAAGTTCTGTATATATTCCAGATGCAAGTTCTTTATCCAATATGTGATTGACAAATATATCCTCTTGATCTGTGACTTGTCCTTTTCTTCTTTTGACAATGACTTCCACAAAACAGAAGGTTTTAATTTTAATGACATCCATCTTACCAATTTTTGTCATGGATCAGGCTTTGATGTTGTATCTAAAAACTCATCACCAAAGTGAAGTTTACACAGAGTTTCTCCTATGTTTTCTTCTAGACTGTTTGTATTTTATACTTTATATTTATAAATTGATACGTTTTTAGTTCATTTTTGTGTAAGTTGTGAGTGAGGCTTGTGTTTATGTTCTTTTTTTTTGCATATGGACATATATGTATATTATTTATATACATATCTCATATTGACACATATATATAGACAAATGTTTTAGTCCCATATGTCAAAAAGATGCCTCTTTTCATTGTATTGTCCTGTGTCTTTGTCAAAAATCACTTGACCACATTTGTGTGGATATATTTCTGGGTTTGGTATTCTGTTCCATTTACCAATGATGTCTTTTCTTTTGCCAACATCACACTTTCTTGATTCTGGTAACCTAACCATAAGTCATGGGTAATGCAAATCTTCCCACTTTATTCTTTTTCAGAAGACAAGGGACCTAGAAAACAACAACAACTATGCCCTTGGAGACTTTTATTGGAAGTGAAAAGACAAAAGTTAAAATAACTATACCTATAAAATTTCTTAACACAAGATAAAATGTAGATCATGAAAACAAAAACATTAAGTATTTGGCAGAGGGAGAGTAAAAATATAGAGCTACATGTTTGAATTTTGTTATCAGGGATTTTTAAAAAACAGGTTTTGGGGGTTTATTACACACACAACCATGCCATGTACAATAGAAGATAGTTTTATTTCTCCTTTTTGCCTTGTTGCACTACCTATGACTTATAAAAGTTGAATAGTACTGCTAAGAGTCCTTGCTTTGTCCCTAATGTTAGTATGAAAGTGTTCAGTGTTGCATAATTAGGTATTCCGTTAGCTGTAGATTTTTAATTTTTTTGCATTTTTATCAGGTTATAGATATTTCCTTCTATTCCTAGTTTTTTAAAGAGTTTTATTATGAATCAGTAATTTTGTCAAATGATCTTCCTGAATATGTTGATATGATCACTGTTTTTCTTATTTCATCTGTTTGTGTGATAAGTTATGTTGGTCACATTTCGAATGATGAACCAGCCTTGCATTCCAGGAATGAGTTCAACTTGGTTGTGCTGATTTATTCTGCTATGCGAGATTAGATTAGTTCATATTTTGTTAAAGATCTTTGTCTCTATCTTCATCAGAAATTAGTCTGTGCTTTCATTTTCTTGCAATAGCTTTATTTTATTTTGGTGTTAGGGTCATGCAATCCTCATAAAGTGAGAATAGGTGGTCCCTATTCTACTTGGGGGGGGGGGATTATATAGAATTAGTTTATTTTTAGGCAAATGTTTAAAAAATTCACTGAGGAAACCATGTGAGCTGACTATTTTCTTTCTGTGGAAGATTATTAACTGCTATTTCAACTTCCTCAATAAATATTATAAAACCTTTTGGGTTATCCATTTCTGCCCTACTGGTGTATTTTAATAGTTTGTGTGTCACCAGATAAAAAGCCCATTTTATCTAAGTTATTAATTTTGGATTTACAAAATTGTTCCTATTGTTCCCTTATGGTCCTTTTACTATCCATGGGATCAGTAGTGATTACACTCTCCTTCATTCCTGATATGGTAAAGTGCTCTGTTCTCTTTTTTTTGGTTAGCCTGACCAGAGATTTATCATTTTCAAAGAACTGGCAGTTGGGTTCACTTATTTTTTAAAATTTCTTTTCCATTTCTAAATTGATTGAATTCTGCTTTAAATTTTGTTTTCCAGGCAGCCCTGGTGGCTCAGCTGTTTAGTGCTGCCTTCAGCCCAGGGCCTGATCCTGGAGACCCAGGATCGAGTGCCGCGTCAGGCTCACTGCATGGAGCCTGCTTCTCCCTCTGCCTGTGTCTCTGCCTCTCTCTCTCTCTCTCTCAGGAATAAATAAAATACTTTAAAAATAAATAAATAAATAAATAAATAAATAAATAAATAAATAAAATTAAACAAATAAAAATAAAAAAAATAAATTTTGTTTTCCTCCTTCTAATTTCTTTAGGTTTGATTTGCTCTTCTTCTCCAGTTTACTAAGATGGAAGCTGGGATTATTGATTATAGATATGTCTTCTTTTCTAATATATGTTATTACCAAATATTATTAGTTGGAGCCCCCAAATTTGGAGGGAGTAGCTCCACTTTCATTTAGTTTAAAATATTCTTTACATTCCTTTGATTTTACCCATACCCCCATTAAGTATGCTGTTTAATTTCCAAATACATGGCGATTCTCCAGCTGTTTTCCTGTTCTCGAGTTCTAGTTTCATTCTGTTGTGCTCTAAGAACATATTTTGTGTGATTTATATAATTTTAAATTTATTAAGGTACACATTACAGAACAGAATGTGGTCTGTCCTGGTAAACATTCCATGTGAGCTTGAGAAAAATGTGTATTCTGCTGGTGAATAGAATATTTTATAAATGTCAATTAGATCAAGTTGATTGATAGTGTCATTCAGGTTATCTATAATCTTACTGATTTTCTGCCTGCTTGATCTTTCAATTACTGACAGAAGGATGTGGAAGCCTTCAACTATAGCTGGGTGTCTTTCAGTTCTAATCCACTGTTATTATATTGGATACTTGTCGGTTATTGCAGGATTGGAGGAGGAGGGGACTTTCTATAATTTTCTCATTAAGTCTCAGTCATTAGTGGGCCTGTGTCTCAGAGGTAAAACCTGCCCAGTTTGCTTCTGTTCTTTCTCGAGGAGTACAATTTTTCATTCCCCATTCTTCTTGTCCCTTCTCTGACTGCCACAATTCCAATCTATTTACCTGACATTTTTTGTTTCCCAAGGAAGACAGGAAGGCTGTAATTGGGGCAGGATTCCTTCCTGAACTGGGATTAGGTTTCAAGTTTGCCATCTGGTGAATCCCTCCCCTGTCAGGTCTAGGCTTTTGTCAGGGTACAGAATCTGAGTAGATGATAAGATGACTACTTTTCCTTCCCCCAGCCTGCCAAGAGGGGATCATTCTCTGATCCTCACCAAGAGAACCTGGTGGGACTTCTGAAATGGAAAGTTTGCATGAGTGTGGGGCTTCCCTAAGATGGCTACCCCCAACACTGTCTCATTTTCACACTAGTCTAAACTCAATTTCTATTTATTAAAATAGTCATTCAACTATTACTACAAGGTGTGGATTCCAGTGGCTTCTACTCCAGATGAACAAACGTCAGAATCTGCATCTCTCTGGATGTACCTGTCTCTTTAGATTCCAGAATGCTGGTTTGTCCTGGGACTACAGGTCTCTGATTATTTAAGAAAAGTCATTGATAATCTGTTAGTTCAGACTGTTTTCTTGTTGTATGGTTGGGAGTGGCAATGTACCAGTTCTATATATGCTAGAGTTTAACTGAAAACCCTGGGACATGCTTTTACTTAGTCATGTCTTCCTGGACCTATCAAATAGTCTTTGAGCATCAGTTTCTTCACCATCTCTCTCTCTCTCTTTTTTTAAAGAGTGTATTATGGATTCTAAATTCCTTCAAGCAAACACAGTAGGACTCTGAAGGATTTGTGGACTTTCAAAGTGGAATTGGGCCCCAGGAACACAGGATTTTAAAACCCCAGAGGGGATGCAGAGATTTAACTCAACATTGGTAAGCTACCATCAGTATCAAAATGTCACTTACTCCTGAATATTCTCTTCCTCACACTTCACCTCCTGGAGGCCTGCAATCTACTGATCAAAAACTTAGAATTCATAACAGAAGTTGAGAGCTGATTCCAACAATTAAAATTTACCAATCACCCGTGAATTCATTCTTTCCTCCTTACCTTCTCACTCCCAACCAATATGGCACATCCCATTAATTAGCTAGAAGGTTGTGCTTTCCTCATGATAAAAATGATCAAAGTGACTGAAAACAAAACAAAAAACCCCCAAAAAGCCAAATGAGTTTTAATTTGTTTATTTGTATGGCAGAAGAGTCCAGTTACTTGGCATGAGTACCTCAGATTGTCATTCATCCTCCTATGTTTCTAAGATCAAAGATTACTACCCTTAGGACAATGAGAACAAAACTAAACGGCACTACCATAAACAGAATAGTACATACTAACCTATCTGACTGTTTCATTTAATATTGTATCATTAAACCTTTTGCATGAAAAAAAATTTAAAAAATAACCTTTTGCATGGGGGCTAAGAGAGGTCTGAGTTACCCATGGACAAGTTATAAATGTATTTTTAGTTGGCCATGTCCATCTAATAATGACCTCCTCTACCTCATCATTAGACCCAAATACAATTTGGGATGTCTTATATGCAATCTTTGGGATCAAATTGTTTAAGGCTTCTTAATGGCCTCTTTAAACAGAGATCAAAGGTAACATGTTTTTTGTTCTACTCTAGTCCTTTCTCCCATCTCATATAGATTATTCCTCTATTTTGCCTAGCCAAAATCCTTAGAAATACCTTTGACTTTGTATTCTCTACCCTTTATATTTTTCTATCATAAAGCCATGTTATGACTTCTGACCAAACATCTCTGATTCTCTTGATTCTCCATTCAGACTTATTAGCATTCTAGTTTGAAGCAACACTAAACTATAAAGCACGAAATTTAGGATGCAACCTAAAATAGCTTTATTTTAGATTGAAAAAATCTTAAGTTAATCAAAGCTAAAATTTGCTCTGTGTTTTTAAAAAATTTTATATCAGTATCTGTATTGCCAGAGCCTTAAAAATATGTTTTGCCTCTCTAAGAATGTAATAAAATGTATTAGGAGATTATAGTTAACAAGTGACAAGACAGCAAGGTAGTTGGGGACTTGGGAAGAAGATGATACCGTCTGTGTAATCACCTGAATACAGAGAAGACATGACAATCTTTCCATTCTTCCTCTTTCTAAATCCTGGGCTGTGAGGAACATTTTGTTGTTGTTGTTGAAAGAAATATTTTATAGGAATATGCAAAGAGGTTTATGAATCTAAATGAGTTCACAAATTAGTGTTTGTTTCTATGTTTTTGATGTTATTACTCTATATTTCTTCCCAGACTAGTTTCAGAACAATGGCACAGCAGAGCCAAAATGACCTACTTTTTTTTAGGAGAATTCATTAGCACATTACAAAGTCTCCTTTTTAAACTTTCTATGGCATTTTTCCACATTAACCTTATTTGCCATAATGGATTTGTATTTTATTAAATTGTGAAAATGGCACTTTCTATAATAAGGGATTGGTTAATTTGCCATTTTACTGAAATGGCTAATGGGATGATTTTCATATTGAATTAGCATTATTACACCATAGATTTGAAAACGCATAACTGACTCTCCATAATGCTTCTGTGATTGCTTGTTTATTCTTTAAGTGTTCCTATGGCAAAGTGGGCCGTCTGTCTCAAGGTCTGAAGCTTCTGGGTGTCCTGTAAAGATGCTGGTGTCCTTTCTTTATCACATTGCCCTTTGGTTTCAAGAATAAATTCAGACTTTTATCCTGGCTGTTTGGTTTGGATGCTTGGGACATTCTTTGTTAAATCCTATGAGACAGGACAGCCCCGGTAGCCCAGCGATTTGGCACCACCTTCGACCCCGGGGTGTGATCCTGGAGACCCGGGATTGAGTCCCACGTCAGGCTCCCTGCATGGAGCCTGCTTCTCTCCCTCTCCTCTGCCTGTGTCTCTGCCTCTCTCTTTCTGTCCTGAATAAATAAATTTAAAAAAATCCTATGAAACATTTTGTTGCTCCTACAGTTTGAGTAGATATTTAAAACCAACTGTTTCAACAGTTACTCTAAGAGAGCTTTTTTAAATATTGAGAAGAAAATCATCCAGGGATGCCTGGGTGGTTCAGTGGTGGAGCATCTGCTTTTAGCTCAGGTTGTGATCCTGGGGTCCTGGGATCAAGTCCCGTATTGGGCTCCCTGCATGGAGCCTGCTTCTCCCTCCGCCTGTGTCTCTGCCTCTCTGTGTCTCTCATGAATAAATAAATAAAATCTTTTTAACTTATTTATCTATTCATTATAGACAGAGAGAGAGAGAGAGAGAGAGAGGCAGAAACACAAGCAGAGGGAGAAGCAGGCCCCATGCCAGGAGCCTGACGTGGGACTCGATCCTGGGACTCCAGGATCGTGCCCTGGGCCAAAGGCAGGCACCAAACCGCTGAGCCACCCAGGGATCCCCCAATAAATAAAATCTTAAAAAAAGAAAATAATCCAGAAGCAGGTAAAATTGAAACCCATTAACACTGCTTTATGCTTATTAGTACATATATATACACACAGATATGTACATATATATATACACACACACTGCTATCTATGAGATGCTCACATGAATGATATATCCTTATCCTTAACATATGACACATTCTTGCTTTTTCCAAAAAAGGAGCAAATATATAAAGTAATAGACACTAAGAAAAACTGGCAACATTGAAAAGCAGAATGAGAATTATATATGTGTTTTACCAACTCAGTACACAACTGAGGCCGTTCATGGGGATTTCCCTTACTTAGGATGTTCAGTTATAATAATAATTTATACATGGTGTACCCCTCTCCTTCACTTAGTATGAAATCAGATATTGTCCTATGTGATTGCTTTCTCTAAAATTTCCTTAGTTTCTCAGTTATCAATCATTCCAAGTTAATTCCGATTCAGTAAGGAGACACCAGAAGAAGTGATTACATATCTACAAATGTGGAACAGCACTTGAGCAGTAACATTTGCCTGTGTTCTAATTAAATGCTTGAACGTGGTTTCTTGTACATTAAAAAGAACACATTTGTGTAAGTAAGAGTGGAGGGTAAATGAAAGATTAATAACCCCAGGTCAGAGTTGGGTAATGGCCAAAGCAAATAATTGCTGTGATTGTAGTATTATCTGGATATGGAAAATGGTCTTCAAATTATTGACCTGTGCCTTTAATAGAAAATGATTATAATTATGTTCTTGGTGTTATAAAATCATGAATTTCATACAGATGGCTATTGTTGCTTTCTATCCTAACCGTAAGGATAACATAATTCCTTCATGACTGTGCTATAGGGTGAGTTGAATAAACTATTTTAGTATAATCTCAGGCTGCATAGAACCATGTTTTATGAAGTTGAATCAACTTCAACCAAAACCATGTAATGCTTGCTTATTGTAGTGGATGCTGAGAAATCAAATTTCTGTCAATTTCAAACAGTTTATGCAGAGTGTTGTTGCTTCTACTTAAACTCTGTGTTACCTTAAATGAGGAATTGTTTTATTTTTAATATGAATAAATAAATTTGTATCCATATGTTCATGTGTTATTGGAAGAAAGTATTGACTCAATTAAAACACTTTGTCTCATGATTATTTGCTCGGCTTTTTTTCATAGGATTTTATTGATCAGAATTACTTAAAAAAAAGTATAGTGGAAATTTATGGAGTTTGCAGATTTGAAACTGAAAATGCAGGTAGGAGAATAATAGAATATTCTTTTTAAAAATATGTTATTCCTCATCAATCAAAAATAAGTTATTTGATCTCCTAGTATCTGTTCTGAGTTCCTGAGCACTATCATTCCTGCAGTGAAACCCATATCCCTTTTACTTAGATAAGATGTTTTTATTAAAGACTTTTAAAAAATGTGTCTTATTAGACAGAATGCTACTGAGCTATTCAGATGACTTCAAATGAAATACATCTTTTCTGATTAATTTTTAAATAATATCTCTGAGATAGATTTATGTACGGTTAGTATATATTGCTTGTTTTTTTTTTTTTTACAGATTTTACTTATTTATTTGAGAGAGAGAGAAAGAATGAGAGAGAGAGAGAGAGAGAGAGAGAGAGAGAGAAAGAGAGCACAAGCAAGGAGAGGGGCAGAAAGAGAAGCAGATTCCCTGTTGAGCAGGGGGCCTGATGCGGCATTCGATCCCGGGACCCTGAGACCATGACCTGAGCTGAATGCAGATGCTTAACCAACTGAACCCCCCAAGGGCCCTCGTTTAGCCATTGAAATGTTGTCTCACTAGACATAAATCTGAGGTATTTGTTGATTCTGACGCATTTTTGGAGTAATTTTGTTTTTAAGGCTTAGTCTGAATGTTTTGGATACTTAGTTTGGTAGTTTAATAAGTGTTCAATAACTCTGTGTTGAGTTTAATGAACTTCATGATATTTCTTTAACGAATACAGAAATCAGACACGTTGCTTAGAAAATCTCACAGATTCACCCTTAGGAGATAAAGTTGTTATAGAGTGTCTTCACTGACTTTTTGAAGGTAAAGCCCTGCATATTGTGTGATGAATTTCATCCTTTCTGGATCATGGGGAATGAAACGTTATTATGATAAGATAGCACTTTTGTTTAAATTTTAAGATCAGTCTCCCTTTTTTTTTCAGAAACTCACAAAACCAAACCTGACTGGGGAGCACAATGAATCTTGTCCAAAGTAATTTTATATATACCATATATATAATATTTATTTATTATATATTTGTATATAATACATGTAGTATATATACTATATATAATTAACATAATATAAATTTATGTATCTATAAAATATTTTAATTTCAAATATAATTTTCCATGACTTCCCCTCCTTTTGAATGAAGTCACTATGATTTTTCTCAGCAGAAACCATCTCATAAAGGGTTCAGAGGTGGAAAACTCACCAATGTCTGGTTCTAGAATTTGTAAGAATCGCAAATATACTGTATATACTGTACATTTTGGCTTCTGTGTCCCATTGGCTGGTTCCATTGACTTAGAACAGAAATATAAAGTAACACACATTTCCTTTGAGGTTTGTGACTATAACATTGAAAAATATTGACCTCAATGTCAAAGAAAAATAATTTTTAAATTAAAAATTTATTTGTGCTAGTCTTTATATTATTACAAAATACTTTTATAAAATCTGTTTCTTAAAAGAAATCTATTTCTTAAGGCTAGATTGTACACTTCAAAATAACTTGCAATTAATTTTTTGGACCTTAGGACATACTTTGATTTTTCCATAAAAAAGTACTGTAGGAAATCAGGTTACTTATTATTATTATTATTATTAATATCAGCTTTCTATAAGGCCAGCATTTTGAAAGAAAATGGACACATATTATTCATTAGGCTACATTCTTTTCTTTTAAAAAGATTTTTATTAATTCATGAGAGACAGGGAGAGAGAGAGAGAGAGAGAGAAAGAGGCAGAGATACAGGCAGAGAGAGAAGCAGGCTCCATGCAAGGAGCCCGAGGTGGGACTCCATCCCGGGACTCCAGGATCGCTAAACTGATAAGCCACCCGGGCTGCCCAGGCTACATTATTTTCAACCTAAGTAAAATTGATAAAATTGTGGCCATATTTTCTTTATTAAAAAAAAAATAAGAGAAAAAGAAGACCTGGAATCTCTGATTCCATATGAAGGCCCAGTTGCTAGTTGATTTGTCTGTGTTGATAGGAAAGGAAAGACTGGCTTTTTATTTAAGTCCTATATTCCTCTGTTGCCTCACTAGTTTCTAGTGTTCAGTCTGTCATTATCCATTTAAGTATCAACCAATCTCATTTTGCTCTAAGAAATTCACTAAATTGCCTATGTCATAACTTTGTTTGCATTTAACAGTTTAAACTATCTTGTCGCTAGTGTCTTTGTCATCCAAATAATCTCCCCCAACTCTAACTACAAATGGCTCCATGTTTTCAGGTTTAAAATTAAGTGAAATGATACGGTTTTTGCCCTCTAGAAGTTTATAATCTTAGAAAGATTTGGTTAAGGCAATTTTGCAGATCTCCATCTGTGATTTTTGTGTGTGTGTGATTGAGCCTGTGATTGTTTCCTGAGCCCCCTTCTAAATTTCTATCACCAGATATATTATCTTTGATTGAAAGAGCAGAAGGTTGCCATGGGGTGTGGTGTGTGTGTGTGTGTGTGTGTGTGTTTCCATGTGCACACATAAAGGCATGCATCTGTATCTTACTTAGGAGGCAACATTTTAGTAGGCCATAGACCTGGCATAATTGATTGACTTAAGCCAGAAAGACAAAAGAAGCATTTTCACAATTTCTCAGCTCAAGTATAACTCTAAGCTCAGTGCTTTGCCCAGCACAGTGCTCCTGACCAGGGAGAAGTAGAGAACTCAGAAAGACACCTTTCCCTGATATCACCCTTTTGCTTCTGGGCCAGCCTGATACCAAGTTAACCCAGTTGCTTCTGTGGAGAAGGCAGCCACCCATCTCCTTCCACAGCGTGGAGTCGTAGCTCATAAGGCACTGGTGATTTCTGTGAGCCCAATTCAAGGAGAGAAGCAGAGGTTGTCTTTTAGTTTTGTTGACTGTATCCTTTGCTGTGCAAAAGCTTCTTATCTTGATGAAGTCCCAATAGTTCATTTTTGCTTTTGTTTCTTTTGTCTTCGTGGATGTCTCTTGCAAGAAGTTACTGTGGCCGAGTTCAAAAAGGGTGTTGCCTGTGTTCTCCTCTAGGATTTTGATGGAATCTTGTCTCACATTTAGATCTTTCATCCATTTTGAGTTTATCTTTGTGTATGGTAAAACTGTGTGCAGGTTCCTCAAAGAGTTAAAAATAGACCTGCCCTACGACCCAGCAATTACACTGTTGGGAATTTACCCCAAAGATGCAGATGCAATGAAACACAGGGACACCTGCACCCCGATGTTTCTAGCAGCAATGTCCACAATAGCCAAACTGTGGAAGGAGCCTCGGTGTCCATCGAAAGATGAATGGATAAAGAAGATGTGGTCTATGTATACAATGGAATATTCCTCAGCCATTAGAAACGACAAATACCCACCATTTGCTTTGACGTGGATGGAACTGGAGGTATTATGCTGAGTGAAGTAAGTCAATCAGAGAAGGACAAACATTATATGGTCTCATTCATTTGGGGAATATAAAAAATAGTGAAAGGGAATAGAAGGGAAGGGAGAAGAAATGGGTAGGAAATATCAGAAAGGGAGACAGAACATAAAGACTCCTAACTCTGGGAAACCAACTAGGGGTAGTGGAAGGGGAGGTGGGCTGGGGGTGGGGGTGAATGGGTGACGGGCACTGAGGGGGACACTTGATGGGATGAGCACTGGGTGTTATTCTGTATGTTGGCAAATTGAACACCAATAAAAAATAAATTTATTATTAAAAAAAAAAAAGAAGAAGAAGAAGCAGAGAGTGGTCTGAGGGGATGCAGGAAGGTTTCTGCTCCTTTATCTCCCTGTCTTCCTCAACATGGCCACTTCCAGACCGTGCACATTATTAATAGCTGTCATTTTTCTTTCTGAACAAATCACCTCTATGCAGTTTGCACTCGAGGGTACTGGTGAGTGTCCTGCCTATCTCCGTACATTAAATAACCTCATTGCAGCGCTGAGCCTGGCCGTGTCTCCCTCTTTCTCTGTGGCAGGTGTATTTATCATTTTCCTCACTCTGACATTCCTAGCTCCAGCTGCCAGACCAGGCCTGGCGCCTTTCTCTCTGTAGATTAGTTTGCATTCTACAGGATTAAAAAGGTTTAGGGAGCAACTGGGAGTTGGCAGGAAGAGCCTGGGTTGTTTAGAAATGTCAGAAAAGTGTCAAGACTGCCAGTTTTCTGGGGGCCAAGGTGGGGGTGGGAGAGGAACAGTAGTATTTTTCAATCAGATTCTAGCAGACAAAACACCACAAGAAAGAGTCAGCAAGGATCCCTAAGATGATCAGAAATGCGTGTATTCTGAGAGGGGGAGGAAGAGCAGAGGAGGCCGTGGGCAGTAGAAGGGACAAACAACTCTGCTTTTCCAGCAGGCAATTGAAAGTTGACAAATCGGACAGCCCAGTCCATCACACTCCGGTGTCACTCTGCTGCGTTAGTCAACGGTGTGTAAAGCCGCCACCAGAGAGAAGACAAAGCAGGAGCTGGAGCGCTCTGAAAACACACACATGGCTGATGCACTCAGCAGCACCTCTCTTTCCCATTTCATTCTCTGCCTCTATTCGGATTTCTTTGGTTATTTGTGGAGGAGGGGACTTTTGTCTTTGATGCGTTTCCCTGGAGAAGGGAGCCACTTCCCAGAGCTCAGAAAGAAGCCTTGATCTCCCAAAGATTCTGCACAGGTGACAAACGAAATGAATGAGTGAAATGTTTAAATGTCGCATCTACCCCATGCATAACCACAACTCCTGAGAAGGAAGGGGATTGGCATGTCTGAAAACCTAAAAGCAGAGTTTAGCATGAAAAATGAATCAGGGAGTGTCATTACTGCCCTGAACACACAGATAGATGGGCCACACCATCCTGTCAGTGTTTTGTGCTTGCACTGGAGGATGTGCTCTGAGCAGCCTTGGAAACTGTATGATCTGTGCACCAAGAAAAAAGACCGAGGTCTGGGAAACTTGGAAAAGAATTTCCTTGGGTTTGGCTGAATTGGAAGGGAAACACTCAAGTCACTTGGCAGACCTCCACAGAAGTGATTTCCACCATGATTTGTGCCAGCTTATGTAGCACTTTGGGACCTTCCTTGGGGTAGAGAAGGAAGAGGAGCAGATAACAGCAAAGATTTTGGCTTTTTCTTCAAGACATGATGTGTGGGAACAGCCTTAAATTAGGAATCAGAAGCGAGTGTGTTAGCCTTAGCCAGACTCTTGAACCTTTTTCTTCATTTGTAATATATAGTATGGTTATATAGTATAGCCCATATGATTTTTAAGTTTCCATCAAAATAAAATCCTATAATTCACTTATTAAACTCATACCCTTGGCCATAGGTGGATTAGGCTGGTGAACTCTGCATGTGTTCTGTGTAAAGTTGCCATTAAGGAAGAGGTAAAATCATCTCTGCTATGATTAGTTCTTAACTAGATATTGGGAATTTGGGGGCCAATGCTCAGGGCATCTGACATATAGAGCCAGTCAACAGGAAACAGGAAACTTCCTTTTGGCCAAAACATTGTTTGCAAGTGCAGCAAAATTAGTCAATCCCTTTTGTTAATGGATAGCGGATTCCTAAGGAAAGGCGGGTGTACCTCCTACATTCCAGAAAGATCTGGATCTTGTCCTCTCGAGATAAATCCCTACACTTAGTAAGTTCTTTACCCCCTTGCATGAAGCCTTATTCTACCAACGTCTCTCTATACCTCCTTCTCCTTGGGTTTCCTCCCCACCGGTCTGCATGCATGCCCAAGTCTCTCTCCCTTGGCTGCACCTCAGTCCAGATAGCTGTAGTCAGATCTATCCATCGTATATTGTTCTTTGCAATGCTACATCAACATTTTAGGAACAGGGCAGCAAAGGCCCTTGCTTTCATGCAATTTAGTCTCCAGTATGCTGTGAAAGTGAGGAGGAGAATTAATGGGGAGACTAATAAACACAAAACATGAACACCAATAAGATACCTTAACACTGTTGGTTCACAACCATCTTGGGAGCTTCCTGGGAGTGATCTGAAACTTGCCCCATTATGAGAAGGGGAGAGGGAGACCCAAGAAGGAGAAAGGCCCACTTCAGGTTGGCAGGTATCAATTTTAATAAGCAAAGGGAACTTCAATGGGCACCAGTGAGACCAATGGATCCCTGTACCTATTTGACAAATCTTAAAAGTTTATAGAGAGATCCTAACTGGGCTCAGTCATGTGTACCATGCAGGTGTTCACACCACCTCACCAACTCAAGGTTGGGTCCCTGGAGCAGCCTCTGGGAGCAGGAGAGGCAAGGGGAACCTACATCCCCAGGACAGGGAGGGTAAACAATCTCCAAGGGCCCAGGCCCAGCTAATGAGTCAACTGGCCACATCTCTTTGAAAGAGACCACATCTCTTTGATGCTGTTCCCCAACAAACATAATGTAAGTACTTTAAAACAGTAAAGTAGGTGACATAATAGAGTGAATGAGAGGTGGGACATGGGACTACTTTTGATGATGAAGTAAAGGGAATCTTTCTGAGGAAATGATATTTGAATTGAAGATGGGAATTACTGGAAAGATCTGGTGTTGTAAAGATCCATAACAAAGCATTCAAAGCAAAGGGAGTAGAAAGTGCCAGACCCATAGACTGGCAGGATCTTGGCATTAAGAAGAGTAAAAGGAAGCCAGTGAGGTTATATAGGAGCGAATGGTAGGGAGTGTGATAGGAGAAACAGACATGAGCAGGGCTGGACCATGACAACTGAGGGCCTGGCAAGCTGTGGTTAGAATTTGGAGGCTGAGTTTTAGACACTTTTAAGCAGGAGGTGACAATTTACCCTATATTTAAAAAAAAAAAAATCATCCTTGCTGTTGCGTGGTGAACTGATGGTAGAGAAGCAAGAATAGAAGCAAGAAGGCCAGTAAGTAGATGACTTCAGTTTCAGGTGAGACGTGATGGTGGCCTGGACCTGGTCCATATGGTGGCTTGGAGATGAGAAAAGCAGACATATCCAAGACACAATTTTGAGATTAAATCAATAGATTTGGAGATAGATTGAAGTTGTCAAGCAAAGGAGTTGAGAGTGCTAATGATGGCTTCCAGATGTCTGGCTTGAGTAGTTGAGCATGAAGACATGACAGTGACAGAAATGGGCACGGCTGGGAGAGTGTCAAAGTCTGAGTGTCAAGGAAGGTTTTGTCCTTGGCCATCTTTTTTTCCATTGTATCCATTTTAAATGTATATTATGAGTCCTCCTGGGGGCAGTGGAAAACACCTCACCTTCTCTGTCACTTGAGCTGTGGTGCTTCTAGTTAGACCAATACTATTGACTTCTCTACCCCTCCAGGTCTCAGACCTGCTCTGAGAGGAAAACTGAATTACTTCACTAACACATTTATGAGCAAGAAGGGGAGTGCTCCACTCTGCCTTTTCCATTGTCTTTTCTCCCTGAGATTTGCCTTCACTTGGACTTACAGCCTGGAATTTCTGTGGTCACTCACTTCTTTTGTCACATTCGTTCAATGTTCATGATGTTCACATTCATTCTATGGATGAGCCATGTCAGTTCTGTTTCAGCTCTTGTATCTCCTTTTCCCTGTCATTCCCCAGGTACAAATCCTCATTGAAACTTTGATTACCAACCTGCAGCCTCTCCCTATGTTTGCAATGTTAAATGAACATTTTGTATCAATAATTTTTAATAGTTTGGGCTGAAAAAAGGTGCCAGATTCCCTTAGACTACTTGTGATTTAGTCCCAATTAATTCTTTTTTAAGAAAGATTTTATTTTTTTATTTGACAGAACACGAGTGGGGCGAGGGGTGAGGAACAGAGAGAGACAAGCAGACCGTGCTGAGTGCAAAGCCAAACATGGGGCTCAATTCCATGACCCTGAGATCATGATATGAGCCAAAATCAAGGGTTGGATGCACAATCGACTGAGCCACCCAGGTACCTCTGTTCCCAGTTAATTCTTGCCCAATTCATAGTAGTATGAAAAATGTCTCTGCTTCTCAATATCAATTTTTGCTACATTATCTCCATCCATGATTCATGCTATTCTCTTAGCCTAAAAGCTTCTGAATTTCTGCAAGTCCAATTCTTGCCATTCTCTAAGATCCGGCCTCAGTGACACCAGTGAAATGAAATACCTTCCTATTGACATCCCTAGATGGAGATAATTCCTCTCTTCAAGTATTGATTCAAATATTATTTACATCCCAATAAACATACTGGGAATTTCATAGAAAATTTTATGCTAGTGTGCAATTTCCACTAACTTGCAACGCTGCCTTTAAAATTGTTGTCACCATGATGCTTTGTAAGAGTCGTTCTCAAATATTAGTTGTCAGATTAAAACACAAAGGATAGTTTAAAGGAATTTTTGGTGATCTGAATCCTGATGCACATGACAGGGCACCAGCTATCTCAAGGATAGTGAGTCAACTAGTAAGGGAGAAGTAGAGAATAAGACAGAGGCCAATGTAGTCTGTTTCTTTCCTTCTCTAAAGCATTCAGCAAAGTCTCAAGGGACCCAAAAAAGCACATTTTTAAGTTCTTTCTGTGGAATGAGGTCTTAGATACTAGTTTTTCCCCTTCGGTCTGCTAATTACCTGCCAGTGAGAACTTGAATCACTACGTGAGTCTTACACAATGCTCTTTCATTGCACTCACTGTGCAGCAGATTTGCAAACTAGTATTTGGTAGCATCAGAGACTAAATTCATCAGACCATGGAAAATGAGTGCAGGTTTACAAGTTCACACACACATATATGCGTATGGACATGGGCAATTTGTGGTACCAAAAAATGTAGAGAGAAAGTAGATGAGTAGAGGGGAGTGGCAGAGGGAGAGGGAGAAGCAGGCTCCCCGCTGAACAGAGATCCCAAAGCTGGGAGATCCCAGGATCCTGGGATCAAGATCTGAGCTGAAGGCAGATGCTCAACCAACTGAGCCTCCCTGGGAACCCCTAATCTTTGTTTCTTGATGAAATGTATAACAGAGGCAGCAGCTAAATGAAATCAAATACCATCTATCTTGGGGGGCCTGGCTGGTTTGGTTGGTATAGAGTATGCAACGCTTGATCTTGTGGTCGTAATTTTGAGGCCACACAGTGGGTGTAGAGATTACTTTAAAAATGAAGTCTTTAAAAATACTATCTTACAGAATTTCTTTTTTTTTTCTAGAAGTTTGATGTGAGCTGGGTCCAACCCAAAACTATATACAATGAGAAAAACCATTTTCAGAAATATCTACATTACGCATTTCTTTTTTCATCTTTTTTTGGTCTGTGTTCAAAACTCTTTTAAATATAAAATTGGGAGGAATAGCATTTCCAGTGGAAAATAATTGGGGATTGGATGTTTTCTGTCTCCTATAAAATTAGGATTGAACTAGTAAGAATGGCAACTTTTTTGAGCCATAGGAATGACATGAGTAGCACCTCTGGCCATGTGAGTCAGTACTCAGAAGTGCACCGTGACTGCCCACCTAGTACCTTTGCTCATCCTGGCCCAGCCTCCTGGAATGTCTTTCTCCTGGTCCCTGGTGTAATCCCAGTCTGCATTTTATACATCAGACCTAAATCCTACAGATCCAGAATTTGTATTTGCTTTCTAGGGCTGCTGTAACAATGTTCTACAAAATGAGTGGCTCAGATAACACAAATGTATCATCTCAGTGCTAGAGGGTGGAAGCCTAAGATCAAGATATCAGCAGGTTTGTTCCCTTCCGAGGGCTGTGAGGGAGATGGTGGTCCAGGCTTCTCGGCTTGCCTGAGAGATAGCTGTCTTCTCCCTATGTCCTCACACCTTTCTTTGTACTTTCTCAAATGAATGTCTTGTTGTCTGCCCTCTTGGGATTTTTTTCAGTGCTATTCCACGTGTTCTTTATCCTGGCAACTTCTACGACAGCTGAGACATACTTGATTTCCTCTACTTCTTCGTGCCCCAATCTAGAAGGCTGTCCTCCATGTAGAAGCCTTCAAAAGAGTTAAGTAACAGCTATCCACAATGAAACCATTAGGTAAGGGTCTTTGAAAGTGGAAATGGAATCCATTTGGCAATGTTATATTTCCTAGATTTTGAATAGGGCATCCTACCATGTGTGAGCCTGTCGTCAGTTGAGGGCTCATCAATATTACTTGCTTAAATTTATGTGTAGATTCAAAGGTAAACCTCGCAAGAATATATGAGTTTGTGGTAAGGATTGAGACTCAAGACTGGTTTCTTTTAATTCATACTCTTGTCTTTAATTCTGATTTACTTTCAGACCGAACATTGATTTACCTTTTTTTAGTGTTTTCTCACTTTGTTCTTCTTAAGCCCTTTGTTGGCTTTCTAAAAGTTATTGCCACTGAATTAGATTTTAATGGAGTTAATATATCAGTATGTTATTTAGGGTTTTAGTCTGTGATTAATCCTAGAAAAGCTGGGTGAGTGCCTTACCAGAGGGCTGTGTTTTCTCCAGGTTGTAACATTATTCATGTCAGATGCAAACGTACAAATACAGAGCGGCAGGAAAAATGAAATGAGGAAGCAGGGGAATCTGGGCTTTGGCTCCAGAGAGCAAGGGGTACAATTTTTTTCAGGGGGCTCAATTTTCAATCCAAGAGTCTCTGATGAAGCAGGTCAACTTGAATTCTGTGCGAAGGTTAAGATGTTATTTGTTTCTGATCTATGTTTAATGATAAATTAACTGATTTACTTTTATATTCAACTATACAATATACTGAATCGAAACAAAGGGCAGATCATTGGATAACATGACCCAAGACAACAGTTCTATCTGTGTTTCTCTGTGGCTGACAAAAGTTGCTTCATCTCTATGCCACTCTTGTAAATGATACCAGGAGCCAATTAAATCAGATCCCCCATGTTATGTGTGTTATAAAACATGCATCAGCCTCACACCCCATCTCTGCATGTCTTCTTTCTCTAGGGAGCAACTCTTCATCCTATTGCTTTCCTAATTGACATGTGAGGAGAGCACCAGCAGAACATTTACCTGAATCCCCCTCTCAAGCACAGCTGATTATGAAAACCTGGGAAGAGCTCTAGAAACAATCCCATTTATATTTTTCTATTCAAAAGGTGGCCTGAGAAGCTGGAGATTATGCTAGTCTGGGCTATGGGGTCATCATGTCCTCCTACCTAGAGTTCTTCTCTCAAGAGCATGGTTAGCAATGAGCATCCTACCTTCTGAATGTCTTGGCCCTGTGTGGGAAGAGCAGTGCTTTTTTTATCTGAGATACCTGGAGCTACAGGTCACTTTTTAAACCAGCAGAAAGGCTCTGTAATGCTAGGTTACTTTGACATAGATAATGACTTAAAATTCTTCTGAGCTTAGATTTTACACTTAACAATTCTCCAAATTAGCTCCTGCTATCCCTATAGGTTTTTCCCCTTTGAGCTTTTAAAGTCAAAAATCTCTAAATATAGCCAGGGCACCAAAGTCCCTAGGTTATGGGGTCATACCTTCCTGCAGGATGTGATGGAAGGGATATGTGTATATGTTAACAGGGGTGAGGTAGCTAGTGAAATAAAGAATTGATTATTTGTCCTATAATAGTAAAAGAAATGGTGCTGGATATCAGCCTCAAAGGCCACCACTAACACCTGATTGAATCTGTACCAGAACTGGACAAAATTGTGAAAAGGGAGAATTATGGAAGGTTATAGAAAGACAGTATTTCTTCCCTCTTGACTTTTTTTGTATACTTTTGTACTATGTAAAGGAAAAATAAATAAAAATCTTTGGCCAGAGTTTTGTGTATCATGTCCTCTGTTTTGTGGTTAGGTTTAGCTGAGAATCCTCTGAGTCTTCACCAATGTCAAATATCTGTCAGCAGCAGATATATTATGAGCTGCTTATGGAAATGAGTGGCAAATATTATTTTCTTTTCAAGGAAGCTGAGGGCTCAAAAGGAAACCAAGATTCCACCAAAACTGTCTGCCTAGCGGTGTGCAAACATGGCCATCCTTACAGAAAGCTATGGATGTAGGAGAATCTGGACTGTTTTCAGGGGATATGGATATTCACCCCTTGAACAAATCATGCCTGCTGTTTAACAACCTTTACAGTTGGAATGTGCCTTCTCATAAAGAACTTGCTTTTAGACTTGACCAGAGTTCTTTCATTTTGCTGGAAGAAATAGACTATTTTGTATTGTTTGACCACATATATGAAAGCTTTTGTAGCAAGGAATTCATTACATGGTGAATGCACTGGTTTGGTGGGTATTTCTTCCCAGTTATGCCCTCTCCTTCCTGTAAACCTCCACAATCTCAAATAGAATTGTCTCCTAGATATTTTTTTCCCTCCCCTCTGGGTTACGGCACATCACACTAGATGGCAGTAATACCCCAGTTTGGGAATCCATTTACTGTCTCCCCTACCCCCACACACAACCTTTTCTTGTCCAGAATAATATGGAATAAAACATGCAAATAAAATCCGTTCATCTTGTACAAGATTCATTCAGAAAAGCTGATATACAATTAAAGCTGGTAAGGAAAAAAATATATGTTAAACAATATTGAAAGCTCAGGCATTATGGGGATTTTTGCTGGGGGTGGGGGAGGAGTGGTCTACTGGTTTGTTTCTTTGTTACTGTTTTTCAGATATAGTTTAATTACAAAAGGAAATTGGTTGGGCCAAAAATCTAAGCTTAAGTGAGAAGGTAAACGTGTATTTCTGAGAAAGAAAGGAAGTCAGCCATGCCAGTTGCTTCTGTTTTTTCAAATTCTATGCTTCTTCCAGCAGATTGGCTATGCTTTTATGCAACATTAATCTGGATTTTATAGACAGAGATGGTCAGATGCAAACTGAGAGCCTTATGTGTATTGCCCACTAATTGTGAATAGAATGATTGGAAGGAAAACCAAACCAATCTAAAAGCTCCTGTTATAATGAGGACCTCTTTTCATTGTGTTTGTGTAAATCTGCAGATTTGCTGAGGACTTAGAGGGAGACAAAACCAGTTTCTGTAAAATATTCTTGGTCAGGTAATCCAGAGCCTCAGAATGCCCTACTAAGTGGGAACCATCTGAGAAAAATATGCAAAAAATGACTCTACTCGGACTGGCACTAATTCATTTTGCATATAAAGCAGTGAAAAGGTAAAATATTTTTATCAAAACAAATTTGTCAAACATTTAACTTGATGTTAGAGAAATGTTATTTTTCTTTTTTCTCTGACAGTTCACAGCCCTGGGCTTTATATTGGAATTCACAGGTACTATGCTCTCATTTTAAAGGAGAGCGTGTAATCACCTTTTAAAGGTTACTATACAGAAAACTGAAGCATCATAAGAAGCAGCGTGAATTCATGAGCAAATATGAAGAATGTTACTCAGCCTGCATGTGAAAATGCTTAATGCATTATTTATAGATATTGTTTTACCACAGAGATCAAGGTCATGCATTGGCCTCCCGGGCAATGGGTCAAGTCTTGAGAGGCCATCCTGATAATCCCAGCTGACAGTTTCTTGGATAGACTTGTTGTACTTTAAGTAGATGCATTTTCCAACTTGGAAGGAACAGTCAAAACTTTTTTTTTTCTTAATTAGCTAGCTACTCGTTTATCCAACTTGATCACAACTCATTAATTTTGATCAGAAACAGTGCACGGGGTTGTGAGGTGTTGCTATGTTCACATTCTCTCTCCCTAAATTTTATGAATCATTCTATTAAGAGAAATAGGCAATTAACCTTTCCTTCTACCAATTCTTTCTTGCCTCTATCCTTTGCCAATGATGTTTCCATATATTCCAGTGTCTAAAAGCAGACTCAATTATAATGTGACTTATAAGAAGATATTGGAATCCTGGGACATTTACTCTAGAATTTTTGATGGCAAGTTATTTCTAAATACTTTTTAAAATCAATATATATTAAATATTACAGAATTCCATGCTTTTGTTATCCATACTGGGCCCTTTTGTTGTATGTGGCTCCCTTGGGTTCTCTTGTGTAGTACAGAAGATGTAGAACTGCTTGTTCAAATAATCTTGGGACATGATATTGAGGTCCTGACCTCTCCTAGCATTAAGCAGGCAGTGGCATATGGTGGGGGGATTAGGGAGAGTGAGCTGTCCCTGAAAGGCAACAAGGGGGTATATCATCTGCAGAGAATTAAAAATAATAGTAAACCTTACTAAAAATAGCACTGGTTTTTATTATTACTGTGCACCAGCAATTTTAAACAATATCAGTAGCAAAATAGCCTTCCACACCAAGCCTATCCTTCCTACTCTCTGTCTTCCTTTGAGGGCTGCTAAAAAGGGGAAGGTTCTTGATGCCATCATCTTAGGTCAAAGGGGCTATATTTTCTACTCAAGCTTAAGTGTAAAAAAATAAAAATAAAAATAAAAACACAAGAGTTCTCTCATCCTGCCCTTTAATCATTTTTCCCAGTTCTAATCTTGCTAGGTTTCACATAGTATTTTTGTGAGCATGGAGGATTTCATGGCAGTTAGCACTTTCTCTGAATACTGGAACATTTCTGAATCTATCTGGGCTTTCCTCAAAATATTGGAATCACATATATTCCTTTCTATCTTTCCTACCTCCAGGATCAGTAGATTAAAAAATCAGTCAAAATAACATATATTTTTTATGTTCACAGAACACTATAAGATCAAAATGTTCAGAAAGAAGCATCCCTATTTAATAAGTAATGGGATTCAGGATAATAAAAGGTGGCAAAAGAGCCTTCTGCAGGAGAACAACTAGCCAGAACTTGTCACTGAAGCTGATGTGAATCAGGCTAACCCAAAGCAAGCATCTCCAGGCATCTCTGTTTTCATTAAGCCCCTCTGCATCATTGGCCAGGTGTTTCCAGGCCAATTAAAAAAAAAAATCAATGATTGAATTTACAGTAAAACAAATATATGAATGGAAAGCAGGGTTCTTGTTGTTTGCGCATCAAGGAAGGTGTAGAAATAGGAAGCATAGATCTTGAAGTCAGTAAACTGAGGATTTAGTCCTGGCCTCACCACTTGTTAAATGTGTGACATTGAATACATTTCTCTTTAAGACTTGGTTCTCTTAGGGATCCCTGGGTGGTGCAGCGGTTTAGCGCCTGCCTTTGGCCCAGGGCGCGATCCTGGAGACCTGGGATCCAATCCCACGTCGGGCTCCCGGTGCATGGAGCCTGCTTCTCCCTCTGCGTATGTTTCTGCCTCCCTCTCTCTCTCTCTTTGTGACTATCATAAGTAAATTTTAAAAAATTAAAAAAAAAAGACTTGGTTCTTTCATCTGCTAAGTTGGTATAAAAATAGTGTAATAAAAAAATAAAAAAATAAAAAAAATAAAAATAAAAATAGTGTAATAATAATGATAATAGTATATTGTGGGGTTACCATTAGGTTGAAATAATTTGATGTGGGTAAAATGCTTCCCTAGTTCTTGGCATTTAGAAAGATTTCTGCTTCATAACTATTTGATTCCATATAGAATTCCATGTGTACAGTGGGTGATAGAATAATAATTCTTTTTGGCCTAGTTGAGTTACCAATTAAGTTGGGAATGTGTTCATAAGGTTTTAAGCAAATGATCACTCAAGGTCCTCACCTTATCTTTCTATATTTACTCATTTCTTCACATACAGTTCTAGTCATTCAGTTCAGGTCTGGTTATTTAGAATATATCCCATGTCCTGTCACCAGTGTGTAAATAATAAACAATATCATACTCCTAACACAAATGGTGGATTTTCATCAAAGAAAGGAAAAAGCAAGAGAGTATCAACTGAAGTAAGAGAAGTTTCCATGGGAGGGGAGCAGTTGGGGTCAATCTCACAGGTTCAAACAAAGGGGAGCAGAAAGTGGTTCCACTCAGGGGTGGAAGAAGAGCCTGAGCAAAGTAATGGGTGCAGAGAGAGAAAATGTGCACAGAAGGAAGAGGCAAAAAGCATCACGGGCGTAGGAAGTTGTGTTTTGAGTAGATCAAGTTGGGTACAGAGGCAAGGCTGATCATGCAGATCCTTTAATGCTGGATGGAATTCTATGGACTTACAGCAGAAGTCACGTGAGGTTTAAGATTCAGGGTTGGTGCTGTGATGTAGGTGGACACTGGGGCTAAGGTTGGAGCTATAAGTTCTAGTTAGGGTTTGAAACTACAACTGTGGTTGGGGTAGGTTTGAGGCTACTCATGAATAAAAATGAAAATGTATATGTGCATGGATGCATATATTTCACAGTATTCAAACTCACTCAAGCTAATGAATGGGCTGTTTAAGAGCCTCTGCCTCTCTCTCTATATGTATATGTGTGTATTTACAAATGAATATATACATATGACTACAATGTCTGTACACATATGCATATAGCCAAAGCGGTCGTTAGTCTTTTTACAGGAAATGCTGTCTGATCTGTTTGCTAAGTAGAATAATAAAAATAATAATAAACATTTATTCAACCCAGGCACTGCCCTAAACAATACCTGTGTGTTATCTAACATAATTTAAATCTAATGGAAATGGAAGAGAGAGATTACAATCGGGGTGGGAAGGGGACTGGGGTCAAGGAAACCAGTTAGCAATCTGCTGCCAAAATCCAAAATGGAACCGATGAAGCTTTGGTATATGGTAAATGGAAGTGGGAATGGAAAGGAAGGAGGAAGCTATGAAAAATATTAGGAAGGGAGAGATGATCTTGCTTTGAAAGACAGAAGGCAGAAGAGCTCTTAGACACGGGACACTGGAAGATGTTTGAGAATTGAATAACTTTGGGAGGTTACAGGCATATGAGAGGCAATGGAGTGTTTGTAAACTGTAGTGTGCTTATGAATGCACAGCATTATTATTTTACCTATCCAAACAATTCTCTAGAAAAATACTTGAGTTCCTGCTGTACATTATCCTCTGCTCTGTGGGATGCTTTAATTAATATCCTTTCAGCCTGTCCTGACTTTGTCTTCTTCCTGTTTCCAAGCAGATGAGAGAAAACACAGTCGTGGCCTGACTTGCTTCAATGACATCAGAACCCATGACCCTGTCTGTTCCAATCAGGACACGGTCACCCTAGCAACCAGCTACTCTTTTTTTTTTTTTTCTTTCATTTTCTCTTTCAAGAAGTATAACTTAGTTTACATAGATTAACTGAAAAAATTCTATTCGATTTATTTTGCATTTTATAGTTTGGCTTCTTGAAAGATATCCCAGTGTTTTTCTTTCTTAAATGGTTTAGACTCTTTTACATTTTTCTGAATATTTTAATACACAATTTAAACAAAATAGACTAGCTGGTAGAAAAAAGTGATGCCATCATGAAAGCAAAAATTTCACTCCATCATTTTTTTTCTGAGACTGACATTGTATTAGATGGTTTGCCCTCCTGAACTTTAACTCCAAACTGAGATAATGAAATTATGATTTATTTTTCTCAAATCTTCCATTCTGCTTTCTTGTCATTTCTCGATTGGAATTCTCAGATACAAACATCATGGTTGTTTTTACACTTCACAGGATAAGAATGACATTTATCTAAAGGAGATGGTGCATGTGTAGAATTAAGGAATGAGGTGGTAGGGATGACGCTTTTCCTAATGTGATAACTTCTGTGAAGGAAAGCTAATTGCCCAGGTGAGCCAATTTTGTGTCAGGCATCACCTGAAAGAATAGTCCCTTGGCACAAAAAAAAAAAAAAAAAAAAAAAAAAAAAAAAGATCTCACTGATCCCTTTGGCATTTTGAACTAAGTTTTCCTTAAATACTAGTTCAATTCATATTTTCAGCTCCCAGTAGAATAATTTTAGAAGAGACAATAAGGAGACATTCAAGACTACTATCTAACTATATGTTCACCAACCTCAACTCATATTAGAGCCGTTCCATACTACTGGAAGAATTAGGTTTTGTGCAGCAAAGGAGAATTTTAAACAATTTGAAATGGCTATACTTATACTAGGGGATGGTACAATCTAAGCATCCATGTAAAGAGCATTTTTATTATAATTTGTTAAGCGTTTATGGGAACTTAAATGTTCTAGAGATTTGGACGTTGTCAAAGTTTTAGAGATTAGTTTAGAGTTCCTGAAGTCTAAGGACAATAGGATGATCAGAGTGGACCTCATGAAGGGATGAGGAAGGTGACTGGAGCAGAGAATGGAAGGGAGTGAGGGGCAAGTCATGAGGACATTTTGGGGAAGAAAATTATAGCCAGAGGAAATGTCCAGAGAAAGGTCCCAAGAAGAAAAAGTGTCTAAATGTTTGGAGAAGACTAAGGAGGTTGGCATGGGCAGCATGATGCAACAGTAATAAGTATTGAGGTCAGAGAGGTATGAGGGCAAGGATGCAAGGGGGAAAGTGTATTGGTATAGGTCATTGTGAGAAATAATTGTAAAGATGTCAGCTTCTATTCTGAGGGAAAAATTTCTACTGAAAACCTCTGCACATAAGTTAACAACTTTTATCACATTTTTAGACTTGTTTACAGCAGGATTGGTACTTCCTTTTACAGAAAGGTGAATAATAAATATTTTAGGCATATGAGCCTTATGGTCTCTGTTGCAACCACTCAATTCTACTATCATAGTGCAAAAGTAACCAAAGGCCATATGTATAAAATGGGTGTGGTTGTGATCCACTGAAAATTCATTTACAGAAACATGCAGCCCACAGGACATAGTTTGCTGACCTTTATTCTAGAGATTCATCTGATTTATTTATATTTCTTCCAGGAAAATTCAGCTAAGGGAAAATGGAGAAGAAACTTAAAGTGACCATCTACTGGGCCAGCATGTGTTCTAGGTATCATATCTACACATAGTCATTTATTTCCATCCCTATTATTTGTCAATTGTCCAGGACACCTTTATCTCTCAGGAAAATAACTTCAATAGATGCCTTTCTGATTCAATTTTGCTTGAACATCTTCTCAGTGCATTCTGCCAGAATAATCTTTTAAAATGTAATCATGCCAAATATTTAAGGAAAGAATAACACTAATTCTATATAATCTCTTCCAGAAGATGTCAGCTCCCAAGTCATGTTATAAAGTCAGCATTATTCTGATATCAAAACCAGACAGAAGAAATATAAGAAAACTTTTGAAGAATATCCTTCATGAACATAGACCCAAAAATTATCAACAAAATATTAGCAAATTGAATCTCACAACATATAAAAGGAATAACATACTAACATCAAGCAGAATTCATTCCAGGAATGCAAGAATGAATCAATATTCTAAAGATGTTTCAAAGTAATCTGCAAATGAAGGTTCAAAAAAAAAGCAAAAGTACATAATGATATCAATTGATGCAGAGCAAGCATTTGACAGTACTTAACAACCACTCATGGTGTAATTTCTCAGTAAATTGGGAGTGGAGTGGAACATCCTCCACCTGTTAAAAAGCATGTACAAGAAAACATACCATTAACGTTGATGGAAGACTGAATGCTGTCATTCTCACAGAAAACAAGTTAATAATGTTCATTCTCACCATTCATATTCGTCATATGATTAGAATACTAGCCTATACAATAAAACAAGAAAATTAAATGCATACAGATAAGAAAGAAAGGGAACTTTTCTGTCATGAGTTGATGATGGCACTCATATTTCTACATTTGAGTACTGAACAAATATAAACTGATATTAAAAATAAAAACACTTAGGATAGTAACCCAAAGAGCTAAACACTTAGGTAAAAATCTAACAAAATATGTATACAATCTGTATAGTGAAAAGTACAGAATGATGATGAAAAAAACAAAGATCTAAATAAACAGAAAGATGGACTTTGGTCATGGATTAGAATACTCAACATAATGGTAATACTCTCCAAATAGATCGGTAGGCTTAATGTAATTGCTGTCATAATCCCAACAGGATTTTTTGAAAATATAGATAAGATGATTCTAAAAAAAATATGGAAAGGCAAAACAGAGTAGTGAAAACAATTTTGACAAAAAGAGAATAAGTTTGGAGAAATAAGAATACTCAGTATTAAGACTTATTTTATGGTTACAGTTATCAAACCAGTGTGGTCCTGGCAGAAGGATAGGTACTTAAGTCAATATAAAAAATAGTGAAAGGGAATAAAGGGGAAAGGAGAAAAAATGTGTGGGAAATATCAGAAAGGGAGACAGAATATGAAAGACTCCTAACTCTGGGAAACGAACTAGGGGTGGTGGAAGGGGAGGAGGGCGGGGGGATGGGGGTGACTGGGTGACGGGCACTGAGGTGGGGGCACTTGACGGGATGAGCACTGGGTGTTATTCTATATGTTGGCAAATTGAACACCAATAAAAAATAAATTTATTAAAAAAAAAAGAAGAAACTAAGAAAAAAAAATGGAACAGGACAAATCAATACAGAGAAGCAGAACTGATTTTCAACAAAGGAAGGACTGATCTTCCCCTAGTTATCCCTACAGTTAATTGAATCTTCATCCTTTTATTTGGTTACACTATAAGTGGTTGACATTAAACTCTTCAGTGCTGAGGCATCCATTTCAAAATACATTCTCTCTCTCTGTTTTTTAAAAAGATTTTATTTATTTATTCATGATAGAGACACACACAGAGGCAGAGACATAGGCAGAGGGAGAAGCAGCTCCATGTAGAGACCCCGATGTGGGACTCGATCCCGGACTCCAGGATTTCGCCCTGGGCGGAAGGCAGATGCTCAACCACTGAGCCACCCAGCTTCCCTCAAAAGACATTCTCTTGAATAAATATACCACCAGTTGTGTGACACAGCTACCAGTAAAATCACCACCCAAGTAGTGCCTCTTTCAAAAAACCCTGGGTGACCTAAATAATCGACTGATTCAGTTACCCTACATTCACTCTCCCATGCCCTAATTCCTGCTTTTGTGCTTCAAATTAGCCAGTAATGAGTGACCCCAGAAACCATAAACTTCCCAACCTTGCACCCTAATAAAGGCAGAGTACCAGATCCATTCTCTCAATCTGTCTCTCTCTCCCAGTGAAATCATTGTGTGGCCCTCAGGCAGACAGTGTACCCCATGGAACTTGTAAGTAATAGATCTTGTTCCTCAAAGTTCCCTGATGGTTTCATGGTGAAGTTCATCCTGTGATCGTAATAAGAACTACAAGGGTGTGTTCATGTCTGTGGGGTCTCTCCATCAGTAATTCTGATTGGGTGAGGGTTTCAGGTATTCCTAGCTGAGAGCATTACCTTCAATATACTGGACCTGACACAACATTGGTGAAGCCCAAAACTAGAGTCACCCTTGATTCTGCTTTCTCTCACACATTAGTTCAATCTGTTGGAAATTCCTGTCCACTCTTTCTCAAAGCATACCCAGAATCTGACTACTTCTCACCTCTTCTGCTCTTATCATCACCATCCACACCTTATCCAAACTGTTGCAATTGGCTCATAAGTGGTCTTAATACCTCTACACTTTGCTCTATAGTCTATTATTGTATAAGTTGACAAAAGAGTTATTTTAAAAGTTAAGAAAGATGGTATCAATCCTTGACTCAAAGTCTTCAAATGACTGCTCATCTCACTGAGAGTACAGCCCAAAGTCATAACCATGGGATTGGAAGATTGTGCATGATCTGATCTGGCCTCTCTACCATCACTCTGTTCTCAAATCTTCTCTCTGTCTCTATTGCTCATTGATTCTTCTGCTGTCACACTGACTTCCTTTCTTGAACAGGCCAAATATACCCAGCCCTTGTAATTTTTGCACTTGATGATTCTTGTGCCCAAACTGTCTTTTCCCAGGACTCAGAAAAGTTCACTCTCTCACTTTTGCTAGGTTTCTGCCAATATGGCATCATATTTTCTTGATCACCCTAAATAAAACAACCTACCCATCTCTGACATTCCCAAGTCCTCTTACCCACTTTATCTTTTTCTTTCTTTTCAGTATATCCAACCTACTAGTGAATTACATATTTATTGCTTTATCAAGCTATTTCATAAATATAATTTAATTTCAATGAAGACAGAGAGTTTGCCTGTTTGTCTGTTTATTGTGAAATCTAGAACAGCCTCAGCCATATCACAAAGTACTCAATACATAAGTGTTCGTGAATGAATCTAATAGAGGCATGGCCTTGATGTATAACTCAGAATCTATGAATATACTTGATAAATCAACCAAGCTCTGTCTTTTATGAATATACATTTGGAAAGTACTTTTAATAAATAATTTGGGTTATATAAGTATTACTATTATTCTTTACACGTTTTCAACATAAGCCAGTATTATTGTCCATTCCTCTAGTTCATTCAAGGTAAATTCTTCAAGACACTCCATGATGTACTGTTAATCATTTTATATTCTATTATTTATCATTATCATATTGAAGGTCTAGATTCCATGCTCAATAGGCTATTTTCATCTTTAGTGTTTTGGCAGGAATTAATGAATGCTACTACTGGTGTGTAGCCAGGTTTTTGCCATGTGTTCCTACTAGTCAGTTTTAGTACAAGTGTATTTAATTCAAAGAGAAATCAGTGTTTGGGGGCTTTTTTCCCCCATTCAAATGTCTTTACAGTAGCTTGCGTTGACAAGATTATTCATTTACATTTTGAAAAGAAGTTGGCAGATATTATCTAACAAATACGTATTTCCTTTTCAATATATGTAAGGACAAATATAAAACAAAGTCATGCTTAACAACTGTTACATTACATAGAACTTGTGTCATAAGCCTTCTCAACAGAGTACAGCTCTTGTCTTTTATATGGCAGAACCAAATAGGAAAAGGGATCAGAGCACCTAAATAAGTTTATATAACACAAGAGTCATGACATCTCTCTTCTCAATGATCATGACACTACAACAATAAACAAAACAAGACCAAAAGGATGGGTAAGCATCCATGATGTACCTAATTCTATAGGAAATTACTATCAGCAAAAATGCTTCTTAAGCAAAGAAAGATAATGTTTATCCTTAAATTGTCTACAATCTAGGTCATAGGAGAAGCCAAACCCTCAGCTCTCACCACATGACAACAGATGAAAGAGAGACAAATTATTACTGAGTTTTGGGTTTCAAAGCCTTTTAGGGACACTGGGAACTTGCAGGGATTCCAAAGAAGAGCCACAGAGATGATTAAAGAGTGTAAAACAGGACCTCTGAGGGAAGGTTAAAGGAATTGGGATTATTTAGTTTGGAAGCGAGGTGATTAAGAAGTGGTTTCAAAATAGCTTTAAAAATACACAGTGTTAGCTAATTGATAATGGTGGCAAGCTTTTTCCCAGGATGAGAAGGGGATAACAAAATGCTACATGAGGGATTTGGTTAAATATATTAGTAAGGGGGAGTTGTCTGAGATTAAAGATAGAAATGGATGGTCAAACTACAATGCTGTTTTCTTTTTGGTTTATTTACTGTTTAAAAATAGAGAAGAGATCCATATAACTGACGTGCAAAGGCAAAGAGTGAAAGTAAGTCATTTTTAAAGGCTCTAGCACTACAAGACTTTTCAAAACATCTTCCATGTGTGTGACCTTTGGATTTTATTTAGCATTTTGCCAAGTCTTACTATAGTCTGTGTCAATTTTTTTTAAAGATTTTATTTATTTATTCATGAGATACAGAAAGAGAGACAGAGACAGAGACACTGGCAGAGGGAGAAGCAGGCTCCATGCAGGGAGCCGGATGTGGGACTCGATCCCAGGTCTCCAGGATCACACCCCGGGCTTAAGGCAGTGCTAAACCACTGAGCCACTGGGGCTGCCCTCAATTTTGAATAGGATATTCTCCAACTGAACTTTTTCCTCTCATCTTTAGTTTTTATATAACACTAATTATCTCTATGGATTGAAATTTTAAGTGCTTAGTATTTTGTATCCACTTATAATCAGGCACAGCAAAATATCACAAAGGAAAACTTTGTTTGTTTTCTTTAGGAAGTATTTCATAGTTCATTGGTAGTTGATGTATAGTCTTCTGGCATATGAAGCCAGGTTGGCAATAAAAATTACTTCCTGGGGGATTATAACTTATCCTACATTTAGTATCGCCAAATAGTTTTGGTAGAGAAAAAAAAAAACCCTGAAGCAATCAAGCTGTTTCACTTTTTTTTTTTTTTTTTTTTACTTATTAAAGCCTAGTTAAAATAAAAGGACTGCTTAATGCAATGATTATGAAAATAAATTTTTCCAGTCCAAAGGCAATCATTCAGTTGAAAAGCTCATAAAAATGGGGTACTCTGACACAATTCATCTCTGAAAGCTTGAATAATGTTTGATTTCTTCCAAACCAAATTTTAAACAGCCTAAGCAAACCCAAATTTATTTGAAAACCCAACTCCCATTGTTTACTTTTTCAGTGGGTTTTCTTTTTGGCAACAAAGAGCCTGAAGTCTTAATAAAGTTGGGAACTTACTTAAATGCAGTGATGGAGAAACTGGGCCAATGTTTAGGGAAACTGTTTGCCAAGAAATTTTAGAACAATTGCATTTTAAGTATTGTTCCATTTAAGGGGTGGAATTAAACTTCTATGGAGCAAAACTGCCATATACACCTTCTTGTTGTAGTATGGTTTGCACAATCTTAAATGGAATTAGGTTTCTCATTAATGAAGGGCATAAATCTGAATTTATTTCCCGAAAAGGCAAGATATGGATTCCAGTAATAGTGTTTTAAAATACGTGTACCTTATCTACATTATAGTATTTCAAAGTAATAGAAATCTTGGCCATCAAAGGATATCTTCATTAATTTCACACTGTGCATGTCAGTAAACAGCTAAGCTCAGCACAGACTTTCTAAATCTTTCAGCCCCATCCACTTACCTATTATTTTAGCTTCATTTGCAGGGATGTGAGAACCAGCTATTTGACTGCCTTTTTGGTGCATGAATCATTGCATGTTAGAGATAAAATTGTTTTTATCATGAATTACTTCCATGTAGGCGGGAAAAGAATCTTTTTAAAGAGTGAGAAAAAAGCCACCCATGACTAGGGGAATGAGCTAGTACTAGTCATGGCAATGATGGGATAGATGATACTTGGAGGAGCAAAGTTTAACTGACTTCTATACTTCCGTATGCAACCTCCTTTTTTTAAAAAAATAATATCCTGTTTATTTTTAAAAATAAATTGCAGAAAGAATATTTCCCTTTTTTTCAAAAAGAATATTTCTAAGAAAATTGGGAATCTTGTTCAACAATACAGATCAATGCTAGAGAAATGTGATACTCCCTGAATGGAACACCTGCAATTAGAAAACTCATTTAAAGACATTTTACTCTACATTAGTTAGAATACAAAAAAAGAAAGGCCATCTGGGTAAAATTATAATCATCAGATTTTTACCTCTGAAGTTTTCAGAGATATGCTCTCCCACTGAGGCTCCATTTAGGCAGAAATTAAATTTCTACCCTTATCAGCTGTGCAGGCTTCCATGGAGTCATGCCCACAGAGCTTAATCCAGACAGCAGTGTTTTGTCATCCACAAATCTATTCTATTCTAATCTGTAGGTGTGTTTAGAAATATGAATGTGGCATTTTCATAGGCCAGGCTGCAAATTGGAAGCATACCATGTGGCAAAAAATATGAGCTCATGGGGGGAAAAAGAGCTTAGGTATTTTACTCTAAATTGACAAATAGGATGTTCCTGATCTCAGAGGAATTCTCTGGCTCAGTGTTTAATTGCTATTAAAAAATGTATTGCTGAGAAAACAGGCAAATTGAGATCCTTTAGGAAACAGAATTTCAGTAATTTTGTATTTATAGGAAGAATTAGCAGCACTGATTTAAATGTAATGTACAACGAATTAAATTTATTTATTTTTTTTTGTTTTTTTGTTTTTTTCAACGAATTAAATTTAAAAAGCCTCTATTCTTGGGAATCTTATGATGAAGGACTTTGATACAAAAAATAACACAAAGAATAAGAATGCCATTTCTCATGTAGATACCCAAGGGAGAGAGCAACTTGTAGTCGCTTGTTTAGACCTGAGAAATTGCCAAATATCTTCTTGATAAGGTTTGATTGGGAAATAACTCAGTTGATAGTTAAATGTACAAGAGGGTGGGGCTTTTCAGGATTATGGGGAAAACAGAAGAGAAGCTCTGAGCATGTCATGCTGTGGCTGGAAAATGAGTGAAGAGGGGAAGCGGAGGTGTCCATAGAAGACAAAGGCACCCAGGCTTCTCCACTATCTCTCTTAAAATAACACTTTTATTGTGTGTTTAATAAATGTTCTAAGAAGCACAGGGTGGTCATAGATATCTGTTAAAAAGTTTGGAGCAGGGTGGTCCCAATGGCCCAGCGGTTTGGCGCCACCTTCAGCCCAGGGCATGATCCTGGAGACCCGGGATCGAGTCCCACGTCGGGCTCCCTGCGTGGAGCCTGCTTCTCCCTCTGCCTGTGTCTCTGCCTCTGTCTCTGTCTCTCTCTCTCTGTATCTCATGAGTAAATAAATAAAATCTTAAAAAAAAAAAAAGTTTGGAGCAAGTCCTGATGGGAAGTTTAAAGGTAAAACTTTTCACACTCTCGTCAAAGTCACTGGTTGAAAAAGTAACTTTTAACCATCATCTATCTGCTGGCTGCTTTTGGTTTCTCAATATACTTGGCATTGGCACATTACAGTATCATAAATCTTTCAGAAAAGTGGTATTGGTAGGCATCCAAGAAAGTATGTGTGAGATATACATACGCGCATGTGTGCATGCACACAAGTGCTTGTGCGTTCACATGTATGCATGCACACGCACACACATATGTGCACACATACCTGTAGTCTGAGTCTCCTTTAAGTCTATGCCAACTTTGACCTCTATTTTTAAAATTTTCTTTAAAATAGCTGTGCTAGTTATATTATTGTATAAGAATTGAGTTATGAAGATGTAATAATATATTTATAGAAATGGTGTGAGTAGACTACAGTTTATATAAAAGTCTTGGAAATAATTTATTTGGGCATATGGCAGGTATAACATATCAAGCCATTTCAAATGCATTTGCTTTATTTATTTATTTTTCTTTCCTTTTTTTAATTTAAATTCAATTACTTAACTTTATTTTTAAAGACTGCCTGTTATATTAAATTCCTTGGGTAAGTTTTAAAAAAAACCATTTATAATGAAATGGGTAACTCTTAAAATAAAATAAATGTGTTTTAGTGGTTGTTGATGGGTTGTTAATGATTTAATAATCTGTGTCTAATATTTTCTGTATCTATTTAATATAATTTATAACCATTCAGTCTAGGAATTGAGAAATAGAAATGAACCATTAAGGCAACTTGTTCCTTTCTGCTTTTTCTATACCCCATAAATATACTTTGTCCATTCTTGGTTTCAATAACTCTAGTGTGGATTCATCTATCATATCCTGATCCTGTGGGAAAGCTGTCCACACAATGATAGCTCAATGTTTAGCTATTTTCTTTTCTCATAGCATTAAAATTTAGTCCTTAATGTATATAACAAAATATGTTGGTTGAGGTTTGTACAGAATATTCTCTAGGGAAATAAATGCATAGTACATTTTCAGATTTATAAGCTATTTCTAAATGTCTGCAAAATCCATGGCAATATGCTTTAAATTGTTTCATTAACATGATCTCTCATTGAGATTTAGATCCTTAAAACTCAATTTTTGTCACACACACACCCACATCCACCCCCGCCACACACCCACACACGCATGCATATCTCGTACCATATCTCCTGTTAGTCACCTGAAGAGGCCTAAATGTAAAAGAATCACTTCGGGGATCCTATATCATTCTGCCTTCTTATATCTCTGATTACCCATGCAGCACTTTTAGATGGAGATACTGGCTTTTGTTTTTTTTTTTTTTTACATCAGGTTGTATGTGTTTATTTGTATTTGTCCTCTCTCTGACATCAAACATTAATCACTACAAGGGTCATCGTCTTAAGCCCAATAGCATAATTAGAGAAAATTTTCTTTTTCATATAAATGTAACTCACCTTAATAAGATCTAAATGGAAATGGGTACACTGAACCAAAAATGAATTTGGGACATTCAAGATGATTTATTGCCTTTATGTTGCTATGCATTTTTTTAGAAAGCAGCTGTACCATAGGGTTAAAAAGTTCTGTGTCTAAAGCTGGAGTCTCTGGGTCTAAATTCTATTTATGTGTCCTTTGGAAATCTAAGTGTTGTGTCCAAGTTTCTTTATTTGTGAAAAGGAGCTAAAATTTTGGTAGGTTATAGAGTTTTTATAAATCTCAAATGAAATAATGCATTTAGAACACTTACTAGAGTATCTAGCTCATATTTGGCATTGAATAAATATGAGCTATTTTTATCGAAAAATCAAGAATGGATAATGAAATAACAAATTGCTAGTAGTAGCATGGAGGTGTGCATATAGATCTCCTTTGACGAAGGACCTGAGGCCCCCACTGCTGTAAAGTGGTCAGAATACCAATGCTTTCTGGAATTGTGTCTGCTGTCCAGAGATACTGCATCCTTTGGGCGAAGCCATGTGCATTGACCAAAGTATAGGTGCAAAAGTCTTGCCATTTAGGCCCAAAGCAGGACAACCGAGACAGGTGGTTTCAGCTGGGCAGCTCCAAGTGGAGATGGCTGGGGCTGCAGCTTCATCCTTTGCCTGCATCTGCTTCCTGTCCCTCCCTTCCAGAGAGCTTGTGCTGATCTCACGGGCTTTCCCTTACAACATCTTGAACACTGAACTCTGTCTCAGAGTTAACGCTCCAGAAAATCCAAACTGCAGCCTTGATTTACAAGAGGAGTTTTAAAAATACTAGCTTTTCTAACAAATATTTAATTAAAAAATATAAAAAAGTAAGGAAATAATCTTCCTAATTAAAGGTGTTATTTCAAGCCCAGCACACCTGTCTTCAATACTGCTTACAGTTAGATTCCTTGGAAAATCATGTAAGTTTAAAGAGATAAGTTTTTAAGATAGTTTTATCCCATGAAGTTGCATTTTTGATCGAAAGACCTCATGTCCAAAATTTTGTAGAAATCATTATTAACATATTTTACATATTACATATTACATATTTTAACTGATATAATTGTTCAGTTTCAAAGTGTTCATTAATGGCTTGTTTTGTAGCAACATATTTATTTAACTCAATTTATAGAAAATATTATCCAGGAAGACTCTTGGTGGTTCTGTGGTGCCACCTAGAATCAAAGGAATCCCAGGAGAGAGTAGGCAAGATCTTTTGAATATATAAGGACCCAAATGGAAGAGCAGTTTAACTTAAAATGTCATTCATTTATTTCTTTACTCACCAAGTAAATATTTATTGAGCACATATTAGATAACAGGCACTGTGCTAGTACCCATGGTGAGAAATCACAGATGTGCTCTCTGCCTTTTCTCGGCTACTTTTATAGTGTGTGAGACATATTACCACATAAATACCTACAAACTTCCAACTGTGATAAATCCAAGCAGGGGTAGTGTCTTGGTGTCCTTGAAAGATTTTATAATGGAGATCTACCTCATCAGGATGGTCACTATTGAACACAAGCCTGAAAGATGAGTAGAAGTTAGCTATGCGGAGACAGTGAAGAATGTTTCATGTAAGTACAGGAGCATTTCCCAAGGACCTGAGGAGGAGACAATTTGGCATATGAAGTTTGGTACATGAAGAATAAATAAAATCTGGTTTGCAAATCTCAGAAGAGAAAGGAAAGGGGTTGATGTTGAGGAAAGACTAAAAAAAATACATTATCCTGAGTTCTTCAAAGTGGCATGTTGACAATTTAAGGGAGATGGTAAGAAGAAATATACATATATATGTATATACAACAAATATACATATAAATTATATCAAATATGTGGATATTTTAAATGTATTTTTGAAATATGATTGGCTAATGAAAAACTAGTCTTAGTATATATTGGTGGCTATATAAAATAGTTCTCATCAGACTGGCTAGATAGATGCTTCCTTTACTACCCTCCTTCTATGGATTCAGTGAATGTACAGCTTTTCACAGAGCGAGTCCCTTGAAAGAAATTCAGAAACTAGCTGAGCAACTCCTACAACAGCAGGTGTACCAGAAAAAACCCACATTGAAATGGGTAAGGAGGGCTGAGATACACCTTCACCATAATTCCCACCTCTAACACAGCACCATGCTCTCTAGAAGGAATACCTAACTAATTGGCCCCCAAGTGTCAATCTCTCAGCTTTTTAAAAATTATTTTATTTATTACTTTTATTTTTTTAAGAATTTCTTTATTCATGAGAGACACAGAGAGAGAGAAAGAGAGAGAGAGAGAGAGAGGCAAAGACACAGGCAGAGGGAGAAGCAGGCTCCATGCAGGGAGCCTGATGTGGGACTTGATCCTGGGACTCCAGGACCACACTTGGGCCAAAGGCAGGCACCAAACTGCTGAACCACTCAGGGATCCCCTATTTATTACTTTTAAAGAACTTTAGAATTTTTATGTATTTAAAGCAAAATTTAAAAACAAAAACATTTTGTGTTACTCTGTGAACTTTAAAATTACATATAATAATTATTTATGGTACATATTAAAATTCTTTAACCCATTTCTTTTTTTTCGTTTTTATTTTTTTATTGGAGTTCAATTTGCCAACATATAGCATATCACCCAGTGCTCATCCCGTTAAGTGCCCCCCTCAGTGCCAATCACCCAGTCAACCCAACACCCTGCCCACCTCCCTTTCCACTACCCCTTGTTCGTTTCCTAGAGAAGAACACAGGCAACATTCTTTTTGAACTTGGACACAGCAACCTCTTGCAAGATACATCTATGAAGGCAAGGGAAACAAAAGCAAAAATGAATTATTGGGACTTAATCAAGATAAAAAGCTTCTGCACAGCAAAAGAAACAGTCAACAAAACTAAAAGGCAACCTACAGAATGGGAGAAGATATTTGCAAATGACATATCAGATAAAGGGCTAGTATCCAAGATCCATAAAGAACTTATTAAACTCAACACCAAAGAAACAAACAATCCAATCATGAAATGGGCAAAGGGCATGAACAGAATCACAGAGGAAGACATAGACATGGCCAAAAAGCACATGAGAAAATGCTCCGCGTCACTTTAACCCGTTTCTTAGCTGTATATGTCTCTGGTACTTTGTCAAGAATATACCAAAAAAAAATTAATACAGTGTTATTTTAATGTTTTTCATAAAATCATCTGCAATTTGTTGGAAGGGTGTGTTTTCTAGTTAAATAATATTGAAATTGTTGATATATTTGTCTTTTTTTTCATAGACCCTAATATTTTTCTTGTGGCCCATAAGTTTGTTATTGTATATCTTCATTATCATTCAGTTCATAATATTTTGAATTTCCTTTGTGATTTCTTTTTTGACTCCTCATGATTCAGAGTTATATTACTTTCTTCTTTCTCTCCTAACAGAAACATTGGTATCCAAAAGTTGGATGACAGGAGCAAGGTTTAGAGATGGAGGAGGTGGTTAAGTGACTGGTTATATTGCTCAAATATGTTAACTGATGGAGCAAGGAAGTAAGTGGAGAATAATGAAAGTTATTATTCTGTCTGAGAAGTTATTTACAAAGAGTAATTGGGAGGACCACAAAAATTCCATGTGCGATGGCTTGGGATTGCGGTGATACCAAGTAGCACTGAACACACCAAGTATTTAACCTCACTAAAAAAGAAAACCAGTAATGCTCTGAGAAATACCTGGAAAAGGGAAAGGAAATAAGCTTGGCATTTCTTTCTCTTCTCAAAAGAATGAAATTTCTCAAATACCAATGGAGGTACATAAAAAAGACCCAGGAGTCAGCTCGAAGAGCCAAATGTAAGAAATTTGAGAATCAAAATAAATAATGAGTCTATCCAGTCAAATTCATTGAATGGAATTGGAATCATTCTGATATTAAAACATGAATGATTGTATAAAATTGGAAGAAGAAAGAAAAGTTCTTCCTTGCAATAGAATCTCTGACACTAAATGTAGGAAGGAAGATGGACAAGATAATCCCCATTTGGTGACCATCTGGGATGTTGGTTGAATCAATCATGAGTCACAGTGCATTAACTGGCTGGTGACTAGAAGCTGGAAGGGAATAGGCTCGAGAAAGATTTGGCAGGGCATAACAGGCATTAGTCCTTTCTGGCTCTATAATTATTAGGATCTCAACTGCAATGGCTCACAAGAAGGCTGGAGGTATCCCAGACAGTTTACCTGTCTGGGCTCACTTCTAACCAGAGGTGTGTTCTTTTGTTTCTTCTCCACATTTCATGTACTGAGCTTCCATGGATAATGCCTGTGCGAGCATGGCTGGAAGAGCTTAGATTGATTTCAAAGTTTGTTACGTAGCTTTTGCCTTCCCCAAGGATGTGTCTTTGAAGGAGTCAAAATGGAAGCTGCACAGCTTCCTTTGAACTAACCTCAGAAGGGCAGAATGTCAGCTTGCTATATTGTACTGTCAAGCCAAGTCAGTGGGTCCAGTACAGATTTGAGGGGAAGGGAAATAGCCTTTACCTTTCAATAAGAGGAGTAGCTAAAAATCTGCCATCATTTTTATCTTACTACACTCTGTATTCCAAGTAAATTTCTTCTCCATTGCTATTTTACTCAGTAATGGCATTTTTTTGTTTTGTTTTGTTTTGTTTTTACAGTAATGAAATGTTTCTCAAAATGTGTATTTATATTATCATCCACCTAAATAATTTTCTCTTTAGAATACTGCATTGTTGCAATAATTTGAATTTATGCTAATGGGACCAAGACAACTACTCTATTATTTTGGGTTTATTAGTTCATAGGGACATTTGGAATTTAAGATGAGTGAAATTAAGTTTTAAAATAATCATTCAATCTAATTAAAAAAGTCATGGTTCACACAGTTACAGGTAAATGCAACTTTCATAGATAAAGATATGGAAAAGCTTTATTTGAGTTAAATAATTGTGAACTCTTGAAGTAGATACCGATTATCTTCACTGGATCTTTGACTTAGTTTCATTTTATCTGTAACATAGCTGCTGTCACTATTATGGATGCTAAATATTGACAAAATCATTTTGCGTTGTTACACATTCACGATCAACTTCCAAAAGAAACAAACCTGTCAGTATTTAATTTTTCATTACACATGCAATTTTATTTTGTAATCTAATTGTTGATGGAAGATTTACCACACAAAAGTTTACAATTGATAAAATAATTATAGATACGTACCCAAAGCTGACAAATAACACGTAGCAGAGGAGTTAAAACTACTTTCACAACCTCTACAGAATGAATTCTGGGCTCCTATACACCTGTAGTTTTCTATTTTTTTGTTGTTGACTATGCCAACTGGCAGCCTGGAGACTTCACGCATATCATAGGACTTTGTGATCTGTCTCTAGCTGCTTGTGTCTGAATGCATCTTTTCAAGCAGCAAGAGCCCCACATTGTAATTGAAAGAGAGGTGTTGTACTGATTCAGAAAAAGAGACATGAGCTTTTTTGCTGGCTGTATTACAAATGTAATAGACTTTAAAGTGAGAACTCTGTCTCTTGCCTATGTATTTCACACGTGACTAGATGGGCATTGGCAGAAACTAGAAGTACAAAATAGACGTCTACCAAACACAGACTCATTTTCCCTCCTGGCTATCTATCTATCTATCTATCTATCTATCTATCTATCTATCTATCATCTATCTATTTAAGCTTCACTCCCAACGTTGAGCCCAGTGCAAGGCTTGAACTCAGGACCCTGGGACCAACACCTGAGCTGAAATCAGGAGTCCAGGGCTTAACCGACTGAGCCACCCAGGAGCACCCTGACCCCTGCCCCTGCTTTTTTAAAAATGCAACTCTTACTGATGCTACTTTATTAAAAATTCAGAAATGAAGACACAGCTGGGACAACAGGCATATACCAAGACCATACTAGGAAATCAAGACATATGATCATGTATAAGAACAAAATGAAAAGTCAATTATTTTAACTACATTGCATTTTGAAATGATCGCCCTAGGGCATTGTGAAGAAGGAGCTGGAGGGCATAAGAGAAGATACTGAGAAACCAAATCACAGAAGAAGTTATCATTACATGTTGTGTGACAATTGAACTATGTTGATGGGAACAGGGATAGTGAACAGTGGATGGGTTTCTATTAATACTTAGGACATAAAAGCAAAAGGATTTTTTTCTATATTGGAGTAGGACAGAAAGTTTCAAAAATGACATCATGTACATGGTTTTCTTACCTGGGTGGATGACTATTTTCATTATCTGTCAGAGAGAGGCCAACAGAAAAGATCCAGAACTGTAAAAGGACTACCTTTGAGATGAGATGCCTTTTACTCATTCAGAAGATGTTAGATCTCTGGACATACAAGTCTGGAATGAATGAGGATAGAATACTCTTAGATAAACAAGTTTTTAAATGAGAACTTAAAGTTTTGTCTGATGAATTAAATTTTCTCAGCCAAGTAGGAGACAAAAATTCCATTGCTAATGGCTGGAGGTGAGGGTAGCAAGTAAGAGGGAGATGGAGAGATATAAAGAGAAAAATAGAGACAGAGAGACATTAGGAGATTGAAATTTATCGTATTGCCTTGAGTATTTGCACGAGTTGATCAGGGACACAAAAGGGCGCCAGATGGACATGGGAGTTTTCTACATTGTGATATGGTCATCCCGAGCCAAGTGCTAGGAGTCTGGATTGCTCTAAAATTCAATCACTGTACATTCAATTATGAAAAGAGGGGAAGCTCTGTTATTCATGGTCTTTGTTGATTACATTTTACACTGATCACGTCTTTTGTGAATCAAAGTCACTTTTGTTGATCAACATTTGAAAAATACTTTTATACACTTTGATGAGCTGAGCTGAAAACAATTTCTAGTTTTCCAGCTACAGATTTGCATTGGCACTTTCTAGTTCTCATTCTAGAACAGGGTTTTGAAATTGCTATGAGGTTGAAGGGCAGCATTCAAGAATAGGCCAAGAATCACGGACCAAAATATCTGTGGCTCAAACTCAATCATATAACCTGTTTTGTGTTTTCTTTTTCCTAACCACTGCATTCTAGAAGGGAGAGGGTGAAGAGACTGTTTGCTAAATCCCTAGTACTATTTGCAACATAGGTGAAGAAAAATGATTGTTAGCTACAATTCTTTATTCATGCACTTAAATACTTAAATATACTGTATGCTTTATTATAAATGAATTTGGGGTCCATATCTATCAAAGTGATGTTCATAGACAATAGAGTTCTATCATTTAGAATTTATAAATACTACTTCAATAGAACTCATCCTGTGGATTGTGCCACGTGTCAGAGGCCACCCTCAGTCTTCAATGCCACTCATATTTAAAATGTAAACAAAAAAGGATCAGAGTTAGTTACTATGGATGACATTTCTGTGTCTAGGAAAAAGAAGCTGATTGCAAACTTGAGACAAAACTATCCCAGCTTCTAATCACATAAGTCGTTTTTTAGATGTTAAAACATATTTTAAAAAACCTAGTCTTGAGTATCTTCCAGTCTCAAATTGAAGCTGTATGGACAGTAAGGCTTTCTGCCCCATCAAATGTCATTTATGTCACAGTCCTTAAAAGCTTTTACCCTTACTGTTTTTTTAACCTATTAGTTTGACAGGGAAGTGCATGCAGGATGCTTTGTGTGTGTGTGTTAAGCACCCACCATCTATCTTGTCCCAAACCAATGTGACCAAGGAAATGGGAGGTGGAATATTATTCTTTCAGTAAGCTCTGCCCAGATGACTGGCAATAAAGAAAAAAAAAAAAAAGAGGTGTTTTTTTTTTTCTTTCTTTCTTTTTAAATAGTAGGCTCCACACCCAATATGGAGTCCAACGTGGGGTTTGAACGCATAACTCTGAGATCAAGACCTGAGCTGAGATCAACAGGCAGGTGCTCAACTGACTGAGGCACCTAGGTGCCCTCCCCCCAAGAAAAGGTTTTTGAAACTCAGTGTTGAGAAGATTAGGGTTAACTTTTTGAGTTATCACTGTCATATTCATTGGATTTTTATATGCACTTTGCACTTACCTTTTTATATATTAGGTTTTTTTTTTTTTCCATTTCAGGCATTACTCATCCATATGGGTAACTCCAAAGTGTCAGTATGTTTGAAGTGAAATACAGCAAATTCATATGCCAAACCTACAGCTGTCGTTTACTTTTAAAACTCCAGGAGTCTGACAGATTTGGTAGAATTTCTGTGATGGACATCATTCTTTGAGATAGATCCCTGTCTTGGTAATGGACTAGAACTAGGAATTAAGAATATTCACAAATAATCAAGGACTAAAAAATTTTTTAACATCAAAACATTTTAAAATTACAAACTCCAAATAGATTAGAAATATTTGCTAATGTGCTAGCTGTCTGGCTTTCTGGTGGGTGAGGGGGTGCAGGGGTGTGTGTGTGGTGGGCGTGCCAGTCTATGTCTGATACTTGTGGAAGAAGAAAGATGAGTCAGCTGCCCAGGTGAATAAGCAAGTCAACATGTACCTTTCATTGTGGAGGGTTATGTTCAGAAACAATGAAAATCTATCACAGCCAGGGAAACTAAGTAATTGCTTTAACCTGCTAAAGATCCCTTCTTACTCCATAATCTATTTAAGTCATGAAGTTTCATTTCCACCCACCAGAGCATATGCACAGGTGTGACTGGTGACAAACACCACATTGCTTGAAGGTCCCTGCGAGTGCTCCCTAAGAAGCTAGGGGGAAAAAAGATGCTGAAGTGCATTTGTGAATCCAAAGACATCCTCTAATATCTGGTATAATTTATTGTTTAAGGAAAGCTGTAACCTCTAACTCATTTGTGAAGTTCAGCATTGATTTTGTCCCTAATGTAATAAATATATTCCATAGGTAACCTGCACATTTCGTAAACTTATTTCAGCAGACATTAAGAAATTTCTCAGGTGGCATGATGGGTGATGTTTCCCCCTTTCCATTTTTCATTGTTGTTTTTCTCAGAAAATCACAAAATCCAGGCGATTTTTCTACAGTTAAATGGACGTGACCTTCACAGACAGATCTTGAGCCCAAGGGCGGGAATAAAATGCTTAATTGGTGGTAGTTTCCCATAAAACTTGGATATGGAATATAATTGCTATTAATACTTTCACATATAGGAATGTACAACTATAATCATAATTCTAGAGCAATAGTCCTCAACTTTAGCTAGCATTACAATTACCCAGAGAACATATGAATATTTTAGACATAAGCTCTTCACTATTTCTTAAAAGTCTTAGATATTCCCCATTAAAAAATGTTTTGTGTTTTGGAGCAGGAGCAGTCTGTGGCCAATTACTATGTACAACAAGTGCAAGAATTTTACTTAAGGACACACTGTCTCTGGCATTTATAGACTCACCTACCTACACTCATTTGTTTATTTGAAACACATTCATTGAGTGCACTATATGCTTTACAGGACACATAATCATTTAAAAATAAATAAGTCCTTCCTTCAATGAGTAAACAACTTAGAAAGAGAGGAAGATAATGCAAACAAAATGTTATATTCCTATACAATAAAATAAAATAGTGCTGCAGAAAAGAATATAGATTGGAGAGGAAGCCTATTAACTTCTCCCGTAAGTCCCAGACTTTTCTATCCAACAGCTAATGTGAAATCTCCAGTTCATGTCTGATAGACGTTGCATACTTAGCATGCAAAAAATTGGGCACTTAATATTTCCCAGATTTATTCCTCCTCTACTTTTCTTCAATTCAGTAAGTATCAACTTTACCTGGTACAAAATGGGTAAAGTCATCTTAAGATTCTCCCTTGCTGTCATATACAATGTCAATTTGTCAGCAAGTGCTGTGGGCTCTATCTTATCCTTTGCTGTGATTTTATTCCAGTTCCTTACCGTTTTTCACTTGAGTGATGCAATGGTCTCCTACCTGGCTCCCACATCCACCATTGATCCCCTTTACACATTTTCAGGCAACAACCAGAGTGACACTATTTGTTTGTTTGTTTGTTTGTTTGTTTGTTTTAAGATTTTATTTATTTATTCATGAGAGAGAAAGAGAGAGGCAGAGACATAAGCAGGCTCCATGCAGGGAACCTGATGTGGGACTCGATCCTGGTACTCTAGGATCAAACCCTGAGCCTAAGGCAGATGTGCCCAATCACTGAACCACCCAGGTGTCCCCAGAGTGACACTGTTATGCCTAATCATGCCTTACGCAACTCAGAACTCTCCATTACCATTTTACTCTGAGGAAAGACCCAATGATCCATGAGGATCTACAAAAAAAAATCTAGTTGCCTCTTTCTTCCATTGACCTCAAATCTTAATGTTCTCCATCTTGGTCATTCTACTGCAGACACATCTCCTATCTGTTCCTTAAACACTATAGATGTTCTCCTGGCTCAGAGCCTCTGTTTGGGATGCTTTTCTCGAACGTATCTACATGGCTTTCTCCCCTCTAGATCTGGGTTTAACAGTCAGCATTTGGGGCAGCCTGCCTTGATTATCCTTCCTGGTATTAGTTAGGGGAGGCTAGTTACTATAATATATACATAGACCTGACATGTATCCTGGATCACGTACCATGGATGTTTATTTCTCAATCTCATAATAGTGCATAACAGTGCAAGGCAGATGATCTTGTTGGGAAGAATTCTTGGTTGATGGAGTGCTTTTCTCCACGTGGTGATTCCATTCTATTGTATGAGTCAGCCATCCACTACGGCAGGAACCTGCCTCCTGGCCAAATCTGGCCCACACATGTGTTTCTGTTTTTGCTCCATAGTAATTTTTTTTTTTTTTTTTACATTTTTAAGGAGTTTGGGGGAAAAACTAAAAAAAATATGCAGAGGTATATATAGCCTAGAAAACCTTAAAAATTTTGCTAATCTTTAGTCAATAGTCTAGGCTGTATATTAGAGTCAAATTAAATATAGTCATCTAAAAACCCTAAAGTTATGTATTTTTTCTTTTTTTTTAACTAAACTCTTTAAAAAGGAAAAAGGAAAAAACAAACAAACAAACAAACAAACCCTAGTTTGTGAGCTATACAAAGAGATAGAGGGCTGGATTTGGCCCAAGGCCATAGTTTGCTGACCCCTGCTCTGGCCATTCACTCACTTTGGTGATAAAGTCATTTTTCTAGGCTTCCATCCCAACAGACATAATTGATTTTTTTTAATTAGCAAGTATAAAAACTACCAGCTTGAGACTCTCACCTTGTGTTAAGAGAGTGTGGTTTGCTAGTTAAGGGGAAGAGGTAAAAGGTATTTGTTTCTCTTCAGTGTCTTTTTGTTGCTCTGACTGCTCTCCAGCCATAGACTGTTGGTCAGTGGGAACCAGGAATCACAGCATTCCCAGTTCCTAGGCAGGCCATGGTGATCATTTTTACTTGATCTGAAGTTTTATTTTAGTAGTCTGTTGGGGTAGATAAGGAAAATAATTACTGTGTAAGTCAGGACAATGAACCCCTGTGAAAAGGGGGTGCTCCCCTGTATGTCCCGATAAAGCTTAAGGCAAAACCCACTTGTCACTTTGAATATATCTCTACTGTGGTCTCTGTATTCATGCCAGCAACATTCACTGTGAATTGTAACATTTCCTTACATGTATGACTAGAATGATAAAAATAACAACCTGTGATAATAGAATTTATTTACTTTGTCTTGAATTTCAAGCATATGAGCCCCCAGTGAAAATATAAAATTGTAACAAGCTGAACCAATGACTGCCATTGTTTTGAAAACATGAGAAATAAAATTTTCCTGAGTGACGGAGAAATAAATATTTGAATAGGAACAACATAAAAAAAGGAAATGGAAACTGAATTTGCCAAAATAAAAGTCATGGGGTGAAATTTCCCTTTGTCCTCATGTGAATTGAGTTAATATCAGGTAACACTGAACTTAACAATGAGGACATTGGAAAATAACTAGCTGCTTTGGTACAAGGCCAGTTCGTACCAGTCCTTATTTCCAAAATGGAGACTGTTGGAACATCGAGGATTATAATGTAGTTAAATCAGCACAGGTAGTATGTTTCTATTTCAATTCAATAAGTATTTGTGGAAGTCCTGTTAAATTCCAGGCTTGTCGCTAGTGGAGATGGATATAATAATAATTATGTTATCACCTCTGCATTTAGGAGTCCACAGGGTGTTGAAAAAAACAGCACTCAGAAAGCCCATTATGATACAATGTGGTCATCACTGCACACCAAATCACCCAAACAGAAGAAGGCTCCTTAGGTGGTATTAGCCTGGGAATAAGCTGATATGAATTCAAGCCCCCGATTTGCTGGGGAGGCCTTGGGCAAGATATGATGAACTTTCTCTGCTAGGTCTTCATCTGTAATATTGGGGAAATATTAACTATCTTACAGGAATGAGGGGACAGATTGATGGATAAATAGATTACTATGTAGATGATTGATAGATCCATCTCTATATGATAACACTTGGCATAGAGAGTGCACAAAGGAGGTGTTTCTTCTTTTCTTTACCTAATCCGTTAGCAGGTTAAACCTAATATACCTCAACATATCCAATAAGAGATTAAAAGTAGTCAGTAGTATTTTTCCATAGATATTATAGTTGTTTGCTTTGATCACTACTCCATATTTTCATAGTTACTTCATAAATTTCAAAACTATTTCATTTTTGGCACTGCATACATTTACCGACCTACTTTCCTGACATCATTCAATAACTAGAGGGGCTCCCACATTTGTGAGTTAAAGACAGATTGCCCACGTGTGATTCCAATAACATCGATAATAGTATCATTAAACACAATAACAAATACATTTTGTTTTAGTGTTTTGTAGGAAATAGGAAATACATTTCATTTGTTCCTTTATTAAAGTAACTGGAATGTGATTATTTTTCTATCTCTGCCCTTAGCTATTGGGTTTTTAAAATGCTTTTGATGATCATGTATTCGTACAGATGTAACACCTGCAGAAATACCTTTTAATCAATTATTGGATGTTCACAGTACAGTAATTAGCATACATGTGAAAATGTATGGCTTGAACATCTACTCGTTAAAATCGTGACAAATATGTATCTATTGTTTATTTGAAATATCAAGAAGCCTTGCAATGTATATCTTATTATAAATGTTTGAAATTTATACCACAGGTGTATTTTATTATAGAATATTAGAAATGAATTCATTATGCATCCCACATGCATTAGCAGAATTGCAGAATCCTTCTAGTAGCATGTATGTTTTCTCCCAGCTGTGTGTTCCACCATGGCAGGATTAGATGGGGGGGGTCTATCTCACAAGTATCAGGGAATTCAAAAGGGAACTCTGAGTTATGTTAGAGGACAAAAATAACAAAAGAAATAAAAAAGGGGCACCTGGGTGGTTCAGTCGGTAGAGCATCTGCCTTTGGCTCAGGTCATGATCCCAGGGTCCAGGATTGAGCCCCACGTCAGGCTCCCTGCTCAGTGGGGAGTCTACTTCTCCCTCTCCCTCTGTGCTTTCTCTCTCTCTCTCTCTCTCTCAATCTCTAAATGAATAAATAACTTTAAAATAAACTTAAAAAGAGAAATAAAAAATAAACTTGTTTTATCTCGTTCTCCAGAAAATCACCCAATGAGATCATCTTCTTTCCTCTAGTGTTACTTTATTTTCATGGGCATAGGTTTCAGTAAGTGTTTGTGCATTTTCCAGTGTATCAGACGCCTGGCCATCAGAGACGTCTGTGTGTGTGTGTGTGTGTGTGTGTGTGTGTCTTTATCTAATTACCTTTCTGGATACAGCGGGGCTGCTGAAAGCTTCTCTTCTCAAGGATGAGCAACAACAAGAGGAGGTGACCATCTGGAAATAGGAGAGAGACACGAACTGAACGCTTGTGTGTCTGGAAAAGAAAGGGCTTTCACTTCTAGCAGGAGATGGTGGGAGCCCACAGCTGGAAGGCACACAGCCCAGGAACCCCACGTGTTGGAATTTGTGTTTAATCTTAAGGTCAACCGGTTGCCACAAGAGCTGCTAGCACACTTGTGGAAAGGGCAGCAGCTCTATAGCATCTTCACGGTTCTCTGTGCCCCTGAGCCAAGTAGTGGAGACTTAAGAGTAGGAGAAATTGGAGAAAAAATGTGAAGATTCTGTTTTGCTATAAAGAACTTGGGTCAGCCCCAAGACTAAGCATTTCCAAATACGTTGTGGAGAATGGGAAATTCCTGAGAGGAGAAAATTGGGGAAAACTGGTGGAATAGGTTGGAGGCTCTCTGCTGAATGTTGTCAGTGTCACCAGCTGTCCTATGAACACATTCCAGAGGCCATGGTTCCTCTATGGCAGTATAGGTCCCTGATTTACACAAGTGAAGCCATCCTATTAGCTATGAGTGTGATTAGCGCTCCTGGAAAAGGTAAGGTCAGGATACTTTGTGAACACATAAGAAGGCATCTTAGCAGACTGGCTGTGAAAGAAGGTTTCCAGAAAGAGACAAAGCCATGCCTGAGTCATGAAGAAAATACAGGAGTGAGTTGGGGGTAGAGGGGCAGAGTGCTGGTCATGAGGGGCTGAGGGTGCAGGAGGCAGGGGCAGGTTTCTAAGGTAGGGACTGCTGCATGTCCACTTCACCTGGATCTATCCTTAATTCCTTCCTAATGGAGGAGCAAAGATAGAAGGGATGCTAAGGGTGGAGGGAGGGAGGACACGAGGAAGAAAGTTAAAGAACTTAGCAAATAGATAGCAGTTTATATTTATTCTTTTCCACAGAATAAATGGCATTTTGCATATTTTATTTATTTTTGTTTGGTTGGTTTTTGTGTGGGGGGTTTTGATGTTTTTTTTGGTTTTGGTTTTTGTTTTTTGCATTTTTTTTTGTTTGTTGTGAGGTGTTTTTTTCATATTTTAAAACTCAAAAAAAAATCCTCACTTTCAGAACACCGTTACTTTAAAATTGTTTTAAAAATGTCAGAATTCTCAGCATTTCTCAGTCATCAGTCTCAAATATATTGACTGCCTATGGATGATTTTTGAGTGCCTGACCCCCAATGTGCCAATCAGGAGATAATGGAATTATGTCCATGCCTTCAAAAGCCTATACTCTGATTTCATGAGGAATTCCTACTCTAAGTGGCTAGGGTTTAAAAATGCATTTCCTCCTTTTAAAACCATTACTAACACAGTTCTCATTTCCAGTTTCCTACCTCACTAGCAACTCCTTAAGGAATGACTAATGTGACAAAATTCGGCAGGAAAGAACCACATTTTCAAAGCCCCAAGGACTGTTCTAGACTTGCCTTAGCCACAGCGGATGGCAGCCCAAAGAATCTGATAAACACATTGCAAGTATAGCTCTTCAATCAGAGCGCTTGAAGTTTCAGAAAAAAAGGTTTTTGAATTATACAGGTGAAGGACAACCAAACTATTTTTTTAACTGGAAGGGATGGTACAGATTATCTAATACAAATGTCTAATTTCATAAGAAAAGAAATGGAGACTGAGAAATTTAAATGATGTATTTAATATCACACAATTAATGACCGAGTTTAGAGTGGGACCTACATCTTCTGACTCTTGAAACAATGTTCCCTTGCCATGCCATCTTATCTTCCAGTTATTACGTGCAGATTTGAAAAAAGAAAAAGGAAAACTAATAGGTTTCAGAGTTTATTTCTTTGATCATCAGAGACAAGTTTGAGAAAAACGGCAATTGAGATCAAATTTGATTCAATTTCTTTTAAACAGGTGCTTCCGTTTGTAGCAGAAAGAAAAAGAAGCTTTCTCTAGTCAATGAACAGGAATATTATGTGAGCAGCAATGCAAATTGGACCATCTGAATTTCCCTGATCTCTGAAAAACCTTTTGTTTCTAAGTAGAAATTAGCAAGAGAAAGGAGCCCCTTTGCTGGAAAGCCAGGGTGGTAGGTTCTCAGACTCCTTGCTTTCCTCTCCTGCTTCTCTTTTCAACATCTGCAAGATTCAACTGTATTTTCCTCTTGGCATTACATTCCTAACTAGGCAGCTTTCCCTTTTATTCTGAATAACAGAAGGATGGTCCCAGAAAGAGGGGAGGGGAATGAGAGGTGAAAGCAGAAGAACACAAGAGAAGAGACAAGAGAAACTCATTCCCTTTTGCAAACTGCAGATCATGGTAAGTGCCAGAAATGGCACAGGGGGATGTAGAAATACAAATACTCCAGACTGTCCTGGGGATGGGGCATAGAAGAGAAAAAAACAAAACAAAATAAAACAAAACAAAAAACTACCTGACAGGAAAGCAAGCAGACTAGAAAGAATAATAGAAATGAAATCCAGCCACGCATCGTAGCAAGTCCCCCAAAGAAAAGGGAGAAAGAAATGGATCTGGTCATTTCTTACTGAACGTACTGGACGAGCCCATATCAAACACAAAAGAACAGCGAGCCTCTGCTTTCCTTCTCTGGTTCAGGAGCAGTGTCCAGAGCCACACTGTTCCTTTCGTCCACAACCACCCACTTGTAGTTTCATGGCAGCTGAAGTCCTACAAGATCCTGTTTTCCAAGTAGACACTTCAGCCACCACCCGAATTGGTAACAAAAGACGGCAGCAATGCCAGCCCATCAACCTCTAGGCAGAGACATGATGGTGACTTTTATTTCCAACTTTAATCTCAGGTTCAAACAGAAAGCCTATAGCTACAATCTCAAGAATAGATCAATGTCAAAGGTAGCAAAGGAGGTCAAACCGAATGCAGAGAGAGCTTGAGGCAACTGAAAATTATATCAAGGTAGCGGGTCATCGTAATTCCATTTCATGAATACTTTACAAAGCAGGGACTGGTGGTCCCCAAACCATTTAAGGCTTTTATTGCTTTGCCGGGCAGCCTGCAAAGAAGCTCAGCTGTCAGACATTAGCACCTTGAAGGCTCTCCAAGGTTGGTGGAGTTTTCAGTTCATTTGTTGTTCTGTCTATAGAGGAGAAGTCGAGTTTGTAACAGAGATTCTTCCTTGCTGATATGTGGATTCCTGATATCAGAGTCATGTCTGTAATGCTGATAAAAGGAGCACAAGCCTCCGGGCTGCAGGGGAAGACACAAACCGTGCTTGTACACATTTCAGGACATTCAACAAATTCAACTCATTCGAATAAATTTACTGCATAAAAATGTACAGAATGGAAAGAGAACAGGAATCAAGGAAGAATGAAGAAAAACAGAAAGGCAGGCAGGAAGGAAACAAGGTGGGAGGAATAAAAATGGCACAGACAAGGAGGAAGACAAGGACAGAGCAACTGGATAAAAGATGGAAGCTGGAAATCTACTGGATTCAACTCTGAGGTCACTGAGCTGTGGAATGGGATTTTTTCAATTATAAAGCCATTTTTATAATTAGTCATTGAAACAGATGTCATTACTGAACAAGATGTGGTTGTTAGGTTAATATTAACAATCCTTTTTGGTTTTCAGGACAAGCAACTTGAGTTCTAGCTCATCAGGAAATCCAGAGCTTATTTTCTACACTTAAAATTTTGATATGAAGGAATGCAGAAAAAGTGCGGATGGCGAAGTTTGGTAACAGATGTGGGACCTCGTGCAAAAAAGACTGTAGATATAACAGTTCTAAAGAGTCTTTGGTATACTGCTTTGAATTTAAAGATTTATTTATTTACTTTAGAGAGAGAGAGAGAGCATATGAGTCGGGGAAAGGGCAGAGAGAGAGACTTTTAAGCAGACATGCTGCTCAGCTCCATGAGAGGCTCTTTCTCATGACCCAGGAGATCATGACCTGAGCCGAAACCAGGAGTTGGCTGCTTAACCCACTGGGCCACCAGGTGCTTTGAATTTAGATGTGATATTTTATAGTAGTGAGTTGAATTATTATGAGATATTTATTTGTAAAAGTAGTATCCTATGCTCCAGATGATGTATGTCTATGGTCCTACATCTACTTTTCAGTTAATTCTGACATCCCATCAAAAATGAAATATAAGGGGGAATCCTTGGGTGGCTCAGCGGTTCAGTACCTGCCTTTGGCCCAGGGCATGATCCTGGAGTCCTGGGATTGAGTCCTGTGTCAGGCTCCCTGCATGGACCCTGCTTCTCCTTCTTCCTGTGTCTCTGTCTCTCTCTCTCTCTCTCTATCATGAATAAATAAATAAAATATTTAAAAAAATGAAATATAAGATCCACATGATGAGTGCCTTGAATGACACTTTCTCCAAATATCACACACATACACACACACATGCATAAATGTGCACATACACACGTGCACAAACACAAGCATGCACACATACACACTAAGACAAAATCCATTACTTAATGAAACAGTGCCCTTATTCACCTTTTTCAATCTATTTTTGAGATTCACTATTCAGTTATCTAATTTTCAGTGGCTTAGGAACTGCTCCCATAATTTTAGTAAAGAGTAGGATGGAGGCACCCCAAAGCTTTTAGAATTCTAAGGAAGTCATGCATAGGGTAGCAATGGACGCACATATAGAATGTGTGATGTTAACACTGGCTGTCTGATGGGTGGATTTGTGGTGATCTAATTGTTTTTCTAGAAGCTTCTATCCATTTCCCGAATTTTCTGCAATCTGGAAATTACCTTTATAATGTAGAACCTATAGTTCTATAATGATAATTATATTGCTGGTGTTATTATTTGTATTCAAGAGAAAAGTAAAGTGAAGACTGCATTTCATGCTACAATGACTATTTCTATTTTTTTTTTTGAAACATTTGACCTTAGCTTGGGTTCTCAATTTTTGTTTTATTTTTGCCCAGCCCAGGGTTTATCTGAGAGATAATTCTGCTGTCTCCAACACTGATCAGTACTAGTTCTTAGTTAGCCTTCAAGAAGGTCAAGCTCTAATACTAATTCACTCACAAAATGGGTACAGATTCAGACACACACACCACTGTTACTACTACAATTCTAATATACTTAAAAGAAAACATTTTAAGTATACCCACATGTTGGCCAAATTGAAAATCCATAGTCACAATCACTACACAAATTGCTCTTTAAAGACAAAAAATGAATTTCATGCCTTTATTGATCCAAAAATTGGAAATGAAAATCCTTTGGTCCAGTGGTCCAGCTGTTTAGTTGAACTACAAAATGATTAAAAATATACCTAGTATCTAACTCATGTAAACATTACTTTATTCAGGAAGCTGCCAATCATCTTTCAAAGTATTTATAATATTCATTAAGGTGAAAGAGAAAAAAAGAGATGAACAATCTTTGAGCATTGAAGAGTTCAAATTTTTTTTCACGTTGTATTCTTTATCAAAGAAACTGAGATTAATTCATAGGCCTGTAAGTTGGTAAAACCAAGTAAAATGCATCTATTTCCTTCTTTTTTTTTCCTTGTTTCCTAAGAAAAAAAATGTTACAAGAAATCTTTTGTTGTGGTGAAAGTTTCATCTTTCCTTTGTTCTTACACATGGTCAGCATCATTTTGCTAAATTCTCCCCTTTAAGGAGGCTCTTCAATTTCATTTCGGCTAGATTTAGTATGTATCATAGTTGAGATAGTAAGGAGGGGATGCATCTAGTGTGATTTTTTTAGACTCTCCTTTCTGAAAAGTCATGTGTTTATTTATAGATTCAGAATGTGATCCCCGCATCTAAGACGATGTATCACACAAGGGATATGACCACTCCCCTGCTGAGCTGAACCTTTGTCTAAGAGCAAAAGGTTGAGAAAGAGAGGTCTGTAGAATTATGATAGGAATTGAGATCTATAGCTAAGGAGGTGAGCATGCTAAATCCTTATTGCTACTATAGTCCGCGACATCCCTTGTCCACTTCAGCCAGATGGCCCGGGGAGCCACCAAATGCGAACTTTTCCCCAGGAATGTTCCATCCCAGGCAATTCTGTGATTCTGCTTTTCAACCTAACGTGGATGACATGATGTTCACAAACAAGAAGAGCTGCCAAATCCGTTATAGAAAATATTTGATTCTCCTGTAAATTTTCCTATAATGACTGATACAGTTTAATTAATTAATTGATTGATTAAATATTAAATAAATGACTAATAAAGAAAGATTAAATAGGTGCTTTTTTTGCCAGAGATTCAGAAAATGAGGTGCCGGGGTGCCCGGGTGGCTCAGTTGGTTAAGCATCTGCCTACAGCTCAGGTCATGATCTCAGGGTCCTGGGATCCAGTCCCTGGGCAGGCTTTCTGCTCAGCAGGGACTCTGCTTCTCCCTCTCCCTCTGCTCTCTCTCCCTCTCTCTCTAATAAATAAACTCTTTATAAAAAAGACCGTAAAGTATCTAAAGGCATTTGTTCAAAGCAATGAAAGTGACAGGTGAGTAGATGCCCTTTTGCTGCTAGTAGAAAGTCTATGTGTCCCTGAACTGGCCTGTTTCACTCCTGTGTGGAAAAAAACCTCACCAGGCACACTTAGAAATTCATTGCTCAGCCAGGCTGCTGTGTCAGGATGATGTAGACATGATGCATGGCTTTCTTTTCTTTTTAAAAGGAAAAAGAAAGACATGAAAAGATCATTCCCTAGCAGAAAGAGAGGGCTAACCTCTGGCCACAGAGCCTTTTTTTTTTTTTTTTTTTCTAAACCAATGCTTCAGTCTTGAAAGGGAAGCAAATTCAGGACATAGGCCCTGCATTGTTTTATCTGTTCGGATGGTATTCTTCTCCGTATATCTGCTTAGGAAGCTTTCCTCTTGGATAGATGCAAAAGTTATTTCAGGCAGATGGGAGTCCCACAGGTCCTCAGACTCTCTCTTCACCTGCATTCTGACATTGTAAGAAGGCAGGTGGGGAGTCACACGTCACTGAGCCAGCCAACCACTACTAAGTGACACGCTCCATCACAACAGGTGAATGAATGAGCGTGTATGCGTGTACAGTGCTCACTAATGTACAACCACCCACTTCTGTAAAAATATAAAAATACAAACTTTGTCACCTTTGTTTTCACGCATTTCTTCTCCTAAATCTTCTGTCCAACCTTAAGAGAGAAGCATAGACATAACTCATCGTTATATTGAAAGAAGAGGGTGCAGAACATGGGTCTCTTGATGTATTTTTGTAATTATAAGAAAAATAAATAGAAATAGAAACAATTCTGCAGAGTATCAAGAGGACAGCAGTTGAAGGAACGTGTGTCTCCAAATGAACTCATGCAATTATTTGTCCTCCACAAATCATTCTCTGAGCACATGTTTGTCTTTTAAGTTGACAAGAAATCCTCCGCCAAACCAAATAGTGTCAGGAAGAGATTGGTACCTTACAAACTTTGCAGGGATTTTTTTTTTCCTCTTTCGGGTTTAAAAAAATTTTTTTTGTAAGTTCATGATTTAGTACCTGTGAAAAGTAGGAGGCTGCTATCCTAGAGAGTTCCAAGATTGATTTCTTCAAGTTCATCCTTGCCAGCCTCATTTGACATGTACAAACACAATCAATACAGTCACACCACAGGTGATCACTCATTAGAAGGACTCCCATCCATCCCAGGTGCCACGTGTATCAATCCATCATTTCATTTCCATGCATGTCAGAAAGGTGTGCTTACTTTTCAGGGGCATGATTTGAATAGAAAAGGTTAATACCAACTTAACTTTACTTTGATGGTAATTTAAATGAAATACTTTGAAGAGCATGAAGACCCAGTCTGCTGAGAAGATTCAATAGGAAAAACCATCTCTCAACAAACCTGTGTGTTAGAAGGGTGGTTGTTAACCCTGTTTTATTTGGTCTCCTCCCTTTTCATGAAGGTTGGTAGGAGACCAGCACCTGTGGGGCCTTGGGCATGAGTATGGAACAAACTTTGGCCACTGAACTACATTGCGGGGAGGTGGCGGTGGTCAAAGCCTGTTGCAAGGAATGTCAATTTTATTACACAGGACTTTTAATGTTCTGTCTTTGCATAATATAATTGTGGAAACAGCATGTGACTGTAATGCTTGTGGCTGAGTCACTTGCTGCTTTTTACATTATTCAAGAGTAAGCCTTAGCATCGTTTGCCCTAAGGCCTTAGCACTTTCTCTGGATCCCTATTATAGCGTTCCTGCACTGCCGTAGCATTGCCTGTTCAAGCATCTGCATCCCTGACTAGACTCTTCTCTGTCAGGTCCCTAGTCGTTGGGCTGCGGTCACAGCTCTTTGAGGCACACGCAAAGCTTAGCAGGCACATCGAAGCACTCTCTTGATATTAATACTCCTTCATAAGTTAGGCTTAATAATTTTTTATCTTGTGGTGGGTGTCCTTTTTTTCCCTTTTCTTCTCTATTACTTGTCTTGTGTCCATAGGTTCTACATGTTACCCATGGCACTTGTTTTCAAGATCTGGGTCATGGATTATCACCTGTGGATCCCTTTAGAATTTAAAAAGTGCCTTCAAGAGGCAGCTAAGTGGCTCGGTCATTTAAGCATTTGACTCTTGGTTTTGGCTGGGGTCATGATCTCAGGGTAGTGAGATAGAGTCCTGCACTGGGCTCCCCACTGTGTATGAAGTCTGCCTGGGATTCTCTCTCTCCCTCTCCCTCTGCTCCACCTCTCCCTGCACTCGCTCTTTCTCTCTGTCTCTCTCTCAAATAAATAAATAAATCTTTGAAACAAATAAAAATAAAAAGTGCCTTCAAAATAAATGAGCTCACTTAAAGCTAACATTAACCTGTAAAAATGAGAACTGTAGTCCTTGGTAGGAAAAAGTCAAGGAATGATGATAGAGTACAGCAGCATTTAGTTTACGATGCATTGTGGGTTTTTTTTTGTGTGTGTGTGTGTGTGTGTTTCTTATTTACTTCCTCAACTCCATGTGAGTGAAGAATTCTGTCTTTACTCATCATTAATTTCTCCACACCTGACAATCTTTGGGCACAGTAGATGCTTGATAAATATTTGTCCAATACATTAACATATAAATGAATGAGCAAATATCACGATGCTTTTACTAAATGAAATCTCAGCCAGTGCTCCAGTGCTCCCTTGGTTAATTTTCTCTACCTGGTCTCTCAGTGGCTATTCTAAAATTTAATCTTTCTGATCAAGCCTTCCCCTGCTGTCACCTCCCCCGCAGCCAATACCCTGGAAAACACAGAAATTAAGGGAGCTTCAGGCAGGGACTCTCTCACCTCCTGGTCTCCACCCATCAAGAAAGCACTGGAACTTCATTTTCTCCCCACTTGCTTGAAGGCTGATGCTTCCCAACCAAATTCTTCGTTCCACTCCTCTCCAGCTTCTCCTGGATCTTTACCATTAAATATTCCATCTCCCACACAATTATTTTATCCATGACATTTCTCCCAGGCTTTTTTTCTTTTTTTCTCAACTGCTGAGCTTGGTGAAGTCACTCTTACTGTCTGACTTCTATTTTTCTTCTTGGTATCCACTCCCTTCTCCTCCATCACGGAAAAGATAATTTTATCTTTTATCCTCCCTCTCTCCACCGGTTTACATGTCATATCCTTCTCCTGTGATTTCATCTGGTTCCTAGGCTCACCTGTGCTGCTATATCAACCATCACTAAAACCAATGGAACTCCTTCCATTCTAGTGGTATTTTCTTTTAAGGGGTCAGTTCTCTTGACCTTTTCCTGGATTTAAGAACACCTGGCGGCTGCCCTCTCTCTGGTTCTTTCTGACCATTTTTCTTCCCTCTTTACCTGCCTTTAAAATGATGGTGCTTCCTGATGTTTATCCTTGTTCTCTACTGCCTTTCTTGTATGATCCCTTGAGGATCTTATCTATTCCAGTGATTTGGTTACCACAGAAATGCTAATGACTCTTAAATCTAACTCTAATGAGTTGCTTGACTTCTAAATTATGAATCTCTTCTTATGAATTTTTCCAAAATTGAATTCATTATTTTCCTTGGAATCAGTTTATATTCTAAAATTTCATGTCCCTTTTTAATGAGTACTACATCAACACAGTAACCTAAGCCAGTTAACTCAACCATTATTGATCTTTCTCCCCTCTTCATAATCTACATGTAATTGGTTATTAATTCCTTTCAAATTATACTACTACATAATTCTTAGTTTTCTCTTCTTCTCTCTGTTTGTACTCCTGCTGCTTTCATGCAAGCCTTTATCTCCTCTGATCTAGACTGCTGAAAAGGTACCCTGAGGGGTCCCCGAAGCCCTGGTCTCTGCCCCCCCCCCATCAATTCCCCTGCCATATTGTTGCTATCATTTTATTACTGAGGCAAAGACATTATATCCTATATGCCTGTTTTAATCTTTTGGTGCCTTTAAAAAAAAAGATTTTATTTATTTATTCATGGGAGACACAGAGAGAGGCAGAGACATAGGCAGAGGAAGAAGCAGGCTCCCTGAAGGAATCCTGATGTGGGACTCGATCCCAGGACTCCAGGATCATGACCTGAGCTGAAGACAGATGCTCAACCATGAGCCACAAGCATTCCAAAAGGCGCTCTTTTTTGGTGCCTTTTGATTGCCACAGAATAACCATTAAATTCTTTAGCCTGCCTTCTAGAACAAAGATCTAGCATGTTCCCATCAGCTTTATCACCCAGGAGTTTAGGCTTCACTACCCCCACCTCACTCCTTCCTGTCCTGGTTACATTTGTCCTAGTCACACTAAAACATCTGAAGACCCTGAATCATGCCGTATCTTCATTTAAAAATACTTTAAAAGTATTTTTAGTCAGTCTAGGAATCTATTTTCTCATCTCATGCCATTTTTCACTTTTTACGACTCAGTTGTCAACAACTGTTATCTTTCCCTGACTCCATCCCAAGCATAATTGGTGACTTAGTCCTTTCACTATCTATGGTGATTTGTGTATCAACTTAAACTTCTTGAACCAATGACTGTAATTTTTCAACTTTATATTTCCAGTGGCTTACAAAGAATTGAACACATAATAACTGATAAGTAAATATTACTTGAATAAACTTTAGATAATATCAGTCATACTTTATTATTTACTTTCATATATGATCACTCATTAGTAAGTAGCATTGGTTAGGAATTAGTAGATTAGTCTACTCCTTAGCCTGCTCTTCTTTATTACATTAGAAAAATCTTTTTATTTTAGTTCACTGTCCTAAGAGCAGTTAAGATGAGACATATCCTCTTAACAGATTTTCAAGTTTCTAATACTTCCAAAGTGTTATTATATATAGGTGCAGTGTTATACAGAAGATCTCTAAAATTTATTTTTCCACATGGCTAAAATTGTATACCCATTGGTTAGCAACTCCCTGTTTTCCTTCCTGTCCTAACCGTTGGCAACCAAAGTCCTTTTCTTTGCTCCCATGAGTTTATTTTTTATACCATTACTAGATATCATATTTTGATACCATATATTTGATTACCATTACTTCCTGTAAGTGGAATCATGCAGCATTTGCCATTTAGTTACTGGCTTATTTCCTTTAGCATAGTGTCTTCCAGGTTCATCCACAATATTGCATATTGCAAGATTTCCCTCTTTTTTGAGATAAGGATTTCAAAGACATATTAACATTTGCATGATCATTCCAGCACTATTCACAACAGTCAAAATGTGGAAACAACTTAATGTCCATCAGTGGATAAATGAATTAAAAAAAAAAAACATTGTGGCATATACATACAATGGAATATTATTCAGCCTTAAAAAGGAAGGGAATCTTGTAAAATGAAAATTATGGATTTTAATATATAAAATCATATTTTTAGGCATAAGGTAACTTGCTTTCCGTCTACACAAAATGAGCACTTAGAAATTATAAAAAAAAATGTAGTTGAGGTAAATATAGTCAAAAAGAATCAGCAATGCACAGATTCATCTTTTCAATAAAATTCAGAAGAATTTAAAAATAGGAGCCAAAGGGAAATTAGTAAATATCTTCCGGTTTGGGCTACATCATCATGTTTGAATCAATGGCTGTGGATATTTTGACGAACACCGTTCAACCCACTTTACCCATCTCTTTTATTTAGTCCATGTCATTTGATTTTTTTTTAAATAAAGTACCACTGGAAGCTGAGACCCAGGAGGTCTGTGATCATTCATATTATTGTTATGTTTAATTCATACCAATTAAACTGGTATGAAGCTGTAAAAGAAGAATTCTTAATACCCCAACATTACCTGTACATTGCAAAACAATAATTCTGAAAATAATCCCCTAAGACTTCCAGGAGAGTGAAAGCATATTTAAATAAATTACAGGGCACAGTCAAAATTCACCAGGCTTATGTTCTATATACTACTTAAGTGGTGGGAGAAACCTTGATACCAAATACATTATTTCTTCTGACATAATGATAATATTATGTTCATATTTTACCGAAAACCTCAACTTCAGTACTGAAGGAAAAGAACAAGCAATACCTGCTGCCATATGCATTGCACTGCTGAAACAGCTACCACACAAATCTGGTGTTCTTTTCTTGATAGGAAAGCAATAGGGACATATTATGTCCTCTTCAAAATGTCAGGAAGTTGAGGTCATATTCCTACTTCTACTTATTCATTATGTGCCCTTCTGTCATCTCATACACATCATGATGGAGTAAAACCTGTTTCTAATAATACAAGGTTTCAAGTTGCAGGTGGGGTGGAGAGCAAATATATTTGTTGGAAATATGATAGTGCTATCAGCAATATATGGCAGCAGCTACATAGCTGTGAAACATAAGTCAAGTTCATTCTGCTACAGCACAAAATACGTATTTTTGTGAAGATAGAAAAAGAAAAACTGTAAGAAAATTGGCATATTACTTAACTAATCCTAACACCTCAATTTTGAATCTCCCTCTTGCCCTCTTGAAATTATTTATTAATAATAAAAATGTATAGCTTAACATTGGCTGGCAAATGGAATTTTTAGCAGCATTAGAATTTAGTGGTTCAGAACATATAACTCGTAGGAAAGAATCATGGGTTTGAGTTCTAGTCCACACCTGCAATTGAGGATGATTTAAAATCAGAGCTTAAAGACTCTTTAAACTGGAAAATGCATATAATCCAAATACCAGCCTCATAAGTATTTTATGTGGCAGTGAATGTAAAGTGTTTAGTACATTACGAAACCCATGGTAAATGTAACACTATTATTATCACAGACATTCGGGTGTTACGATAACGCCACTATCCTTCAAAGGCCAAAGTCAGGGCAGGGATGATTCTGAATACAGCACAGGGCAGGGATGATTTCAAATTTGTTATATACGCAGATGCTCCTTTGTTACAGCCAAACTTCTACAGCCCATTGGGGAAAGAGAAGTGATGTCAATGTAGAGGATCTTAAGGAGAGTTCTTCAATGGAATTTTGAAGGGACTTGAATTTGTAAGGAATTAATGTTTAAGGGGGGCCAACTTGTGTGGATTTGCAGAAATGGTGGAGATAAAATTAAGAAGGCCCTGGTTTCCTTTTGAACCAGTGGAGGTGGAGCCTGAGATGTACAATTGAGTGAAAGTCCTCATTGGGAAACTGGTTATGGACAAAGAAACTCAAGCTACAGGACAATCTGCTATCGGAAGGTGGAGAGAAAGCAAGTAAAAAGAGACAGAGAAAGTTCACTTCCTTGACGACTCATCTTTGCATTCAGTTTAGGGAGTTACTTAAATAAATTTAGTTATTAAAAAACTGGAGGCAAAAGAAATCCCAGTGCAGGGGAAGGGATAGCAGATTTGGGAAAGTGCACAGTTTCCCTGCAGTCATTCTTCTTCCCCCAAAGGCAGAAGAGCAGCTGATCCAGGCTCCTCTGAAGACTCACCAGCCCGCCTGCTTCCACATATGCACATTAGTTATATTATTGTCTAATAATGTCTGCTGGCTTCCTATCTCACAGGGATAGAGAAAGAATTAATGGTATGAGTTTTGTCAAGCACTTCAAGACCCCCGGAGATATGCAGCATAAATATCTTATGATGGTGTACATTATTTCTTCAACTCATTTTGTACCTCACAAATGGGAGAGAAAGATATACGCATTTATCTAGCAAAAACATTGATGTTTCTTTTAAAATAGAATCAAATTTCATTGGCTCCATTCTTTAGGTTTTGAGGAAACGTAATATTTTTCTAAAAACCGTTTTACCTTTTTCATGTCCTCATTAGTGATTGACGTGATAGCCATATCCTTACTATGTATTCCCATATCTAATATATTTGAATCCTTGCAAATAGCCATTAGCAATCATTCTGTATCAACATTTTCTTATTCAAGCACATGTGTTCTCTCCCTACTGGTCTACAGTCCTCTGTATCTTTTAAGAATATATAAGGAAACTCTCTGAAATAAAGGGATTGAGAATACATAAAACAAACCCCATAAATGATTATTGGTTCTTATTTAAAAACCATATTTTTGATTCCATATTAAAACCATATTTCTTTAATGAAAGAATGTATTTTATGCCTAGCTAATTAAGCCAATATAATGCCATTAACCCCAGTTAAAGAACAATGGCAGCAAAGATGAATTAATAAGATGAACAGACTGCTGACCAGTGGGCCCAGCTCCTTCCTAATGCACACATTCCATCCTGATTCATTTCCAAGGTGCTTACACACGGAGAGGACGTGCTTCTGCATATCTGCGCTAAGCTGTTCTGTTTATGAGGAAGGGAAACTTTCTGTAGCAGTATGCTGTGGATATTTTTCCCCTCAGAGCACCAATGAATTATTTAGTACTTGATTTGTCAAAGAAAAGCTTGGCTACACTACAGTGACAGAGCTATGCTGTAGAAATAGAATATTGTTTAAGAAATTATTGGTGCAAAAAAGGCAACTAAAGCAGAAGGCACAGTTGGTTTTCCAAATATACATACATAGCACTCACATTTATCATAATTCAAGGGCTTTATGGGAAAAAAATCCTAGCATGTTTTGCCTTTATAAAACTGTCTTTATGTCCCATGTGCATATCCTGGCTGGCTTTCCCCCAACCCTTTCTCTGTAGTCGACCATACTGATTTCTTTAGGGGTCTTCTTTTGTCACTTCTATTCAAGATGAGAGGGATATTTCTTTTATATCATATCCCATGTGCTAGTACTTCTTAATCCCATATTGCATGGAATTATCTATATGCATTCAATAGCATTTTTACTTTGTTTAATGTGGTTTTTTTAAGCCTTATTATTATTTTAAAGATTCATTCCTTCTCTCCCTCAAGGCTTTTTCAAAACTGATAGTTTTCATTATTCCACCTCCTTATGTACTCAATCCCAGTTTCGACAGCCCTTGCTTTGCCTGGTGTGGTATGCACAGATTTCAGCTGACCAGGTTTAAACAACACGAGTGCCCAAATGATACATTCCAGTTTCAAGGACCACATATGAGTAATGGCAAAGAGTACACGCTTAGCGGCCCCCTCTTCAGCCCACCCATCACGATATCATAACAAATGAACAGCCATGCTTCGGACCAATCACATCACTTCTTCTGAAGTCCTTGATTGGTCCCCACACAGTAGAGATTCAGTCCACACACAGTAAAGCCCGTAGTTGTGTTTCCTTCTGATCATTCAGCATGAAAACTAGGTGACCTTACACAAAAACAGCTACCTGAAGTTGGAAATATACCAACAAATAGGGAGGTCCAGCAAAGAAATAAAACATGGTAACCCTGAGAGTGAAGTTGGGCAGAGGCAAAGGAGAAGCAAACTCCCCACTGAGCAGGGAGCCCGACAGGGGCCTGGATCCCAGGACCCTGAGATCATGACCTGAGCCGAAGGCAGACGCTTAACTGACTGAGCCACTCAGGTGCCCTAAAGTGTTCAATTCTTACTCTGTCATTACTCTGGTTTTCTGGAGCTGGGGAAGGTTCCTTGTTTTTAAGGACTTGCAATTAGATTGAGCCCAGCCAGGCAATCCCCATCTCAAAATCCTTAATCGTAATAACTGCAAAGTCTCTTTTGCCATGTAAGGTAACAGGACACAGAACTAGGGCCCTAGTGTCTTACTTTCCTGCCTACCACAACACGTGGCAATGAGAACGTGAGAGGAATTCATTTCTTGTGACTCAACTTCTGCAAAACTCAGGGTTTCAAAATATTCTCAGTTGTCATAATTGCAAATTTTGCTTTTCCTTCTGACGTTTTTCTGCAATTACTCCTTTTCTATTTTCTGATTTGTGCTAAGATCCTTATCGTATCTGTGTTTTTAGTACAAAGGAGTATTTTTTTATTAACAAGTAAATTAAACAAAAGTGATATTGTTGGCACCTACTTAATACTTCAATATTTTAATTTGCCAAGTAGTGATGCTAAAAGACAAAACTAGCAGTTTGTCCATTTTAACATAAAAAACGCAGAATGGACATGATCACAGAATAAAGGGTATTTCTTTCAAAGTAAATAGAATGACAAAAGCAATATTTAGCTAGCTATATCCTCATAACTCCAGTTTTATTAAAATTAAAGTATAGAATAAAAAGTTGCTATTTAAAAGAAATTAATTAATTTTTAAAGATTTTATTTATTCATTCATGAGACACACAGAGCGAGGCAGAGACATAGGCAGAGGGAAAAGCAGGCTCTCGGCAGGGAGCCTGATGCAGGACTTGATCCCTGGACAGGAATCATGCCCTGAGCCAAAGGCAACTGCTCAACTGCTGAGCCACCCAGGCGTCCCTAATTTATTTATTTTGGAGAGAGAAGGAGTGGGCAGGGGTAGAGGCAGAGGGAGATGGAGAAAGAGAATCTCAAGCAGACTCCACGCTGAGCACAAAGTCCCACGGGACCCCATATTACAATAAGGATGCATTTTGATTTAGTATTTGTGTTAACTTCTTCTTCACATGATGGAATAAAGACACCTGAAGTGGAGCCTGAATGACCAAAGTGTTTTGGTGTTTTCTATTTATTCTGTTTCAAATGGATTAACTGATGCAAATGGGAGCAACACACTCTTGCAGCACTGAATTTGGAATATTTGTTTTCCAAATAAATATTTCATTGATTTTGTTCTCCCTAAACTTCTTAGAGAGGTTGATATTATGTAGATACCACTTTATGAATGTAAAAACATGAAAGTTATATATGAAGATAGAATTATATTCCCTTGCAAAATGACGTCATTTTTATGGCTTTAGTCAAGGTGGCTGCAAAGGTGTTAAAAATTGGTCACGTTTCCTTTAGGAGTTATGATCGCCCCACCCTCATGCTTTTGTTTTTTGGAGCAGCTGCCTGCCCTCACTTTTTCAGGACTTGTCTTCCATGGTCTCTGCTGAATGGCAGTAAACCAGGCAGCCCCCAGATAGATGTCTGGCCCATGTGAGACCAACTGAGCTCTGACTCCCAGGAAGTCAGGCTTGGAAAAGGGAGTGTTGACTCACTTAGCTGGTGGCACCAACGCCAGGATGATGTGGGAATCAGGCTGGAGTCACTGCTTTCTATCATGTCTATGAATTAGTGGAAAGGCATAGACCCATCACTGAAGACAAGAGTGAATGAATGCAGGAACAGAACGTGGGACCAGAAGGGAGAATCAGCTGGCTTCCTGGAGCCCCTCTGGTTTGTTTCCAGTGCCTGGTAAAACCCAGTTTCATATTTTTGAACTTGAGTTCCACGTGTCCTTTTTAATAAATTCTTATTTTTGATAGAACAAGAATTATTTGTTGTTATTTATAACCAAAGTCTTTCTAAAACTTTGATTATTTATTCCATGGTAAATCTCCTATGATCCAAATTATGAAATAAAATATTTTGATGAGTATGTCAGAGTCAATTAGGCATATGTGATATAACAAATATTTAATGAGTGCCTGTCTTGTATCATACTTGGAACTGGGTCCTAGGGTTCTAAAGATGAAGAAAGCATGGTGCCTATCTGGTGAACTTTTGTTTGTTTGTTTATTTTTGCAAAATAAATAAACATACATCCTGCTCCCCTTCACTGGTCATTTGTTATACCAAACTCCCCTTCACTGGTCATGTCTTACACCAAATAAATTTTCAATATTCAACAGCAGTGTGTTTCCATGTTAATAAAGCTTGATGTACTGTGGCAAGTTTTATGATCATTCGGATCTGCCCAATTTTAATTTGATTTTTTTATTCAAGTGAAGTGGAATGAGCATAGTAAAGGAGTGATGGAAATGTGGTGAATTTAATAAGAAGAATTTCTCCTTGAGGAGGATTTACAAGAGTTCCATGAAATCCAGTTATACTCAGCTTTGAGAAATAAAGAAAATATATTTGAAGGGAAAAGCTATTTGAGATAATTATGCTGTTTTCTCTGCCTCTGATGCCAAATCTCTTCTTTGTGGAGCAGAATGCACTGGCTAGGAGCTAAAGCCCCTGATCCAGACTTACAGGTTTTGAATTCTGGTCCTGCCACTTTCCTACTGAATGGTTTCAGCTAACATATTACTTGCTCCTGTTCCCTCAATTTTAAAAAGAGGATACGGTAGTATCTATGCACAGGGTTACTTTTGAAAATTCAATAAGTTAAAAAACATAGAGCCCTTAAAATAGTAGCTGCCGTGTATTAGGTGTTGAATACATAATAGCTGTTATTATTACACTCTTTAAATAGATCCGCAGAAACACACAGCAGAGCTGCTCACACAAATATGCAAACACAGTCAGCCCAAATAGAATCATCAGAGTCTGGACTCATACTTTTTAGGGCCTAAGAGATGAAAAGTCTTACAAGGAAGAAATGCATGTATGGTGACTAGATTATGTTCAGTGTCCAGAGTTAATTATGCAAGCCATCCCTCAAAAAATAAAAACAAAACCTTTACTCTCTCTTTATCTAGCTTTGCTAATCAGTAAAAATCAGCCTTATTGTTATTTACCTGAACACTCACTTTCCCTGTTGCAATAATTAATGGCAAAGGGATGTTTATGACTTAGCTTTTTTCATCCAAAAAAAAAAAAAAAAAAGATGACTAGGATACAGACAGTAAATACAGATTTATTTCTGACAATAGTAGTTTAGCTAGAAAAGTTATATGCTAAGTTATTCCTTCCCTGTGAAAGTTATACAGATATAACTGAATTTATTTGATGGATTGAGGTTAAGTGAATGTGATATAAATATTTATAAAACACAATCGTGTTATATACATAATTTATATATATGCATATATATATTCCATATATTTATATATAAAATGGAAAAAGTACTGAGGAATAAATCCTGCCCAAAATAATGTGGCAAGGTTATAGCATCTACTTTACCAAAATTAAAAAAAAAAATAAGAATACTAGGAAATATAACCTCAAAAATCAGAGATGAACAAATCTAAGATGAGCCTCTAGGATTTTTAAACATGTCTACTATGCAAGAAAGGTTTGAGCATTTCAACTACTAATTATATATATAAATGATCATCCTTATAAAGATCAATAAATACTTAACTTAGATCTAATATTCTACTGTTAATATGTTGTATTGTCCAAGGAAATATATCCCCAGTGTTATCTTAACTTTCCCTCCCTGTATTAATCAAGTGTTGATGACCATGACTTAAGGCCTGAAAATCTTACAGCAGAAAACCTTGGCAGAGGGAAAGCCAGATCGTGCGTGTGCAGGGTTATTTATCATGCTGTCACTGAACCCTGGGGAAGTACAGTTCCAGCTAATTTATTACCATGTTGTTTTCATTTTTACTGGGCGTGGGAAGAACCTATAGAGGGGCCATGGTGCTGTGGTTTCCACTGGAGCACAGGCTGAGGTAGGTCTACCTTGCCTGCACATTTTGTAGGGCACCCAGTTTTTCCTGACTCTTCTCTTTCCCGTGATGTTTAAGAGCATTCATTAAACTCAAGAGAAGCCAAGAGCTGCACATGTGTGGTGAGGACACAGGATAGAAGTTGAGGAGATGGAAACACATGAAAGCTGCCCAGCACCATATGCATGTGACTTGGAAGTGACTTGTTTGGGCCCCTGGTGCCTCATGCAGGGCCACAAAATAAGCAAGGGCCTGCATGGGTGATGGCTCTCCACACAGATGACAGGACAAGATGGAAGGTGAGGGTGACCCGTGGGATTGCCAACTCTTTCTTTCTCCAGTATGAATGCATGGCAAGTTGGAATTTGGGTAATGAAGAGTGATAGGTAGGGAGTCAAGAAGCCTAAGGGAAGGGAAAATTTGTTGTAATTTTGTGCAAACGCTATACAGGAATTTCCCAATTCTTCTTGTCTCATGCAGTCAGAAAGCAGATCATTCCAAATGTTCATTTAGAGTTTAGCTTCCTCAAAGAAATTGTAAACCTGGAATCATGTGTCCTAAGTTGTGGATGTTTCCTGAGAATGTGTAATATACATAGATAAGTAAAGGCAGCATCAAAGAGAAATGCATACTGATTTCTTCACTCAACTGCACAAAGAAAGCAATACCCAAAAATGTCCTTTATACCCTCAGATTTGGTCCATCCTACATCAGTTCTCTCCTGCTTTACTCCCTAGGCACCGGTACAGACTATATCCAGTTAAATGAACATCTGAATCATTTGCATGGGAGGGGGATGCTTTGGTGTGTCAAACATCCATCTCCTAAGAACTGGAAACGATATGAATCATGTGTGTCCTGTGAATATACTTAGAAGTTGCTTTTATCTGCTATTCTATTTAATATCTCCAACAGTGCCTTGAAACATAGGGTGGCCCATCTCGTAGCAGCTAAGGTAACTGAGAACAAAGAAGGGAAATGACTACCGTAAGTCAATGAGTTAGCCATTGTCACTACCAGACCCCAGGACTAAGGTCACTAAATTGTGCTTTGTGTGGACCCTGCAATAGGGCATTTGGATCTCTACACACATTAGTCTTTGTGATATTCACATGTAGCAACAAGCTCCTTGCCCTCAGGATGAAGGCCACACTCCTAGACAAGGGTCCAAAACCTCTCTTGGACCTTCCAACCGAATCAAATGTTCCTCCTGATTCCCACTGTAGAACGCAGCAGAGCCTCACCACTGGAAGTTTATTCCACAGTGATACTATCCCTGGGTGTTGCCTAAATGTACCTCTCCTAGGAATGCTCCCCACTGGCCTTTCCTCCTCTCATCCTCTTGCATGTCCTCTAATCATTCCCACCTTATGCACTACCCCCAACTCCCCATTGATTGTCCCTGTTTCCCTCCTATTGACTAGACCTTAACCTCTACTAATCTCCCATAATTGCTGTGCACACACACAGCCTTCTACTTCACATTATTATTCTAATGTCAGCTGTGAATGGGTGTGGCATCTGCACTGGGCAATGAGCTCTCAGAGGGACAGATATTGATTCTTTTCTGATAGTTTGAGCAGAGAGCCAGGTGCCCAGCATTATTAAAAATAGTTGGTGGAAACAAAAACAGACTCTTAAATATACGGAACAAACTCGTGGCTGCTAGAAGGGAGGTGCATTGGGAGAGAGATGGAATAGGTGAAGGGGACTTACTGTGATGAGCACTGAGCAATGTACAGGATTATTGAATTATATATTGTATGCCCGAAATTATTATAGCACTGTAGGTTACTTATACTTGAATAAAAAAGGGTTGATGAATATCTGTAAAGTAATAAATAGTAAATGTCCAATGTAATTATCCAGCTGTTTAGAAGGCATACACTAAAATGGTTATACATACTTAGGAGCCAGGTGAGTACATCATTCAAGACACTAAGTCTGAGACATCTAGGTGGCTCATTGGTTGAGCATTTGCCTTCAGCTCAGGGCATGATCCTGGGATCCAGAATCGAGTCCCACATCGGGCTCCTTGTGGGGAACCTGCTTTTACCTCTGCCTGCCTCTCTCTCTCTGTGTCTCTGCCTCTCTCTGTGTGTGTCTCTCATGAATAAATAAGTAAAATATTCGAAAATAAAAAAAAAAAAAGCACTAAGCTTAGGTGCCTGACTGCCTCAGTTGGTAGAGTGTGTGACTCTTAGCCTCAGGATTGTAAGTTCGAGCCTCGTGTTGGGTATAGACATTACTTAAAAATAAAATCTTTGGGGAAAAAAAAGTAAGCTAACTCTAGCTATATATCTTCTCTACAGTGATGTATGTAGCAGCCCCTTTTAAGAACTAAGCATGATTCTGGGTTCTGCAGAATCAGTTCACAGTGTAGATATATGGAAAGAAAATACTAAAACAGGAATAGTTCTTCTTATCTCACATCCTACTGTTAGTTGACCCATAACATCAGCTTAATAAACCAAGCGGTAATGTTAGGCATCAGAAAAAAAATGTAATACCCCTATCCCAAATATCAGGGTCTAATTTTTTTATTACAATATTAAGGAGTTGCTATAACTCTCAGTACATACTGAATTCTTTTTCATCTTAGCATTCAAGTTTGAGAAATCTATAAAATAAAGGTCTTGGGAAGTTATTTTGGCACTTTCTCCAATTATAAACATAACCTTTATCCAATACATTCATTGATTAAGGACCTATATATAAAAGAATGGGTGAATAGATAAAAACATATTTCACCTAGGATTATCATCGTATTTAACCATTAAATTAAAAAAAAACTAGTTATGACTAATATTATCAAAATTTTCCATGTACCAGAAAAAAGATAAATCATGATTCCCAAGGTTATTAGTAATCTAATTTTTTAAAGATTTTATTTATTTATTCATGAAAGACACACACACAGAGAGAGAGAGAGAGAGGCAGAGACAAAGGCAAAAGGAGAAGCAGGCTCCATGCAGGGAGCCTGATGCGGGACTCGATCCCGGGACTCCAGGATCATGCTCTGGGCCAAAGGCAGGCGCTAAACCACTGAGCCACCCAGGGATCCACCAGTAATTTAATTTTAGAATATTGAAAATTATTTAAAAAAAAGAAAATTATATCTTCTTCACTCAGTATTTTCCTTTCATACACACTTCAGCCAAATTTATTGATTTCCATACCAGGGTATTATAAATTTAAAAAATGCATTTGAAGTTTTGAATGAATTTAAAAGTAATTCCATGTGTTCCTTTTCCTGACTTTTAAAAATCCTCCAAATTAAGCATATCAATTTCTTTAAGTAAGATTTTTTGTTATCTCCTTCTTTTGTGACAAATTTCTCTTCAGTTGAAAGCCTCAATAAACTATGTCAGAAAGGTATTTCTTTAGAAATATTCCTATAAAATGAAATTCAAATTTAACAATAAAATCAAGAGAATCTTGCTTTCACAAATGCCACTGTGCTGGACACTTGCTCCTCACTCAAAACCCCTCCCGCAAAACCCCTCCCCTTCACTTCATACCTTCAGCCTTTGTTGCTACAACTGGTCTCATGCAGACTCTCGCCAGCTTCACACGGTGCAGCTAGACAAAGCCTCACCTCAGGCTAGCACTGTATTTCTCTTGTTCCCTTCCCTGGGACCTCTCTAAGATGTGGTAGGAAATGACCAGCAACCTTTCTGCATTCATGGATGGGCAATCTACGAGGTCAGGGTTGTTCATGTCCATGGGGCCAGCTTTGGCTGGTGGGATAGAGGAGCTGATGGATCAGTGTTTCCTTCTTTTGTCCTCTGGGGTAGAGTGTTCTGAGGGATATTAATAATGCTCCTCAGAAATCCCTGGGCAGTATTATGATTGCACATTTTTCTCATCTGTGGAGGACTGGGAAAAGGAAAAGGCAGGAAATGAAGCATCATGGTAACAATGATTCTCAAAGTTGGATCCTTGAACAAGCAGCATCAGCAATGCCTGAGATCTTGTTACAAAGGCAAATTATTGTGCCCCACATGGGACCTATAGAATCAGAAACTGTAAGTTGGTATGGTCCAGCAATTTCTGTTTTAATAAGTCCTTCAGGTAATTCAGATGCCAGTAAAGTTTGCAAAGCACTGTGTTATATGATAGCTGTGGCACCTCAACAGTATGGGGGCATTCATAAATAGGATTGTGAGGTTAGGTGGCTTTTTTGTTTTGTTTTATTGGAATTCCTGAAAAAAGAAAATGATAAGGCAAGGTCAGTTAAGTATCATCATGTTTCAAGAGCAGAGTACTTCTGCAGTGGCATTTATGGAGACCTTCCTCTTATATAGACAAGGGGCTTAGTGCTAAAAATAAGGTCTATATTATACATTACAAGAGTTAGAAATTTTGCAAACTAACTGAAAGCATAAATTCCAGCTAAAAATCAGAGCTGTCATAAGAAAAGAATATTACCCTGAAATCTGGAAAGGCTATATTTAGGTGAATGAGTCTGAGAATCTTTTACACACACACACACACACACACACACACACACACACACAACACACACAGATATGTAGGTATAGATATATACATACATGTATGTATGAATGAATATATAGAGATAAATAGGTTCTAACTACAAAAAATGATTGCATAGTCACCTTATTTTATTTTTTTAAAGATTTTATTTATTTATTCATGGGAGACAGAGCGAGAGCGAGAGAGACAGTGACAGAGACAGGCAGAGACACAGGCAGAGGGAGAGGGAGAAGCAGGTTCCAGGCAGGGAGCCTGACGCGGGACTCCATCCTGGGTCTTCAGGATCACACCCCGGGCTGAAGGTGGCCCTAAACCACTGAACCACCGGGGCTGCCTGCATAGTCATTTTAAAATAGAGAGGAACCAATACAATTTATGCAGAAATGTTAGGAAGTAGATGGTAAAACAAAAACAAAAACAAAAAAAAAAATAAAACAAAGCAAAACAAAACCCAGGAGACTGCTAAGAGAATAACCATAGGCATGATTCAAAACTAACAAGAAGTGCTTGCCATATTTAATTCCACTTCCTCTGGTTAGAGGTTGGGTGGTGTCAAAGAGACAGTTTTCCCCACTTCCCATTTGAGGATTATTTGGGTATACAGCTTGGGGCATAGAAAAGCTAAATTATTCTGTATAATAAAGAGAACTATTTCTATTCCCCCCCGCCCTCCCCGGGGATTCTCAGCATGCCATGGGTGAGCCCAAGCTCAACTTCCTGAGGCACTGATTTCATCTACTTCCCGTGTAAGCTGGAGATGCTACTTTCATCAATCCATTACCTACAGGGGCAACGGTTTTTACCTCTGTTGGGAAAAGTAGAGGCATGGATTAGATAAGAGAAACCTAGGCCTAGCCCCTAGCAGAGATAACTTGTTGGTTTCCTGTTCTTTTAACATTTCCAAATCAAGTATGTTAGCATAGTAAGACCTAAAATGGGGCTCTCAGGAAAAAGTAGAGTATCAGCCTGCTAGGGCTATGCTGTCTAATGAGGTGACCCATAGCCATGTGTCTATCCAGCACGTGAAATGTGACTCACTCAAATTGAGCTAGGTTATAAGGGTAAAATGCATATCAAATTTCAAAGTCTTAGTACAAATATGATGTAAAGTATTTTTATCTAATTTTACATTGATTAGATGTTGGAATGATTTATGTTGGACATACTGAGTTAAATAAAATATATCACTACATTTAATTTCATTTATTTCATCTGAATTTTTTATACGGATGTTTGAAACTTTTAAATTATATTTATGGTTCACAGTATATTTCCATATAATATAATATGGTATAATAGTGACACAAGTGATTTCCAGATAGTTGGAAATTAAGCAAAATTACTTCTAAACAGTTTAAGAAATCAGAAGAGATATTTGAAACATTTCAAACTGAATGAATATGAAAATATAACATCAAAAATTATTGAGTGATAAGAAAAAATAATGCTTCAAAGGAAACAGCTATAAGCAGCTATAAGTATGTTTACTAGGAAAGAAGAAAGATGTAAAAATTATTATCTCTATTTCTATCTTAAAGAAGGTAGAAATGATACCAATTTTAGGAGGAAATGGAAAAACTTTCTCAACTCATTTTTGTGAGGTTTGATAACTGTGAAACAAAGCCCGGCAATGACCATTCAGGACATCTTTGCAAAACCTACGGCTAACTTCATAATAGTGAAGTATTCCAAGTGTTTCCCCAAATTTGTGAATAAGAAAGTATATTTACTCTGAGACCTAAATAATGGAGAGAAATTCTATATCTATGGATCTGGAGACTTGATATTTTCAATATAGCCTTTCTCCTCACATTTTGTGATTTACACAATGAAACCCTAACAAGAAATTCAGCATGATTGTGGTAGAAATTGACAAGCTAATTCTAAAATTTACATAAAAATGTAAACAATAAATACTAAATAATTACTAAATACATCAACTAAAACCATTTTAAAAGAACAAAATTGAAGGCTTTTCCTGCCTGATTCCAACACTTGCAATGCTACAATAATCATGAGTGTGGTATGGGGTGGGGGTAGACACAGATAAGTGTAGCAGAACTACAGGCCCTAATGGGCATACAGACCTAAATGACAGCTATAGCAGCAATTCAATTTGGTGGGGATATCTTCTAACAAATGGTGCTGGAAAAACCAGATAAGAACTATGACCACTACATCACTTCATACACAAATATAATTAAAGAAGGATCATAAACCTAACCATAAAGCTGGAACAATGAAGCATCTAGAATAAAACAAACAAAAATATCTTAACAGTATTAGAAGAAGTAAACGTTTTTATAGGATGCAAAAAGTACAAAAATGAAAAAGACATAAAAGAACAAAAGGACAAGTGGGACTTTATCAGAATTAAAATTTTCTACTCCCCAAAAGGGACTACAGACCAAGAAAAATAGTGTGTGTGCGTGTGCGTGCGTGCTTCTGTGTGTGTGTGTGTGAGTGTCCAAAATTTTCTTATTACTTATTTCAACAATAAGAAAACAAGTGACCTGATAGGCAGAATAATGAACCCTAAAAAGGTACCCACATCCTAATTTCCAGAACCTGTGAATATGTCCCTTTCCAAGGCAAAACGAATTTACAAGTATATCTACATAAAGGAATTATTCTGGATTATCTGGGTGTGTCCAATCTAATCACAAGTGTTCTTACAATTAGAGATACTGTCGGTGCTGAGTTCAGAAAGAAAAAAAGATGTGACCTTGACCACAAGGAATGATTAGAAAGATGTGACTTTCCTGGCTTTGAAGATAAAGGAAGGGGCCATGAGTAAAGGAATGCAAGTATTATCCGGAAACTGGAAACAGCAAAGATAGGGATTTCCTCCTAAATCCTCCAGGGAGCAATGCAACCTTGTGACATTTCAATATCAGCCCTAGTGAGACCTGTGGCAGATGCTGTAAGACAATACAATTGTGTTGTAAGCCACTAAGTTTGTGATACTTTCTTACAGCAGCAATAGAACACAGCTACACAACCCAATTGAAAATGGAAAGCATTGAACAGACATGTCACAAAAGATAAAACATGACCAATAAGAACCTACAAAGGTGCTGGACTCCATAACTCTCTAGAAAAATGCAAACTAACCCTGGAATTAGGCACCCACTAGAATGGGTATTATTACAAACAAAACAAAGCAAATAATATGCAAACACTGATGCTACAAATTGCATCTACCAAAGTACAAATGTTGAAGTCCTAACCCTCAATGTGATGATATTTGGAGGTGAAGCCTTTGGGAAATAAATAGGTTATAAGGGTGAGTCCTTCAAGAATGAGATTTATGCCCATTAAAGAAAAAACATGAGTGAGATAATCTCTCTCTCTCTCTTTCTCTCTCTCTCTCCTTTCTCTTTCTCTGCTCAGTGAGGATAAAGCAAGAAAGTGTCCATGTGCTACCGAAGAAGAGAGCTCTCACCAGAAACTAAGTCAGCCAGCAGCTTGATCTTGGACTTCTCAGCCTCTAGAACCATGAGAAATAAATGTTTCTTGTTTATGCTATCCAATCTATGGTGTTTTCTTGGCAGTCTGCATTCACTAAGATAATTGACAAGGATGTAGAGCAAATGGTAGTCGTATAAAACAGCACCATCGTATGTAAATCTGCTCAGCAATGTTGTGGTAAATATTTACTCTATGACCCAGCAATTCCATTTTCAGGTATTTACTCAAAGAAGTGCAAACATATGTCCACCAAAAGACTCATACAAGGACCTTCATGGGAACCTTACTCATAATTCTTAAGAACTGGAAAACACTGTACCATCAATGAGAAAATAGATAAAAAGATAGCCGTATATTCCAAGAAAAATATTACTTGACAATAAAATTGGGTAACAAATAAAACAATACGAAGAAATATACAAGATACATAAAAGCATGACCTACATAACAGCATGAATGAATTTTAAAAGCATCATGTTGAGTAAAAGAAGCCATACGATGGTGTATGTATTTTCAATATATTTACATTGTTATAAATCACACTAATTGCATTTTAAGTGAAAATAAGTTCCCAATTTAATTTGATAGAATTCAGAAAGTAGTTACCTTGAAATTGGGGAGAAGTGATGAGAATGAGACTTCATATAACTTTGTAGGGTTATAGTAATGACAGTCATACCTAATTTAGAGTGACCATACATGAAACGGTTAACACTTCTTGAATTGGACACGTAAGACCTACACATCTAATTTTATGTAAAGTACACTTTGATGCTCCAGCCTTGCACAGGTGTCTCTGGACAGCACATTGCCTAACTCCTCTGCTGCATCCCTCTCTCTCTCTGCCCTGTGGGGCCTCTGAAATGGTGAAAGGAACACAATGGAACTTGCTCTGCTCTCAGCATGTACAACCCAGGAATGGAAGGCTTTGAATGCCCATTTGAGCAACAATGTCCAATGAGCGCCAGTGTCCACTGGGTTTCATTCTCCAGGCAGAGAGAGCGAAGATCCATTCTGTCAGTGTTCTCAGGGACTAATGCAAAAACTCACCATGTGGTGGTGTTTTCTCTGCCTGCTCTTTAATCCCATTCTCTGTATACTTGCATCCTTAGAACACATTCCCACATTAACTAACTGAATATAAGGAGCTGTCTCCTGCTTTGCTTTGGGAGAAACCAGACTGAGTTATTCCTCTTTCTAGCCATACATTTTTTTTTCTTAACGCTGACTCTTTTGTAGCTATGATATTTTTAATAAAGTGGTATAATATGGTATAATATAATATGGGGTTATAGTATAATATAGGCCTTATAGTATAATATTTATGTATAATAACTTTATTAAAATGCATATATGTTTTTAACATATAAACATAAAATGTAAACAGCCACACTCAGAAATAACTAACAGTTTTTTTAAAAGGTCAGTTTCATTCCATAGGCTTTGTATTTTAGCTCATTAGAGTAACAACAGAAATGTTTGTTTTGTTCAGTGACATTCCTTTGATACTGATAAATATCTCATATCACATTATATTGTTTAGGTCCTGATTTGTTACTTTCCATGCCTTGAGTACTCGTTTCTTATCAGCATATTAAAATCAATGGTGCTCTTTACATCTTCAGATCTTAGCCATAGTATGTCAGTTTAAAACTCAAGAGTTTTTTTTTTTGTTTTTTTTTTTTGTTAAAACTCAAGAGTTTTGAGGTTGAAAGCCTTTTCATGGCTAAACACATTCCAAATAATGGATTTACCAACTATATCACAAAACTTTATAAGACCTATCACACAACCTTACAAAGCACATTCTTTACAAAAACACATTCAAATAATATATAATTCCTGTAGGTCAGGCTGGTATGATGCCGATTTTGTAAAGTAGCTCAGGGCGCTTTCATTTTTGTCTCTTTATGAGCCTTTTTTTCCCCTAAAGATGTCATCTGCCCCCTCACTGAAGACAACTCTCATTCAGCTGAGAATAATATTTTTCACGTTGTGTACTTGAAAGAAGACAGATCATTGAGTGTGAGAAATAGAATTGCTTGTTAGCTCCACTACTTGCCAGATATGGATCTGTTGAATAAATCTCTTAACTATTCTGTACTTTAGCTCCAAAAATATCAGTAATATTTCTAGTTCCTCATGCTCTTCCAGTACCTTGCCCCTCCTTGTGAAGTGAAGCCTCCTCTCACCCTCCCCTTCTCCTGCTTGAACCTGGACAGGTTTCTGAATTTTCCAGTCAATAGAGCATGGCACAAATAATACTATGTGACTTCCATAGCAAGATTAGAAAAGGCAATACAGCTTCCTCTTGGCTCGCTCTCTTTCTTTTGAGATGTTCCTCCTTGGAATCCAGCGGTATGCAGATAGGAAGCCCAGACTAGTTCACTTAGAGAGGTCAAGTAAAGAGGCCTACAGGGAGAGGAATTCAGGTCTCTGGCCCATAGTCAGCAGTAACAGCCAGACGTTGAATGACTAAACCTTCAGATGATTCCAGTTCCAGCCTTGGAGTCTTCCAGTGAGTTCCCAGAACACATCATGGAGCACAGGCAGTTTTCTCTGCTCTAATTTGCCTGAAATCCTGAACCACACAATCCATGAGTATGAGAAATAGTTACTGCATGACTCTATGTTCAGGGATGATTTGTTATGTGTTCATGGTAACTGGGAGGCATGTTGATACACATTAGTACCAAGGGGTCTGCCATTGCAAACCTAAATATGGGACAGTGGTTTTGGGACCAAGGGACAACTTCAACTTGGAAGGACCTTGGAGACTCTGTCCTGAGTTTTCCTACTCATGGTCCAGAATTCTAACCAAGGACTCACAAGGGTCTGTGGTTTGTGATCATGTCTTGAAATGCTTCCCAATATGTTGGAAAATGGAAGTTTGGGCATTATGTACAGGTTACTGGGAAAATAGCATTCTCATTGAAAGCACTAGGGGTAGATGCCCACTTTAGTATATATTACCCATTCTTCTATTCCCTGATAGGTTTACTTTTCGTACAGAGGTATAGGATTTAACAAAGACAGGAGACATTACAATAATGCTCTAATCCTCATTCTGGAAAAAAAAATGAAAAGGGTTTTTTGAATGCCTTCTCAAATAATAAGAGATCTCTCCTTAGATGTGCTTCTACCACTTTCTGGATAAATATTTTCATCTCTCTAAAAAGTATTTTATGTCCTTTTATCCTTTAAACAAATCTACTTCCACCCCAGAATTTATAGGAAGAAAATAGCTGACCGGGATACAATATACTTCATCAGCTTTACCGTTTTTCAGCGGTTTCAAATATTTCATTGTTCTTTCTATGTAGGTAGTAACTCAGCTTGACTGTTCCCATCTTTGAAAGTTGAAGAAGTAGTGGATACAAATTCCTGTGAGATTCCCAGTTCCTGGATCCTATCCTGGGGTAAGTCTGGCCAGAAGGAATATTGCTGTGTTGTTAGCAATAATTCAAGTTTGTGAGCTCGGTCCCTCTTTTATTGCTCTCTTTTGTTTTGATTTTTCTCTTCCATTTTTTTCTCTGTCCCTGAGGTCAGAAGGCAATTGTCACACTGTGTACAGGTAAAGATAAAAGGTTCAAGGGGCACCCAGATGATGCCTCCTGTCTTTCAAGTAAACGAAACAACAAGAGCCCAGGGAGATTTATCTTTGCACTTTGCAAAACCCTTCTGGTTCACTTATTTATTTATTTTTATTATACCCACTCCACCCTCTCACCCTGTTCGTTATACTCTGTCACTGCTGGTTCCTGTTTATCATTTATTTAAGGAGTACGTTTTCATCCATTCACGAAAAGGTGACACCACATCCATTTCAAGTGACAGTTACCAAATAGGCTAGTCTAGCCTGATTAAGTGTGCAGGGAGTTTCTTTTCTTTTTCCTTAAAAAATAATTATTCGCAAAGACTAGTGGGAAGGGGGGCATGAAAACATATTAGTCTTTTACTGCTAACAGTTAAAATTTAGTTAACTTTCAAGACCTTATTGATTGGGGGAAACTCTACATTTCTGAAAATATGTACTTAATTGTCAAAAAAGTGAGAATTGCCTTTACCAAGGTGATAATTCAGTAAACAAAGATAACCATGGGCTCTTTGGAGGACTATAGTCTCCCCCCTAAATAAAGCATGAACAGATTATAGGCCATGTTAAGACCAATGATCTATGAATCAGTCAAGTAAAGATTCAGAATTAAACAAGGTACAGATTTTAGCAAATATATGTTCTCATTCAAGTAGACCTGAAAAGTATAGTAGCAGTGATTGCTTTTGCCCTTCAAAAGTGGAATACTCAGCCTTCCTCCTCATATAGATTTACATTATTTAGTTAAAAATGCTAAGAAAGCAAAATTAAAAGACAGCCTGACTTTCTATTCATTTCATGGTTGAGCTTTTGTTTTTCTTTGATGGAGAATGGGTGCATCTTTGTTGATGTCAGATGCTTCTACCTGGTTAATTTCCTCTGTACTGAGAACAAATGTAACTTGGGCAAGAGCAACTCTGTGGGGCCATTAGCTTCCTTGACTCTCCTTCATGTCTGAATCACATGATTCACATCACTAGACATATTGCCTCACAGTTCAAAGACATTACTATATTTGTTTGAATTGTTTGCTTTTGTTTTTCCACCTTTAATCATTGCTTGTCATCAATGGGCAGTCCAAAGATCTTCCTCTTAATCAATCTAAGTCTGAAGACCTAAGAGACATACTCAGTTTCAAGGAATTAGGCTTGTCTTCAAAAGCCAGAAAAGGAAAGAGTGAAATTAGAATCCACGATCACTCTTTCTTATATGACTTCCATATTGGTGTTGTGCGGAGCTGTGTGCACCACAGTACCCTTGCAGCCAAGGTCTCTGCACAGAGTCTAGACTCTGGTGTTCACACTCACAGGCTGGCAATTATCTTGCAAACATGGGGCTATGGTAGGATAGCTGAACCCTGAGTGGTACCAGCTTCTGCCACACACCCTGAGCTCATTAGGCCTTCTCCAGAAAGTGCCAGAATCCGGTGGAAAAACCAGTGAGCTCTTCTCTGGGGCAATCATTGTTCTTTCTTGACCTGGATGTCAGTCATGCCCCTCCAACCCATTCGCCAAATCTCAGAGTCACTTTTGAAGTTTCCACGCAGAAGATCCCCTGAATCATAGGAAAAATTGCCTTATGCCCTCCAAGAATTATGCCAACTAAAGATAGGAAGTGTAACACTGGCTAGTGGAGTTTTTGTTTCATTATTTTATTTTATTCACCAAAAGTTCTAATATGTGATATAGTTAGATGCTCTTCTTCTTATATAATGCAGATTCACAAACTTAAAAAAATTAAAAATACAGTACAAATGAATATAAAAGTAAATAACTAGAAAAAATGGAAGAAATACACTAAATGTTAGCAGCAACCACTTATCAGTTGTGAGATGATACCATTAATCCTCATTATTCTCAGAAATGAAAGTGTATTATTTTTATTTTATTAAAGTGTATTTTTTTATTTTATTAAAGAAAAATTATAATGATTTGGAAATAAACACACAAATGGATAGCTCTGGTTTTTCATCATTTTTCTGAAAGCAGAAGTAATATTTCAAAAATAAGAAATTGCATGGTCTAAAACATAGAACTATAGGGCTCTGGCGTAACTTTCTAAAGAGGCTATCTCTGAAAATACATGAAAATGTTTATTGTAATGAAAAAAAAGGTAGTTGTTCTTCACACAATTCTTCTAAAGTATTCTTAGCTTGTATTTACCCTTGATTTAAATATATCATCCATTAATTTATGTCAGCTTTTTAAATTCTTAAACTTAAATTTTAGAAAATTTAACAAAGGCTTACTTACAAGCTGAAAATTCAGATGGCAATATATTGATGCTAAAAGCACTGGGTGACTGATGTTCTCTGGGTTTAAAAATATCAATCACTCGTGGATTATTTCTTATGAGTTGAGTGGACAGACGTTTATCCAAGTGACCCAATGTAGCATCAGCAATAGTGAAATAAAACTTAGGTTCCATTTGAAGGGAGGCGATAAAAAAATATACAACATCCTCCATGTGGTTCTTTCTGCTGAAAAAAATGTGTGTGTATATATATATGTGTGTGTTTGTGTATGTGTGTGTGTGTGTGTGTATATATATATATATATATATATATACAGAGAGAGAGAGAGAGACAGTCATGAGGGAACAAAGAGAGCCAGACTATGGGACAATCAACATGAAAATTGGCCTGAACTCTAAAAAATTCATGTCATTGCTCAACATTGTGGACCAAACTAGGTATAATTAAATTAATTTTAATGATCAGATGTGTTTTAATTGTATTGTGGTCACGTAGGAAAATGTTTCCACTCTTGGGAAACGCAAAGAAAGTATTTAGAGGTGAAATGTCAGGTCTGCAAATCACTTCCAAATGGTTACCACCACCACAAAAGCACAAAGTATTAAAACATACAGACAGAAGGAAAGCAATAATGGAAAAATATTAATCATAACTGAAAAACAGTGAAGAGTAATGAATGTTCTTTGTGCTATATTTCAATTTTTCATCCAGTCGATGCTGAGTGATATCTCTTACCCAGAGCTGAAAGATTCGAAAACAAATGAACTGAAGCCAGCTCAGAGAAACTTCCTTCCTCCCGGGGCTTCTCGGGGAGCCGTGTGTGCAATTCATTCAAAGCAGGTGTCTATTAATGGCTTCAGATAGTTTAGATGGTAAGTGCAGAATAGCTATGGCAGGGAGACATCTGGGAGTGAAATGTGTGGCATATGTGACTGTAAAAGTACGAATATCAATGTGCATGGGTGTATCAGAGAAAGACTATATATGTATCTATCAGTAGATGATGTTCATAGCGGTAGTAAGTTTAGAAAGAGCTATTTATAATTAAGAGCATACTGAATAGCTTTAGATCCTCCAGAAGAGTACACACCGTCTTACTCACACATACTCTCCAAAGGCAGGAGAATGATGGGAGGATCAATAGCACTCTAGTTGATTTTAAGAGTCTGGAAAGATCAGGTGCACATTTTCAGGCTAAATAACAATATAACAAATCAAAACTGTTGAGTTCAAGCAAGAAGCAACCGAGTTCCCACACCTTTGTGGGTTATACTGAGATCAGTGTTCAGGACAGCACCGAACTAGCAAGCGCAGATGCTTGCTGGAGTCTTCCACCTCTGAATCCACTTGCAACTATCATCCTCTTTATCTCAAACCCAGACCAGCAAAAGAAAAGGGTCTTTGATTTTCTAGGGAACTTCCTGTTTCAATTTATTTTGTAAGATAGACCTTGATAGTACAAAGTACTGGCACAGAAATTATAATCAACTTGAAATTTCTTTGAATAAAGAATCACTGCCTTGGCCATCTGTTAAATATATTCGAATAGGTCTGGGAGAGTATTGCATCTGCTCCTGTCTCTCCTTATAGCTTTATCAGCTTTAAAGGTCAATTGTGATGGTGTTTATTAAAGAAAAGGACAAAGGAATTTGCTTCTCCTTTAAATCTTTCCCATACTTTGCCTTAAGCTATCTCCTCAAGACACAGAATCCATTAAAGCAAATCTGGCCACATTTGTGGATTGTAAAACATGCACAATTTTCCTTCATTAAGGAAGGATTTGTTTCCTTTTGAATTACTGCAGGTTAAACTGAGAGCATAATTGAACACTGAGAAAAAAATGGTTAAGTTCATATATCCTGAGTCTGTTTAAATCATTAACCATCACTAAGGTACTTCTTATACCATCAGTTAACTAAAATAAATGCTTCAGACTTTTGCAAATATTAACTATCACTCAATCGAGTTCAATAACAGAGTGAGATCATCAGTTAATTTTTTTGCTGACGTTTCATTTTTTATTAAAAAAAAATTCATCCTAATGAACGTTATCCTTCAAAGTAGAAAATCAATTTGCTCCAATTTATCAAGCACCTTGTATGTCGCAGGCCCAATGCTAGGTGCTTTTCTAAGTAAAAACATGAACAGTTAGGTATGTATTTTATCTGGTACAAAGAATTTCTGGAAATTAATTTTTTTTCTTTTGAAAGTGAGGTAGATACATTGGCAGCAGAGACTGGACAGCAATGCCCAGAGATGTGGGCAAATGTCCAGGAGAAAGTGGCAGAGCAAGAGGGAAAAGCAGAAGGAGACATCCAGAAGTCAAGAACGCCAACTGGGTCAAACACTGCTGAGAGAATAAGATAATTCTGGCATTGGGCCACTGGACTTACTGTCATAAGTGCCACAAGTGGCCCCTGTGGAGGAATGTGGAGACAAGAGCCAGGCTAGTGTGGCTTGCAGAATGAGCACCAGGAGACAGAGCTTTCAATATTGAGAACTCGCTATCCTTCCGAACCACGTGATAATGAAATGGACAACATATGAGACAATGTGCTTCCTGTCAGAGGAAATGTTCAAGGCGATTTTTGATGTTCAAGGATGTGATGGCAGGGATTAAAGCACCTGTTGGGAGATGAGGAAGAAGAAGGTGACGTATTCAACATTTGAACTCCTTGGGAATGTAGCCACTTTCTGTGACCTAGGGAAGACTTAGGAATTATGTTTATATTTCTATCCATTTCCATACCAACTTCTTGTTTCCTAAATCCCAAATTAGCAATTACAGCTCAATTTTGAGATACACAGATTCTGAGAACCTCCTGTGAGATTAAGCAAACAAAACTCTCAGGCAATCTGAAGGCAAAAAGGCATAAGAAGTTTCTGTGAAATCATAACAGAAACATCATCTCCTCAAAATTTGGGGGAAAACTGAAATTTCAGTTGACAAGAAATATCCTTCCTTCCAAACATAACCTGGAGTGATAACGCCTTCAATCTAAAGTAAGTAAAATTAAGGTAGAACAAAACAAACCGACAGAGAAAGCAGGAAAGAACTTTGGCTTGAAGAAATTAAGATATATCAGTAAATAAGGTATTTAGAGTTACGAAATTAAGCAGACTTCTATGTAACCAAAAAAGTGGATTATAACCCTCAAAGTTAGGTATCCAAAGTTTTATGATCCTTCTGAACAACAGCACATCTCACAGTGGGAACGATTCTATCTGAAAACAAAATATTTGGAATTCTTTTGTAAGAATTCCAGGCTCCCATATCAAAGATGGCACCTATTGCTTATAGGCATGTGATTATTATAGGATTAACTCAACAAATATTCAGGACTATCAGCTATGTCCTTGACATTGTTCTGGGTGCTAGGGAAATAGTGCTCAAAGAGACAAAATTCCCTGACTTAATGGAGACAGCATTCTAGTGCAAGAGGTCAAAAACAGAAAATGATATGTCCCAAGCAGATGAAGTAAAAAGAAACAAGGATATGAAGTGTCAGGGGACAAGACGAACCATGCTCTCCTTCTAAATAATTTCAGTGCCAAGAAACACCATGTACAGGGTTTCTAATAGTTCTTCTGCAAATTTCCTCAGAAATACAATAAATTTCCTGAGGATGTGCACATTATGGAAGCTTGACCTTGAGTCTACTCTTCGGTTCCATTCTTCCAACTACCTTGCTACTCCAAATATCCTCCCATATCAAAGTTTTGAATCTGCTGATGACATAGATGTATATGAGAAGCCAAAACCTAATGAAAATGTATATTCAAAACAAAGAGATCTGTGTGAATTAAGTATTTAATGTACAGCCTAGTATATCAGACTAAGATGGCCATACACATTCATTTCACAATAGAAATGATCTTGTCAATGGCACCCAGAATAAGATTGGTGTTGACTAAGCATTTCTATAGCTTAGACAGTCCTCAGATAGGTCCTACCATCCATTTATTTTGAGAGTTTTTTCCACGCTTCCATTAGGCTGACCATCCTGTTTTAATGATTAGTTCCCTTACTTACACACGGTACTAACTTTACTAGAATTAATGTAATGCCTCATTGGTCCAGGGCAATGGGCTCTGACTGACTGTGCTTTGCCTTTACATTTTAATTAGGGGTAATTTTTTTTCTGTTCTCTAAATTCTTGGGTGGGGGGAACAGGATGATTTTCGTGTGTAGTCTAAGTTAGAAATCTCTGGCTTCCTTGTGGTCTTTAGGAGGTTCTTCCTATAATGTCCACACGATGCACTCTTCTATCCATAGATTTTGGAAGCCCATTCTTGTACTATCCTCTTGTGAAGTAATTACTGTGAGCTCTTAAATTCATGCTGGTGGTTGACTGCCACCTTAGTCCCTGATGTGCAAAATCATTTCATGTTGAACTCTTGCAGATCAACGCCTCCATATTTCTGCCAGAAATTGTTTTGTCCCAAACATGGGCACTATTAGACCTTTAATTCACCCAAACACAGCTTCCTCTGAGCTATCAATAAGACGACATTAAAGGTGGCTGGGGAAATGACAAATGTAAAATATAGAGCGTGGTTGCAACTGCTGGGACCCTCAGGGGGAATTACCCCAAAACAAAAGTTTAGAGGCGACTGTCAGATGGATACTCATGTATATTTCCAAATGTGTGCCCTCTTCTGTCATAAATTACACCTCATACCTGATGCCGAGCTTCAGTAGATTTTGTTCCATGCTAAGTCCCGTGTAGCCTCTTTTTGCAATTTTCCTCCAAGGCAAGATCTTACCAGTTCAGGTCATCAGGATTTTCATACACTACACTTTGGTTCCAAATCTACCACATCATTTTTCAGAACAGAGTATTTAAACATAAATTTCTGGGGCACCTGGGTGGCTCAGGGGTTGGGCATCTGCCTTCAGCCCAGGGCGTGATCCCGGAGTCCCAGGATCAAGTCCCAGGATCGAGTCCCACATCAGGCTCCCTGCATGGAGCCTGCTTTTCTCTCTGCCTATGTCTCTGCCTCTCTCTCTCTCTCTCTGTGTGTCTTTCATGAATAAATAAATAAAATCTAAATAAATAAATAAATAAATACATAAATAAAATTTTTTCTTTAGCTTCCTCGTCACTTTCTTATAGTCAATAAGCTGCCAGGTTCCTCTCATCCTATACGTTGCTTAGGATCAATTCTATGCTAGTAAGGAATCTATCTTTTACTTGTGACCATCCGCATCTCTCACTATCCAAAGATTCCAATCCATGGCTCTGGGAATGAAGTCTATTTAATGAGAGTGAAAAGTTATCAGGAAAACCACAGACAGCTGAAACGTCCATATGTTTCAAGCACCACTATCAAAAATGCATGTGTTGTATGCCCGCAAGATAGAATATAATTTAATCTTTCTTTAAAAGGCAAGAGAGGAAAACATTTTAATATCATTATACTTTACTGGTGGAAAAATCACGATTCCCTGAAATGTTACATAATGTTTTGTGTAAAATGGGGAAATTTACCAGAATGGTATTATAGTAATTTGGAGGCCACATACTCATAGATGCTTCTAATTCTAATTTGTCCTTTCCTGGTAGTCAGTGAGATTCTAATGCTTTGTTTGACTACTCAGAGAGGTGATTTCTTTTCAGTAAATTAAATCAATTTCCATTTGTTCTTGGTCTAAGAAATTTTATTTTCTCTTGTCTTTATTCAATTTTCAATTCATTCTTCTTAGAGCATAAATCAATGTCTTCCTTTGATTTCATGGCAGGTATTCCTTAGTAGAGCATGAAAAAAATCATTATATTAAACATCATTCCAAGCTTTGAAGCTAGAGTAGTGCAAAATAATCAATATCAGGACATTTCTGACTCTATGGGAAAGGCCAAAAGTTTAATATTCAAAGAGATGAATACTTTGGGAGCAATATTTAGAAATCCTTGATCACGTTTACCTTTATCTACTCAGCACAGTATCATAAAACAGATATAGGAGAAATGAAGAAGAAAAACAAACTCTCAGAAGAATGTAAATCAAGGATCCGTGGGTGGCTCAGCAGTTTGGTGCCTGCCTTCAGCCCAGGGCATGATCCTGGAGACCCGGGATCAAGTCCCACATCGGGCTCCCTGAATGGAGCCTGCTTCTCCCTCTGTGTGTGTCTCTGCCTCTCACTTTCTGCGTCTCTCATGAATAAATAAATAAAATCTTTAAAAAAAAAAAAAACGTAAGTCAGAGGGACTTTATTAATATTCTATTGTTTTCCTGCACAAAATACCTGCCTTGTTTAAGATTTGGAATTGATACTGTATTAGTTTGGTAGGCTGCCATAAAGAAGTACGCAATGGGGGATCCCTGGGTGGCTCAGCGGTTTGGCGCTTGCCTTTGGCCCAGGGCGCGATCCTGGAGTCCCGGGATCGAGTCCCACGTCGGGCTCCCGGTGCATGGAGCCTGCTTCTCCCTCCTCCGGTGTCTCTGCCTCTCTCTCTCTCTCTGTGTGACTATCATAAATAAAAAAAATAAATAAAAATTAAAAAATTAAATCTTTAAAAAAAAAAGAAGTACTTAATGGGATGGTTTAAACAACACAAATTGTGTTTTCTCACAATTCTGGAGGCTAGGAGTCCAAGATCAAAGTGTAGGTAGGATTGGTTTCTTCTAAGGCCTCTATCATCACTTGTAGATGGCCTTTTTCTCCTCCCTGATCCTCTTCTTTCTGTGTACCTGCGTCCTAATTCTTTTTATAAGGACATCAGTCAGACTGGATTCAGGCTCAACCTTTGGACCTCATTTCAACTTAATTGCCACTGTAAATATTCTATCTCCAAATGCAGTCACATTCTGAGACTCTGGGGGTTTGGACTTCAATGTATGACTCTGGACAGGGAAGGGTGGCCACAATTTTGCCCAGAACCGGTACAATCATCCCTAGACAACACTCTATATGGCCTGGTAGCATCGTGGAGACAGATATTCTGCCAAGACTTCAAACACTGAGATGAAATTCAGATTCATATTCACTTGCCTTGATGACAGGTCAACCTAAAGGAAACAGGACTGCATACTTGTGGCCTTGTCTATCAGAATACTGGTGGATCGATGAAAATTTTAGTTTCATACTTTTCCACTTTTGTGATATATTAAGTGGTTTAATACTCCCTCCACCTCCTTCTCTCTCATACACTCACACTCACCTATTAACATCTCCAACTATTTGCATGGGCTTCATGAATATCAATCCTTGAAGTTTGTGCAACTATTGAAAAAGAGCGATTTATTTTGACCAATGAAGTCAATATCATGTCAGCTCCAAGTATTTTCTTACCATTATATAGTTTATAATTTTTTAAAAGATTTTATTTATTTATTCATGAGAGACACAGAGAAAGAGAGAGAAGCAGAGACACAGGCAGAAGAAGAAGCAGGCTCCATGCCAGGAGCCCGATGTGGGACTCGATCCTCGGACTCCAGGATCATGCCCCAGGCCAACGGCAGGCACTAAACCACTGAGCCACCCAGGGATCCCCCCCTATAATTTATAATTTTATCCTCATGATGCATAAACATTTTCACCCTTCTCAAAATTAGTTAACTGGTGCAAAAACAATGGATTAAAAAGTCAAAAATTTGTTTAAAATGATGATTTAGCACCAAACAATAGAGCTCACAACTAAGTGGATTTTTAAACTAAGAATTCATTTATATCAGTTGTTATGTTCATGTAGTACTAGAAAAAACTAGGTAATGACTTCATGTCAGAGTTTTGGGTCTGTGTATCATGAATTCTTCTGTTTAATCCAGGTGACAGGGAGTCTGGTGAGTGGGACTAAGGGCTGAAATGCTTGGACATGTATTTCAGTAATTTGAAAGCCACTTTAAAAGTCCTCTCAAATAAATTTATAATTGCAGTTTTTAACTGAGATCCTCTTAGTACATTAGCCATAAAGTGCACCAAGTGCAATGAACTCACTGTGAAATGTAATAATACAATGAGTGACTGCTAAACTCCAATCTAGTCAGGTAGAAAGTATATTATGTTTGTAAAACATCAAATATCCATATGTCTAAGAAAATCCACTGAGCACATAACTGACTTTCGATAATTTAATTGACCATCACTCCCACTTGTGACGGACTTGTCAACACATAGCATTGCACAAAAACGCAGATGACTAATATTTTCACTTCCTATCGGCAATTCTAGGTACCCTCTAAACTCACTATTTATTGGTTTTCAATTTACTTGTGCATCTACCCCTGGTCTCCTTTGTACAATGGAGAGAAACACCAACTAAGGTCTAGGAAAATCTCCAGGCATTTGATTCTATAGCTTTATCAAAACAAGCCCAGGACAAGTACGGCTTAATTCCTCTCAATCATGGAGGGTATTCTTTTATAGTTGCTGATATCAAACAAACAAACAAACAAACACCCAAACCCAGCAATCAAAAATTTTCTTGTGAAGCATGCTTGTAAGGTGCCAGAATATTTTAAAAGAAAGAGAATTTCAATAGAACTTTTATTTAGATGAAGAACGGTGTCACACTTTAAAGAACAGAAAGTAAATAGAGTAAACCAAATGGTGCTAAGCTTTCACAGCTCAATTATTAGGCCTGCTTGAATGAAATAAACATGTCAGATCAAGACATTTGTTTTATCCCAATTTATGTAGATGAGTACCTGGTAAACTAATAACAGTTTAACAGCGCAGATTCTCACAACTATTTCATTTAAAGGCTTTTTAAAAGTGCTATTTTTCAATATTATGTTAAAATCATATAGACACATATATATCTTTAAAACATATATATGTATATGTGTGTGTGAGTGTGTGTTCATGAACACCTGGATAGCTCAGTCTGTTGAGCAAACAACTCTTGATTGGCTCAGGTCATGATCTTAGGGTCCTGAGATCGAGCCCCATGACCCATGCCATGCTTGAACATGGAGCTTGCTTGAGATTCTCCCTCTGTATGCTTTTTCCTTAAAAAAATAGATTTTATACTCACACATACACATACACACATAGTTACATCCTCATGTATATAATTATTAGATTACACATGAGGATTTATCTGTATATATAAAATACATAAGATATATATAAATGAATATATCTGTATATGTACATGCATTCATACTCCTCAGGAATTTACAGTCTTCACACATGTTACAAACCACAAATAATTGATCTTATGTAAAATGTAAGGAATCATATAACCTCTCCTTTTAAGTGAACTATTTTTCCAAAAGATACAGTATTTGCTGAGTCATATTTCCTATAGTCATAGTAGCATCCAAAATACTGTTGTATAAACATCAGATACATACAATTACATGCCTATTTATTCAATTTAAATTGCACAGATGAACATATGTGTTTTGTAAAATGCAGAGGATATGCTATTATGTTTTCTTTGTCCTTGAATAAGGACCAAAAAAACCCCAAAGAAACAAAACAAAAACAATGCAAACAAATAAGAAATGGCTTTTGTCTTTTCTTGTATATAAGTGGGTGGAATTTAAGTTATTTTAATGGTTTTTAGTAGAAATATAGACTCACTGATGTCTATACTTGGCCTTTTTTCGGCTTTCTCATAAAAAAGAGTTAAAATATGGAATAGTATATAATTATTCAACATAATGTATAAGACTTTGTTCAGGGTATTTTAAAAAACTAAACAGAATTCTGAGAGAAAAATCAAGCAGTTATATAATACACAATTCAAAGCATTCTATTTAAAACAAAGAGCTGTGACATAACAAATGAGCTATGAATTTGCTAGAAAATAGACATGGGAGTTTTCTTTTACAATTCTAATGCTAATAAAATGATATTCTATCATCTCTATCTCTGTATCACTCTCAAATAACAAAGTTCAACAGTTAAAAAAGTAATTTCAAAATAAAGAAAACTCTTGAATTTTTTGAACAATATCAAAGGGAAGTTATAGAGCATGGCAATATCTAAAGTTTCTTTCCCCATCTCTTCTGTTTCTCTCACAAATCATATCAGCCTTTCCATCATCACTATCAGTCACCTCATGGGCTAGAAGTACACCCCATCCTTCAGGAACTGTCCTGGAAAATGAAATTCATACTCTTCCCTTCAGCCCTCTCAAAAGCATCTGTTCATCCACAAAAATGACTCCTTTTCTTCCTATCTCTCTTCTTCTCTACTCAAGGGTCAAGAAATAAGAATGAGGTTGTGTGGCCTACAAAGAGGCACAGAAGTGGGACCCAAGAATGTGGCACATGACATAGGAATCCAATGAAAACATTTGTCTTTGAAGTAGGTCCTTTAAAAAAGAAAGAAGGAAAGAAAGAAAGAAAGAAAGAAAGAAAGAAAGAAAGAAAGAAAGAAAGGAAGGAAGAAAGAAAGAAAAGAAGAAAGAAAAGAAAAGAAAAAGAAAAGAAAAGAAAAAAAGAAAAGAAAAGAAAAGAAAGAAAAGAAAAGAAAAGAAAAGAAAAGAAAAGAAAAGAAAAGAAAAGAAAAGAAAAGAAAAGAAAAGAAAACTCCAGCCTGGATCTTTTCTGAGAAAATGGTTCAAGAAATTCCTTATTGGCCACACCACCTATTTCCAAATAATCAACTAATTAAGGAGAAGAAACAAATCAGTATGCAATTTCTTTACTATGATTTATTTCTTCAGAGTCAGGGCAACAGTTTTACTTACACATCTAGTTGATTTATTTTGTCAAGGAATTTTTCAAAACAAAGCATAGGAGACTGGTCACATTTCAGAGTGAGGTGTTTTTTTTTTTGTTTTTTTTTTTTTTAATATGATAAACACCCCTGAATGGCTGTTTACTTCAACTGAATTAACCATCTTAGATAAGGAAGAATGATAATTTCATCCTTATGTCTCTGAAAATATATGGATTATGACTTAGGTACTTAGGTGTGATATCTTTGCTCTAGGTGTATTTGAATTTTAAAAACTCTGTGCTTATATTCAATATTTATTATTGGTGAATATTTGAATGATTAGGATTATTGTGCTATTGCATTATATTTTGAAATGTCAGGTCATGGTTTCAAAACTCTCTCCCATGCTGGTTGACTATCTAAAACATTTTCTGACATTTCAGCTGTCCAAATACACAATGACTGGATTGTATTACAACCAAACTTGAAACTGCATTGCAGGTTGCATATGAACATAAGGGATTACTTATTGGTAACTCAATATCTGAATTCCAACTAATGCCTAAAATTAACTAACATGTTCTTAACAGTATCAAAATTTAATACTATTTCTTAAGAAAGAGAATCAAGGAGGCTATGTGATGAGTATTTTTTAAAATAAAGGACATGAAGATAGTACCCTATGGTTCCAAAAACCCCTGAATCTGAATGGAATCCCTGATTTCATAAATTGCAAAAGGGATCAATGCAATTCAGAGTTTGGCTTTTTACCACAAGTGGTGATAATCAAATGATATTCATAATTGTTTAGCAATCTTATGTACTTAGGATAAATAGTAGAGCTTAAAGAGACAAAGACATTGCTCAAAACTTCATTCCTTCCCTTTTTCTTCCATCTCTTCTATTTTTTCCCTACCTCTCACTCTTTTAAGCCAAAGCAGAATGTTTAGTCGGTTTTCAGATTTGTCCAATTAATTGAATATGAGAATGAATGAAGAATAATCATAATTCTAAAATGAATGGGGAGAAAGAAAAAACAAAATGCTAACTTGACCTGGTGATATAACAAATGAATTCTTCTTCATTAAAGACAAATGTTGGATTAGAAATTAAGCAGCAGCATATATACTTCGATAAACTATTCTGATTTAATTATTTAACTCCCCCCCCCCCTTAAAAATAAAAAAAAGTAAATTATTCAGACTACCATAGAGGAAGACAAACAAAACAGATCTTGGTTTGGGATATTACATGACTTCACAGAGTTATAAAGATGGTTCACAGTACTGTGAGTAGTTGGAAAGGTTATTGAAAGAAGATATTCTCCAAACGTACTATGACAGAATGTTGGTAGGGTATGACATTCAGGGCTACCTGTGATGAAAATGAGGCTTCCTGCTCATGCTCTATTCTTGGAACAAGAGCCAGAGGCTGATTATTAAGTGCTCTATTTTTCATTTTGATAAGAATTTCAGACTAATTTAGAACTGATTGAAATGGAGTTCCACCATTTTTAATAGCAGTGACATACTGAATCTATAGCAAGAAATGACATATGCTACTCTTCTAAAACTTGTTGATTCCATATTAAAGAGAACAATATTTAAAGTCTGATATCTGAAATAAAAGTTTTCTCTTCAATATTAGTCATACTGCATTAACAGCCATGATAATATGATCCCTATCTGTATGGTCTTCATTATTTAAAAAGTCAGTTGATGCTAGGGTTACTGGAATTTGGAAAGCACTCAAAGAGTCAAAAAGGGATATCATTCAATCCTGTCACTTCATAAATCATTAATCTCTATATTACAATAGCATCATGAAAGTCTGCCTAAAAGTATTATTTAGTGGAAACTATTGGTGTATGGCTTTGTCTTATCCACTCTTCTTTTCTTCTAGTGTGCATTTTGTCTTCATCTACTGAACCCAGAGACAACCAGTGGGTCCTCTCTTGCTTCCTCGTAATAAATAGTTAGCAGCAAGAGAATCCCTTAAGGTCTGAACTTCCCCACAATGTCACATTACCAGAGAGAAATCCATCTCATCTAGGTCTAGGAGGGAAAGTAATCTGAACAAATGAAAGATTTTTATATAATGCAGGGAGATTTCATACAATAACGTTATGTTGGCATAAGCTCTAGCTGGGCTATGAGCAGGACAAATCAATAACACTAAATTATTCTCCCTACTGGGCTAATTTCCATTAATTTACAAAATTCAGATCAGACTTAGTCCCTTCTTTCCAAACAGCTTAGACTTTCGTCTCCCGTTTCCACTTTACTTACCCCAAATGCAAATCAAGTCAAATCAAAACATTTGCTTTTAGGAAGTGAGAAACATATGTCAGTCTATAGCCTCTATGTACACTATTTGTGGATTCATGCTACCCAAGAACCTCAACATACATTTTAAATTCAGTGCCCTTGCAGTCAATTATATCCCCTAAAGCATGTCATAATCAACTGAAATAAGATAAAGTGATTTTTCCTCTAGGGAGACACCAATCAGGCTGGCAATATGGATGATTTGGGCTGCTCTCTTCAAGTCCAGAAAGTGCTCTGGTTTCCGCATTAGGCGCTAATTCAGTTTGTTTGGCTGTTAGAGATGATCCTCTAGGCATAAAGGATGTCTAGTCATCAAACAAACAGGATTATTCTATCTTGGACTTCTGCCATTGGAAACCATTAGTGGGGCATGGAGTGGGTGGTAGGGAGAGTGGAGGTATAGATGGGGAAAGTCAGGTTACCATCCTTCAGAGACCTGTTTCAATGACATAGATTTAAATTTACTAATAGACTTTGAAACTAGCTCTTCTTTTTGTTCCTTATCCCTTCCACACAATTTGGATTGAGTCGAATTGGAAGGGCCTCTACAGGTGTCCTAAGCGACTGCCTCTCCCAGGGCAGAAGACTTCTCTACAAAATATGTATGACAAATGGTATGACAAATTAGAACCCATGCAGAGAGGTACCAAGCTATGAGGTGTGGTGTGTTTGGGGCTGGATGTGAATTTGCAGGAATTGTAGTGGCAAGACTGTGTTGTCACAGACTTTTTTTTTTAAATTTTTATTTATTTATGATAGTCACACAGGGAGAGAGAGAGAGGGGCAGAGACACAGGCAGAGGGAGAAGCAGGCTCCACGCACCGGGAGTCCGACGTGGGATTCGATCTTGGGTCTCCAGGATCGCGCCCTGGGCCAAAGGCAGGCGCCAAACCGCTGCGCCACCCAGGGATCCCTGTCACAGACTTATATAAAAAAATAATAACAAAACTTATATTGAGGGAAAATTTGCTTCTCAGTATCTGTTTTTACCTCTTAGAGATAGTGTGCCCACCGGAGAAATGAGGATCAATAAATCAAACCTCAGTTTCCTGTTGACCAACCTAGCAGATGATGGAAGACAACAATTATATGTTCTAAGTTCACTCTTTTCTATGATTAACATGCACAGCTTTGTTATTTCCAATCCTTTTGAGTCAGCCAAATAGCTTAACCTCAAATATTGTGGGGCAGACTGTATTTGGAAATCTAGTGTCCTGGAGACTAGTCACAAGTCCCTCTATTGGGACTTAAAAGGTCGTCAAGGAGATCATGACTGGGTCAAAACTACACTCACTGGTTTGAAAGTCAGGTGCTTTCACACTATTACATGTTCTCTTTGGCACGTATGTCCACCTTATTAAGGATGACTTCTTCCCCAAGCTATACCAACCTGAGGAGACATTAACTTATCTGTGAGCAGCAGATGTCTCTAAAAGAAAAGAAAAAAGCCCCAAATTGAGAAATCTGTGAATGATGTGAGCGTTAAGATCCCCTGAACCAGTGGCACTGCCCAACACATCCTTCCCCTGGTCCCTCAGTATGTTTTTACTTTTATTTTAATACATCCTTGATAGCAGTTGCACTCTGAAGCCCTCTTCACTGGAAGTGATAATTATATGGTTTCCCAGAATTTAAATTAGAACCCATGCAGAGAGGTACCAAGCTATGAGGTGTGGTGTGTTTGGGGCTGGATGTGAATTTGCAGGAATTGTAGTGGCAAGACTGTGTTGTCACACCATCAAATTAAATAATTAAAGCTATTTCCCCCATACATACACTCCACTTTCTTTATGGCTAATAATTATAACGATGCACTTGGATACAGGCAAGGATATTATTAGATAATGCCTGAAATTTGAAGTGGCCTCATCAGCCACCCGAAGCGAAGCATAATTGCCCCACTTCTGTGCATTATCAGATGGCAGACAATGTTACTGAATGCTATTGCTTAAGTATTTTAATTTTTCATTGGGTAAAGAAATTAAATTCCAGCTCCAAAAGAGAGCATTCTCTGGCGGATATGGATGCATCTGGGCAAGGATGAGGCCACTATGTGGGGGGGGACTTGGTGCATCCTTGGAAAGGATGACACTTGCATATAGGACACATGTTTTTTCTTTCTCGTAACACACAGGGAAGATAAATTTCCCAGTACCCACGTTTCTAAGGAAAGTAACACTCTCCGTCCTTAGTCCATTGAAGACATAGCTGTATCAAAAACTTGCTGATGGTTTGCAAAGCTGTTGTTTTTCATTTTGATGCAGAGAACTGTCTTCCTTCACTTGGAGAGCAGAAAGTGTGAGGCATTTACAATAAGCCCAGGTCACAAGACCACAGATGTTCTTGGCCATTGGTGCAATTTCACTGCAGTTGTGGCTACAAGCAGCCACACTGGATGTGTGGCCTATGCTAGGATGGCAGAGTGTGAATCTACTGTAAGAGACACAAGCCTGCAAGGGGACTGGTAATGTCTTTTGCAACCTAGTCTCTCCTGGAGTAGGAATCAACTGCTCTACTGAGGACGGGTACCGGGTCATGCCACAAGCATTAAATTCTCCTGCTCCCTGCAGCATTTCATAAAGGCTTTGTTTTATTAAAGATCATCACAATAGCATGGATGGAGTTCAACATAGTTGTGGTAGGTTTCCCTTCTTCCTTCCTTCCTTCCTTCCCTCTTTCCTTCCTTCCTTCCTTCCTTCCTTCCTTCCTTCCTTCCTTCCTTCCTTCCTTCCTTTTCTTCCTTTCTTTTTTCTTAAGTCACAGAATTACTTATTAAATTTCCATTGGGCTCACTGTCCACAGGAAGAAGATCAGATTCTTTAACACAGCTTTTCCTAATCTAAGTACCTGCTTATACCTGTTATGTTGACTCTTATCCTTTCTCCTGGCTCCTGCAGAATGGCCATGATTTTCTTCCCTTGAGGACTCTGTAGGTTTGACCAGAGGCTTAGAAGATGCTTCCCATCACTGCTCTGTCCCTCTGCCTTCTTTCTCTAAGAAAAGATTTTACTTATTTATTCATGAGAGACACACAAAGAGAGGCAGAAATATAGGCAGAGGGAGAAGCAGTCTCCCTGCAGGGAGCCCGATGCAGGATTCAATTCCAAGACCCTGGGGATCATGATGTGAGCCAAAGGCAGATGTTCAATCACTGAGCCACCCAGACACCCAGTCCCTCTGCTCTCTTGGATTGGCTTCTCCAATAATAGGGCCTAATTGCCTATATTTCTGTATTTCCACTAGGTCTTGAACACCCTGAGGGTAAGGACAGTGTGTTCCATTCACCATTTTTCTCTTAACACTGAGCACTGATTATATAGGCAACTAATGGTTGTTGAATAAATGGATTATGGGACATTGTAAGATCTAATAACTATAATCATGACACAATTGAAAAAAAAGTCATTGAAAGTTTAATGTCACATTTATTGTCAATAAGTTGTAAAAGACTTAATTCATTCCTCTTATATGTAGTACCCGCAGAGGAGAAATTTCTTCCAGTGGCCAATTCCAGAAAAATCTTTGACTGAGAAAACTTGGTGCTTTTCTTTCCTTTTTTTCCTTCTCTTCTATTTTCTTTTTTTCTCTTTCCTTCCTTCCTTCCTTCCTCCCTTCCTTCCTTCCTCCCTTCCTTCCTTCCTTCCTTCCTTCCTTCCTTCCTTCCTTCCTTCCTTCCTTCCTTCCTTCCTCCTTTCCTTCCTTAGTTTATATGCACTAACTGAACCATTTCTTTGTTTATTCTGTTGCAAAGTACAGCCTGAAATTTGAGGCTGGATTTTGTCCACTAAAAAAAGAGGCAGAGCCAGAAAATAAATTTTCCTGAGTTGCATATAGGTCCATTCACAGCCCCTTTAGTTAAGAAGGCACTATCTGGAATCATATGGGGGTCCTGTTCACATTTAAAGATATAGTTTATGCCTTCAACAAAAAAGTATAAGAATGAAAATTCAGACTGAACTATTTGCTGCTACAAGTTATTCTTAGAAAAGTTTTAAGTGATGGACTAATAGCTGCTGTTCTTCTGAAGAGGTGTCAAATGGCCCTATGATCATTTCCCTAGTCCTTTTATTGAATAGCTGAACTTTGCTAATTGGTTTGAGCCTAGGTTTTAGGCAAATGTAAGCTTAGAAATATTCCATGGATAACTATGTTTGCTCAGCCTCAAAAAGCTCAGAGAAGATAAACCTTAAAACACACACTGCTGTAGGGCCACCTCTTGCTACAGTTTGCAGCATCTGATTTTGTATAATATTCTGAGGATCTGACTGAAGGTGAAGGAAAGCAAAAACCATGCATCAAATTATTTTCAGGCTACTTTGTACAATTTTATCAGTTTAGCCTTCATAAAGAGAGGTCTTAATCTTAATTGTGCCTCTGTCATCGTATTATGCACAGCAGCACTTGAATGGGGCAGATCCAGGGATCATTTCATAGCTAGTGAAATGACCCCACTTTTTAACTAGTGCCTAAAAATGCTCACCTCAGTTTTTGCTGAAGGCAATAAAAAATAAAAGTTAAGCAAGCCAATCATCCTGACTCAATGGATGTTAAATATTGACCTGCTATAGCTACTCCTTCTAAAAGTATGAACCAACAACACTGGCATTTTCCATGAGAAATTATTGAAAAAGTAATGTCATGGGGATTTTTCTTTAGAATTTTGAAAATTTATTCATGAGAGACACACAGAGAGAGGCAGAGACACAGGCAGAGAGAGAAACAGGCTCCCTGTGGGAAGCCCTATGTGGGACTCTATCCCAGGACCCCAGGATCATGACCTGAGCTGAAGACAGATGCTCAACCACTGAGCCACCCAGGCCTCTCTGTCATGGAGATGTTTTGCATGCATTTGCTGTTCTTTGCTTTTAGTCTCTACAGACAAGTGAATCGTGATATATTAAAAATTTGCTTTACCGTGTAGTACAGTGTTTTGATCGTCAAAGGCATTGGATGCCGCATACTTGATCAAAACAATCTGGGTGAGAGATTGCCAGTGAATTTCCATTTCTGATCCCTTTCTCCTTGATGGGCATAATTAGTGACCCTGCCCTCTGAACTGGATGAAGAGATTTGATGGTATTTCTGTTGGCTTCCTTAGAGAGAGGTCAGTCTACTATGTATATAAGAAAATGGGGCACTTAATGTGTGGTGATCAGGAGGTATAACTTGGTAGAGACTGGCTGGGAGAAGGTCTGGTAGGCCCATATGACTAGTTTTAGCCAAATACAGAAGACAAAAATGATGTATGTTGTTTAGGTCTCAGGTGATTAAGAGTTGGTGTACCACCCACATAGCTGCTTACATGGCCATGTCCCTGATGAATGATGGATGCATGTGGAATTGAAGCCTGGAAGGGAGAAAAGCCTCTGCCAAACATCCCAGATTTGTGTGAATCAGAAATAAACTAATATGTCACCTCTAAATCACACTGTGGTCCAGACTTAGTCTTGTAAACATGAACTCAGTTCTGAAAACTCATATGTTTTCTAGTTTCTTTCCATACCTTCTATTTGGAACAAGTAAAATAAATGAACATTCCACCTCTCCTGGGTGCATGAATATTAATTAACCTAAATCAGTTTCATTATCAATTAAAAAACAGATTAGATGAACTCCAAGATACTTTCAAATAATAGAATTGTATAATGTTTGATATGTCATTTAATCAATTTCCATCAAGATTAGTTGCTGAGATTTAAAGAGTATCATTAAGGAACAAAATAAAAATCCGATGAGTTGGTGTTCAGATCAGAGATTTCTTTGGCAAGAATAGTAAATAATACAGAAACAAACATTTTGAATTTAAAAAAAATGAACTATATAGTGAAACTGGTTCTAAACTTTGTGTGTTGGCCTAAGGATAAATTTATTTTCATTTTTTTATGTTGTTATTTAGAAACTAACTGGGAAAAGAAGTGAAATTGGGTAAAAGCAGCAATGACAATAAATAAAACTACCTTTGAATATGAATGAAAGGTAGCTGACATTTATTTATTTATTTGCAATAAATATTTCCGGAACTAATTATGGTCACTAACAATACTGTGTGCTGGAAATGGGGTCCATGCCTTCAAGAAATTCACTGTGATTATGGACAACAGACTAGAAAAACACACAATTACAATACAGGCTAAAAGGGAATGCTATAATGTAAGTGTATTCAATAAGCTAGGGGGCCATGGAATGGGAGTGGGAATTGAAATGAGATAGGGAAGGGGATAAGGGTGGAGAGCATTTTGAGTCTGTCTGTAAGTAATATATAAAAAATCATGGCACACTAAAATTGCTTTCCCTTTGAAATAATTAAGTAACCAAAGTAAATAGTTTTATATCAACCAGATAATCACATCAAATAAAAGGGAGGATTAGAAGACAGGTAGAAAATGCCAAATTGACATGTTACTTGATGAAGCAATGTAGCAATATAGGAATAGCCTTATTAAAAGCATTTCACCTGAAAATGTGTCAGGAAACACAAGGTCATTTTTAGCAGGCAATACATAAGTGGAAAATGAACTACCTGTAGATGATCTATTAGTTATAGACACACAGTTATATATCTACAAGCAAATGTGTGAAGTCATTTTCCCCACAAGTCTTGCTCTCCAAAGCCTTAAAAGTCTGAATAATAGTCTAGACTTCTCCCTTTATGAAATATTAATTTTAACCATGAAAAGTTAGACTGTAAGTGGAATGTTACCCATCCCAAATCTCTATTGAGGACTCCAGACATAAGATGAAAACAAAGGGAAAAAAGATACTCCAGTAATAACTGAAAAGCTTGAGGGATTGGAAAAGAGAAGAATAGTAAAATTGATCTCAAGATAAGACAATGGTGAGGCACTGGCCAAAATTAGACAGGAGAGCTTTGACCTGATTCTTAGCAGCTCACACATGTAGAAATAGGTTCTTGCTTTTGTCACAAATGCAAATTTTGGCAAATTTGTTTTATAGGTAATAAAACTGGAATAGCATATAATGCAGACTGCATATAACCTTCCTTTGCAATCTCTTGAATTTTATAAATAATCTCAAGCCTAGCTTCACCCTCATTAGTCAATGAAGGCAGAATGTCAAGGAAGAAAAAGGAGTAGCTTTATAATGAGGAATGGATATAATTATAGTTATTATCACAGAGAAAATGAGGCAGAACAAGTTTAAAAGAATGAAAATATGATTAAGAATCAATTTTAAATACATTCTTAACTTGATGTAAATATCACACAATATCCCTCCCAAAATTTTAATCACACATTTGGATAGGCCCATTTAAGTTTTTAAAAAGCCCTAATCCATGGCTGACCTCAAAATCCTCAAAATAGAGACCCACATTTATCTCACTTAATCCTCATACACAGGTAGGTATTAATATTTATGTCTCATTTTTCTTCTCTATGAAGTTATGGTAAGAAACCACTTGTCAATTTTGCACAGTTAATAGTTGACAAACCTGGGATTCTAATTCTGATGTCCTTCCTTATTTCTGGGCTAGTTTCCAGGAATTTTCTCTTTATTATTGGAGATTTAACATAATTCTTTCCAACTTTCCTAACCTTCTTCCAGCCCTTCAGAAGAAAATAAATTTCAATCCACTAAGAATGTGCTGTCAAGAAGCATATTTATAAAGAAGGGTAGGATACTACAAAATCAAATATGATTACATCTTCCTACCTCCATCCTGCTTCCTCAATAGAAGCTATCTTGACATCTTCACTCCATGAATCTGCCCTTGTTTAAGGATGGGGGGAGGGTGCAGGTACATAATAAGTAGGTGACCCAAGAGTTGCCTTTCATTTATCTTTATGTTTCAGTTTGTGTGTGTGTGTGTGTGTGTGTGTGTGTGTGTGTGTGTGTTTGATTTGAATATAATCGGCACACAATGTTACTTTAGTTTCAGGTATACAATTGGTGATTTGACAAGTTCATACATCATGCTATGTTCATCGCAAGTGTAGCCACCATCTCTTCCAGTGCATCGCTATGACAATATCATTGACTGTTACACTCTGCTTTATTTCCCTAACTTACTCATTCCACAAGTGAAGACTTGTATCTCCCTCTCCTCTTCTCCCACTGGCGACCCCCAATCCCTCCCCTTTGGCAATCACCAGTTTGTTCTTTGTATTTATAGTTCTAATCCTGCTTTTTATTTGTTTATTTATTTTTTATGATTCTATTTATGAGCAGAATCATACGGCATTTGTCTTTCTCATCTGACTTATTTCATTCTGGGTCCATCCACGTTGTCTCAAATGGTAAGAGCTTGTCTCTTTATGGCTGTGTGATATTCCACTGTGTACATATACCACATTTTCCCTGTCCTTCCATCTACTGATGGACACTTAGGCTGTTTCCATAATTTAGCTATTGTAAATAGTGCTGCAGTAAACATAGAAATGGATGTATCTTTATGAATTAGTGTTTTTGTTTTCCCTGCATAAATACCCAATAGTTGAATTAATGGATCATATGGTAGTTTTATTTTTAATTTTTTGGAGAAACCTTCATACTGTTTTCCACAGTGGCTGTGCCAATTTACATTCCTACCAGCAGTGTGCGAGGGTTCCTTTTAAACAGAACAGTCTGGAAAATATCTGGTTGAAAGCCAGTAATCTTCACTTGACAAACCCAGAGTATCATTATTCACAGGCAGAATTCAAAGGGAGCCAACTGGGCAGAGCTGAAGGTACCAGGACCAAAGTCAATCAGTGACAAATCTATTTCCATCAGTCCTTTCTGTTACCTGATGCTCCATGTGTCACTGGCATTGGCCCCACATACACTGACCCCACATACACAAAGATCACTGGTCTTGCCACACAAAAAAGCCATAAGGTACATACTGATTTCCTGGGAGTGTCCACCACAGAATGAATTTCTTGAAAATGCACTTACTTAGGCCTTAGTGTCAGGGAATTATCCTGAAAGCATTTATGTCTGTTAGAACTTATCATCATGTCAGAGCATGCTCCATCTAGTACTGTTTTGTATTTATAGAGGGCTTTTGCTGGATTTTTATTAGCCATTTTTCACGAGAGTCCTGTAGATGTGTCAGCCATCATCTCTTTATTTTTACAAGGTGAGGAGGCAACAGAGATTTGGGAGCCAGAAATAATTTGCCTCTGGGACTAGAGTCCTAACCAGCTCATTACAGCACAATGTACAGGGGGGTTGGAGTGATGCTGACCCGTGTCAGTGTGCCCGCACCGGTGTTCTGCATTACATATCCGATCAGGGCAAATGAATACATGGGGCATGAACTAGGTTTGATTAGGTCATTCTTTTGCCTCAAGTTGGAAGATTAGGTGACAAAATCTACATAGAGATGACACTTCTCAGACTTCCCGGGGCTGTGTTTAAGTACCATCAGGTTAGCGGAGAAAAACGAATAAAGTTCCTGTGGGTCTGGAAAGCATTAGTGGTAAATCCTGAGTATAAAGCTCATCAACACCACTTTCCCTTAATGAACATCTAATCCAGAAATAGAGTACAATCCCCAGCGTCAGGACTACACATCTGCTATCCACATCCCAACAGGGGTTCCAGCTTTCTTGGAGGAAGGCTAAAGGCCTCTGTAGTATCCATTATGCCCTTGAAATCATGCACGGGCATTTGGAATAAATACAGCCGACTAACTTGGCCAAAGTGAAAACCAATCTGGACTTCTAGCTCTCTCTGAAATGTTTAAAAGCAAATCTAAATCTATATATAGATATAGATATAGATATCTTAACATCTCCTTTTTATGAACAGTAAATCTTTGTTGAGCACTAATTATAGTGGAGGCACTAAGTATTATGAGAGTGTAAATACTTGGAAGTAAACAAGGCATCTTTATTATAAGAGGAATCCTATTAGGAACACCAGATATATGAACACATACTCTAAAAATGTTTGAATACATGATATACCTCTGTATGCATACATGTAGTTCTTTCTTACATTAGTTCTACAAAATTTTGGACTTTGGGCTAACAGGACTCCCAGCCACTCTCTTGAGTCCTGGTATTGATGCTTTGTGGAGCCCCTCCCACTTACTTGAATAAGTAATAAAATAGTGCAAATATGATTTCGTGTGATCTCGGGCCAAATACAAAAGACTCTTGAGCTGACATCTTGACAGGAGATGGAGATCCTGAGACAAAATCACCCAGCTAAACTGCTCCCAGCCTCCTGGTCCATGCAGTCTATGCGAGACAATTTCCAAAACAATGTCCTTTAAATGTCTGTGTCTTAAGGTAATTTGTCACGCAATAAGAGATAATTAATACAACTTCTTAAGGTAAACTAACGTTATCTACATTGCTCTTCAGTGGAGAACAAGGCATAACATTTGAATTGCTATTCTGGGTTTGGTGATTAATTTAGTGAGGGGACTAATTGTCTAATTACACGTGTTGTTAGAAATTCAGATTGATAAGATAGCTAGTCTGAATTTAGGGTTCAGTCTTCAGCCATACAGAGTAAATTTTTCTATCCTTTAGAATAAAATCTGACTTAATTGTGCTCTCATCTATCCATAGAGTCTGAAAAATTGGTGTGATTTTTAAAAATATATTTTGGGGGTGCCTGGGTGGCTCAGTTGGTTAAGCATCTGCTTTCAGCTCAGGTCATGATCTCAGGGTTCTGAGATCGAGCCCCACATCAGACTCCCTGCTCAGTGGGGGACCTGCTTCTCCCTCTCCCTCTGCCCCTTCCTCTGCATGTGCTTTCTCTCTCGAATAAATAAATAAAATCTTTTTAAAAATTGTTACTACTAACTATGTTGGGGTTTATGAAATTTATTAGGGATAATTGAGCATAAATCTTATTTGCATCCCTATGAGTAGGAGAAAAAGAAGTTCCAGCACGTGTTCAGGAAAATGATCGGCATCCCCAGGTGTGCCCTTGAAGAGTACTATGCTAGTAAATGTTCTAGGACATGCTTGTTTCCATAGAAAATGATTGGAAGTCAATTCATAAAAACAGAAGATGAGTTACACCATTCAGCTAATATTTTGTGAGGAGTCTGATAATTTCATAGAGGAGGCAAGGTTTTCACTTACATTTTACAAGAGGCAGGGAACAGGTTTAATTGCAAAACAACAGAAAAGTTTCCCTAGGAATCTCAAATAATCCATACAATGCTCAGAAGTGGGATAGTGACGCCAAGCAGGGTGTGGGGGTGGTTTGCCACCAGGGTGGTTTGTCTCTCTAGAGCTGAGGATGTACACACCTAAGTAGGAGGTAATGAGTGACACGAGGCTTGAAGAACCAGGGGGGACTAAAGAGCTTAGCTGGAGGAGGGTAAGTGACACAGGTATGTGTTCAGGGCACGCCTCATTTTCTGTAAGGACAGAACACCAAAGTACGAGTTTAGGAGAAGAAAAGGCAATAAGGGCCCAGAAAACCTTTAGCCCCTTAATATCTGGAAAAAAAAATAAATGTATGTGGAAGTCAAGCCATAATCACCTGGGAGAAATAAGGCAGAGACACCAACCACCCCACTTCCCATTCAAAGCTACCTGTTTCCTCATCTGGACCCTGCATATTCATTTATTTTATCATTATCTCATGTGACAATATATTCATTTGCTTAATAAGGATTTGTGGGATGTTTTCTCTGTAGTCAGTGCTTGCAGGAAACTCAGGATACAGCTTGTAATGAGACAACCTGGTCTTGTACCCTCTGTAGGTCTTCTCCTTCCAGTTCTCTCTCTCCTCTGTGATCAGACTCCACTCCCAGTCCCCCATTCCTGAACAGCCCCTAATAACTACACAGACAGAAAATTCTCCCTTCCAATATGTCTTGGCAGCCGTTGTGTGCTCCTTTTCCATCTCAAGTGTCTAAAAAGAGTAATGATATTCTTGTTCATTTAACGCCTAGTTCTCGGCACTTTGGCTTTCCACCTATGCACTGGACCCACTCTAGATCTTTCCGTGAGGTCGGTCATTCATAAATTCTTTCCTAGTGCTCTGTGACATCTCACACTGTTTTCCACAGTCTCTTCCACTGTCTTGGGCAACACCACCATCTCTTAATTCCCTGGACTTTCCTTCTCAGCATTGAATGGTATCATTCACTCAGTGTTTGGCTTAGAATTCCACTCTACACCCTTTCTCATTTCCACTCCAAATAAGAAGTGATCTTATCCAAACACAGCTCCTCCGACTATGATTCTAAATAAGTCACTGGAGAAAATATTTCCTATGTGCCCACTGTGATCCTGGCATAGATCTCGGTGCTGGAGATCCAGAAATAAGCACGCAAAGTCCTTGCCTTCGTGGAGTTTATTTCTAATAAGAGAAGATAGGAAATAGTGAACATGTCCAGAGGCCATACATGCCATCATGAAGAGCTTCCTGATCTCAACTGTCCTTCTCAAGTTTTGATCTCTCCTAAGTCCAAACCCACTCTCCTCAACTATTCTAAACATTTCCTGGAGTATTTAAGCTCAGGAATCACAACCTGAATTCAGCAGCAATTCACTTTGACCTGCCACTCCCTCAGAAATACTCACTTTTTAGATCTTGGTCTCAATGAATTAAACCATCATCTAACCACTGGCTTGAATTTTGATATGTTCCCTGTATTGCCAGTGTTATTAGTTTTTGAAAAAAGTTAGTCATGTCTGTTCTTTGCACACAACCTCTTCATAGTTCTCCATACAAAGTTCAAATGCCTTGGGATAGCAGAAAAAGCACAACCTATCCCCTACCTGTTGCCCTGTGTACCTTCTGGCATGCCCTTTCTTGCCCTCATCCTAAACTCAAGCTTCTCCTTTTGCTAGTCATATCCTCTCCCAATTTTGGCATTTCTCAACATTCTGCTGACCTGTGACAACCTCTTGGAAATGTGTGCCATGCTTGCCTTCCCACTTGAGATAGGCACCCTCGGTGTCTCTCTATGTCTCCTTACCATATCTTTGACAGTAACCACGTTAGAAGGCAAATCACATTTTGTGTTTTTCTCCCATATTCGACCGTGACTTCCTTGAAGGAGAGAGTTGTTTTCTCTATCTTTCCCCCAAAGTTTAGCACACTAGGACCCATTGAGTAAGCTAATGAAAAAACTGCTATCACGAATGAGTCACAGAGTTGGCATGCCAATCACTGAGCCATACCTACATTATGCTTACTTGTCATTCCACCTACTTGCAGAAATTATCCACTTGGAATAATTTTATGTGGTGTAATTCATACACAGTTGTGTTCTCTTGTGATTTTAAACTTGCTAAGTATTAACTCAGGGAAGTCTCCTCCCCAACCCAGTTTCTGGGGGAGGTGTTTTTATTTATTCTTCAATGTTACTGCAGAGTAGAGCAATATTGATTTCATGAGCAGACATTTATTTTTAAATCCAAAAAAAGTTTATTAGAGTATTGTAAATCATTCTTCAGCAGCCATACCTGTCCCTCACATGCTGGGGTGGGAGCTTCCCTCATCTTGTTTGCCCAAATGAAAACAAAGCAACTCTTGTTCACATTTTCTCTCTGAGACCATCTGTCATCTCCCTCAACCTAATTTATACTCTTTGTATTTATAGAAAAATGAAGGAGGAGAAGAGAGGTAAACTGAAGAATTTCACTTAAAAGAAAGTCATCTTTAAAGTCTTCACTATTTCTGCCATTCTTTGATACCATTCACGTGTCCAAACGATTTAGGAGCATTCTGTGTCACTGCATACAGCTCTTCTTAACAACAACAGTCAAGTTGGACTTACTCCATCAGAGGCTTTATCCACAGCTGGTTGTCACAGTGTCCAGTGAAGACATGAGGACCAAGGTGCTGTCAGCTATGGCTGACAAGTAGATCCTGAGCTGACTTTATATTGCAGGGCATGAAAAGGAGGGGAATTGTGGCACTTGGCAGGATTGAGTTTGGTTGAGAATTTCTTTTTCCCCAAAGCAAGACAAAGAAAGCAGTGTTCTATGGAGCCTCTTGGATGCTCACTCAAGGCATACTGCTGTGCAGCTATTTTGCAAATGCAGAGAAATGGGGAATTATCGTGTTCCAAGGTAGCTGGAGGCTGCCTGTGCTCTTGACCAGGCTGTACCTCCTTGGGAAGAATGATTAACCTGCCATATGCTACAGCCTGGAATAGAATGATAGAGGAGGTGGCAGTGAACCAAGTCATAAGAAGGTAAATTAGGCCAAATCATAACACAAAAACTCACTACCATTTATTCATTAGTCAAATATTTTTTGAGTACCTTCTTTATGCCAACCACTGTTTTAGGCGTGAGGGATGAATTAATGAACAAAGCCAACAACAACAACAAAATCTACGTCCATGATTCAACATTCTAGCGGGGGGAAATGAAGCAAATTCTGAACACTACAAATTAATTATGTAGCATGGTAAAGAGAGTATCAGGTATCACAGACACAAACAGAAAAGGATAAAGAGAAACAAAAAGGTTAACAGTGAGTTTGTAATTTTAAATGGAGCCACACTGGGCAGGTGACAGCAGAGCCAAGAGTTGAAGAAGTGAACTATGTGGTTGTTTAGAGGAAGATTAGTCTGTGCAGGGGAGGAGACAGTGCAAAAGTCCTGAGATAGAAGCATAACTATGTTTATGAAGAGTCAAAGAGAACCATGTGTCTTGAATAGCTGGAGCCATGAGAGGCTGTAGAAAATGAAGATAAAGAGATAAGAGACCAGGAATGAGGACAGATTATATAGTCTTTTGGGCCATCTTAAGGACTTTAGCTTTCACTCCAAAAGTAATAGGGAGTCATTGAAAAATCTTGAATGGTATTAGATGAGATAACTTCAGTTTTTATAGCTGCTATGTTCTTGCCATGTTAAAAACAGCCTGTAGGATCCTAATGACTAAAGCACTGAAGATAGCCCTTTTAGTAAAATATGCATTATGTTACCCATTTTACAGATGAGGAAACTAAATCGCAGTGAGGGGTATTAGCTTGAACAAGGCCACACAGTGAATAAATGATGGATTTAAACCATGAAGCGAGCAATAATGTGTATTCCCCATGCTTTACAGCAATATTGATTCTGGTCTAATTGCACTGATGCTTGGGGTTACTAATGGGATCTTAAGTGTATCAGGAAATAGTCCATAGACTTGAACTAATTTCCAGACCATATATGACTGATGTGATTGAAAGCTTTGGCCAAACTTGCTAGCACTTTTAATTGTTAACCAATTTCCTACTTAAAAATGAAAGAATTCTCTGTCTCCCTTCACAGATGTATCTGCAGACTGCTATGTATCCTTTCATGAGGATTCCTGTATCGATGGAGAGGTCCAACCTTTGTTAGGTTACTAAAACTCCCTGAGTTGGAATGTTATCAACTTGTCGATAATAACTGCATCCTGCTTCTAAAACATGCAATATTTATCCAGAGCAAGGATAAATAAAAAATGGCCAAACTGAATAAAAGCAAATACCACAATGATGACCAGTGGTATTCAGTGAAGACTCCTTGCTGAAATAAATCCTCATGATTCTATCATGCAACAGCTTTTACATACAATTTCTTTGCCTTTAATTAAGAAATAGGCAGAAAGGCTTGTAGCAATAAAATCAATAAAGGTAAAAAATATACAATAATGACTGGAATCTTAAAAGTTTGGCACCTACCTTTGCACCACAAAGTTAAAAATAAAAAGTAGACTATGAGGAGTTTCTGCTTAGTTCAGGGTGAACTTTGACTTGAGGATGGATATCAAAAAGCAAATGTGGAGTGGCATGTGGGGTAAGGCAGTTGGTGGAGGGTCCCATTTTTCGTTTCAGCTCATGTCCTGATTTCAGGGTTGTGAGATTGAGCCCTGCATCTGGCTCCACGCTCAGTGCAGAGTCTGCTTACAATTTCTCTCTCTCTCTCTCTCTCTCAATCTCCCACTCTTTGCCCCACCCTACACTCTCCCTCGTGTGCATGCACATGCACACTCTCTCTCTCCCTAAAATAAATTTTAAATATATTTTTTAAAAAAGAGAAAATATGGGAAAAACTTTTCTGAAAATTTAAAATATGATAAACACCATGATTATTTTAGAAGATGATTTAGAGGATATTGTTCATTTGCCAAATTATCTGATTCTTTGCTTGCAGGCATTAGTTTTCAAACTGCTTCAATTCCAGACATCCTAAATATAATCATAGGTGATTGACCATGGCTTTCCTGTGTTCGATTTGCTAAGGGTCCTTGTCATTAACCAGAAACAAATCACTCAAACTCTAGGTCATGCTATTCTCTTCAGGGAAAAGTCAACTTTCCAAGGCTGTCCTAACATGCAAAAGAACTGAACTTCAAAAGTGCTAAAGCTTCACTTGAGGGAAGAAAACCATATAAGGCTTATGATGTATATCCACACACTACCATCTGAAAAGGTTTACTTATTTTATGTGAAGCATTAAAAAAAAAAAGATAGTAGCATCCAGATATTTGGCCTCACATGGCGAAGAACATCTGGATAATTGGATTTATTAAGAAAATGAATCTGAATGTTTGAGTTTAAAGAATAGTTCCTGTTCTTTGCTCATAAAAGTGGCCTTGAAGTCTTTAGGAAGAAGTTCCTCATGAGAAGAAATCTCATTAAAGTTTCAGTGTGACCTATTTTAAGCTTGACTGGAAAATACATAATTGTTCCATTTGAAACCAGGAAGTAGAGCCAGTCAACATCCTTTATAGCCAAGTCAATATAAAAAGTGCCTGTTTATAGATAGGTGCCATAACTTTCCACAGGAAAATTGACAGTTTTCAATTTATAACATCTGAATGGAACCACATTTGTATATGAAATTAGTTAAATAGGTCTCATTGCCTTACAGACACATTCTACCTATGTGTGTGCATATGCATTCCATTAAATTATTTTAACCAAAGAATCTTATAAAATCTGCATTTTGCCCTGATTCTGTCATAATTTTCAGGGAACTTTTCTGCCGTTTTATTTGTATTGCCCTCTGGAGATGGCTCTCAGCAGTTTATCCACCCCAATTTATTGTTCGTATTTTGTCCTTGTTTCTTATTGATTCACAGCCACATGCAATTGTTTTTAGGTATGCTTCTATATTCAGCAATGTGATCCATCTTTCAAAACTATTTTACAAACACCAGTGCTTTTGGACTCCTGAGTTCTGATGGTATTTTGTCAAGGCAGAGACACTACTTAGCCATTGAAATTAATTAAAATCATGGCAAACATTTCTGTGTTTGATCGACTCCCATCAAATTTCAATGAGTAGCCATAATGAGGGAATTGCTTCTCTTTCTATGATTGAGGTGTTTAATTCATTTTGTTACTCAGAAATATTTTTAACTACAGAAATATAATTTTATTTTTTTCCCTACACACACACACCCAACACACATAAGCATACATACATGACTCTAACCTAGACATGTCCCATATGTAGAGGAATTAATTCTATAAGAAAAAGTAGGGCTTTTGTGCATGTGTTTATTCCATCATCTATCTATCTATCTATCTATCTATCTATCTATCTATCTATCACCTCTGATTATCTATATATTCCTAATCTATCCCTCTATACCTAGGTAGTATAAAATTAGATCTATATCTAGGTATAGATCTAGAGATAGAAGGAGAGATAGATAGATTAGAGATCTTTTCTTTTTCTCTAAGAAAAAGACGGGGGAAAAGAGGAAAAGACATGTTTAAATACATATCATCTTATTTGTATGGATTGGTTTAAAATAGACTGAACATTTGTCAACTTATCTTCCTCCCTCTATTCTCACCTGATGGCAATGTCCCCCAAAAAACATGAGGGTAGAAAAGGAGATAAAATTATATTATATCCCTTCTATTGCTTATACTTAAAACTCTAGTAAAGAGCATAGAAAATCAAACGTTGGTTCTCCATTAGTGTTAATTATAACAGTTTTGAATTTTTGCAAATAGTTCTCAAACTTGTTTCTTTCTCAGTGTGTGTTTGAACAAGCTTACAAAATAAGGTCCATTGGCAACTAGTTAGCTTTTTAAAAATGTAGCTTCTAATTATCTATGGTATCAACCACAGGAATTCAACTTATATTATATTCTGATAATGTCCTTTCAACACTGTGATTATTAGACCATCTGGTTTTCTTTCACAATCTGATTCTGAAGACAACTGTGTTTATTAAGGGCACAAGCTTTTGATAATTCAGAAACTTGTCTATAAACATGTGTTAGGGGATATGAGGTGGGCATGAGAAACAAAAATTATAGACACAATGGCTCGTATGTATTAAAACAGCAATAACAGCAATACTATACCTCCCTCAAATCAAGTTTTGATGGATAGAAGCATGTAACCAATTACCTTATCAGAGAATGGCAGAAAACCAGTTGTCCTGTTGAGCTGTAATTGAGAAACCAGATGGCAGTCGGAGTGGTATTCCTTGGACACACAGGACCACAGGAGGCAGTGAGCCATTGGTTCGTATTTCTATTTGCACATAGCCAGAATTGCCCTTAGGAGTAAGAACAGATTTCCCAAGCTATGCATATCCCAGCAAACATACTTTGCTCTAGTACACAGCAAACAACAGATTCTGTTGTAACAGACACTTTCTAGTTTTCATGAACACTTCTAATTATTTTAATATAAGGAAAGGAGGTGAGTCCAAATACATAAATGATATGATGAAACTATGGGGAATAAATTAGTTGCCTAAGATCTCCATTTGGGTTGCACGAAAATGCTCATTTAGGAGTCTATTAATGTATTTTCCATGAATTACAACATTGTACCGACTCCATCTTCAGAAGAAAAATATGAAATCTCAGTTAGGAAACAATGTTTTGGCCCACATGGAAATGAATTAGTGAATCTTGGCAGATTATGGAGGTGTGTAAAGAATAAAAAGTTGTAGCAGATTTTCAACCAGTCTTCCTACATTGAGAAAGCATTCCAAAGCAGAACAAGTACATTGTGAAGGATTAGAAGCGTAGAGTGTGCCAGTTCCCTTCTCTGTGACTCTCCAGACATGTCACTTGTCATTTTCCTCCCTTACTGCAGAACCCTGTGTGAGAGGAGGGTCCAAAGTAAGGACAGCTACAGGGATGGGGCTCAAACAGAGCTGATTAGGATGGAGCTTCTAGTTGCCTAAGTGTGGGCAGGCTTTGCAGTAACCCAGCTGCATTTCCCCAGTGTGTCTGTGACAGAACTGCTCTTCTGGATCACAGGCCACACAGAGCCTTATGTCATAAGCACCTAGGATTGATTCCAAGGTGTCACACTCCATGCTTTGGCATCACATTTACAATCCAAAGAAAGTCGTTTGCCTTACTGTCTTTTGCATTCCTGCACAGAGGTACAGATTTGACAACGAACCAAGTGCAGAAGCACCATTTAGAAATACTATATATTGTGAAAAAAAAGTACATAGAAAGGATGTGATAGATAGAAGAATGGCTCCTCCAAAGACGTTTCCTTCCTAATCCATAGAACCTGTGAATATGTTGGCAAGGAGACCTTGCAGATGAAATTAAGAATCTTGAGGTGGAGAGATTATCCTGAATTATCCAAATAGCCCTGGTATAATCATATGGGTCTGTAAAAGTAGAGACTCTTTCCCAGCTGTGGTCAAAATTACATGTGACTATGGAAAAATGGTCAAAGACATGCAATGTTATTGGCCTTAAAGATGGAGACAGAGAGCCACAAACCAAAGAATGTAGTGGTTTCTTGATGGCTGGTAAGGAAAAGTATTCCCCAGAAAGTAACATAACCCTGCTAACACTTTTATTTTCACCCAGTCAAGACCCAGGTTAGACTTTTAACCTACAGAACCGTAAGACAATACATTTGCAGTGTTTTAAACCAAATGTATCATAACTAACTATGGTACCAAAAACTATTATGGTGTCTAATAAAACTAAATTTATATGTTATCAATGACAATTTACAATGTCTTTCCAACAAATTATACATTGGCCCTCATTTTAAACTCATAGGATCTTTTTTCCCGTAAATATCCCATTTCAATCTATTTCTTTTTAATGTTTGAATCAGCATAAGGATGGGAAAGAGTGGCTGTCTCAAAAACTAAACTCAAACACTAACACTCATTAAAAGGGAGCATACATTTCGAGTGCATATGGAATATTCTCTAAGATAGAGCATATATTTGGCCATAAAATGAATTTAAGTATATTTAAAAAGATGAAAGTTATGCAAACACAAAACATATGTTTTTTTAATCACAATGGAATTATATTAGAAATCAACAATAGAAAAACATACGTAGAAAATCATCCAATATTTGGCAATCACATAATTCACTTTAAGTAATCCAATGGTCAAAGAAAGGTAATTAAGAAAGAATTTAGACCAAATGAAGATAAAAACAGAGCATATAGACATTTATGGGATAAAGTTAATGCAATATTTTGAGAGAAATTTATTTCATCAAATGTTTCCATAGAATAGAAAATAATGGTCTAAAGCTAATTATCTAAGATTCTACCTTAAAGCTAGAAATAAATGAACAAATTGAACTCAAACAAGCAGGAGGGAGCAAATAATTAAGATAAAATGAGAAATTAATCAAATAGAAAACTTCTGTTTTCTGAACCAAAACAGAAAAAAAAAATCAATGAAAGCAAATTAATTCTCTGAAGATCAATGTAACTGACAAACTTCTGGTCAGATAGATCAGGAGAAAGAGAAGATAGATATCACCAATATCAGAAATAAATGAAAGATATCACTATACATTCTATGGACATTAAAGGGATCATAAGGGGATTTCATGAGCAAATTTATGACAATAAATTCAGTAACTCAGACAAAATGGGCAAATTCCTTAAAAGAAACAGATTATTAATTTTTTTAAGATTTTATTTGTTTATTCATCAGAGATACAGAGAGAGGCAGAGACATAGGCAGAGGGAGAAACAAAGCTCGCTATGGGAACCCGATGCAGAACTTGATCCCAGGACCCCAGGATCACAACCTGAGCCAAAGACAGATGCTCAATCACTGAGGCATTCAGGTGCCCTCAGACTACTAAATTAAATCCAAAAAGAAACAACCTTAGTAGTTCTATAGCTACTAAAGAAATGTAATTGATAATCCAAACAAACAAATACTTCATACAATTAAAAAAAAATTCCAGGTGCAGTTGACTTCATTGGTAATTCCTACCAAGAAACTTAAGGAGAAACATTACTTCCAAATAAAATATTGAAGAAAAGGGAGAAGAGGAAGAAGATGGAGGATGAGGAGAAAGAGAAGAGAGGACACTTCTCAAATTATGTAATAAGCCATTATTCTGATAAAATCAGACAAGGATATTATAATAAATATACAGATATCTCTCAGGAAAAAAGAAAAAGATTTTTAATGAAATATAATCAGAGAAACAAAATGGTTATATAAAGTTTTCCAGTGGAGTTCATCTCTGTAGTAAAAGTTTGTTCAATACTGGAAAAATCAACCAAGTACTTCACCATACCAAGAGACTAAAAGTAAAAATCATATGGTTATTTCAATAAATATGCAAAAAGCCTTTGATGAAATTCCACACCCATACTAGGAGTTTTCTTAACCTGACAAAGGGTATCTATGAAAAATCTATATAGCTAACATTACTCTCAAAATTGATAAACTGTATGTTTTACCTCAAAGACTTGGAAAGTGTCAAGAGAGGAGAAGATGAAATAAAAGGCATACAGATTTTAAAGAAGAAACTAAGCTAAATTTTTTTGATCAAAGAACATTATCATTTACTAAAATAATCTGCTAGATCCAATAAGTAAGTTTATGTCACAGGATACAAGTTCTATCTATAAAATTCAAATGCAATTCTACAGACTAGCAATGAAAACTTGGAGATTAAATTTTAAAAGAACATTTATAATAGCATTATACTGCGAAAATATAAGAATAGCTTTAAAAAGCCATGTGCAATATCTGTGTTTTATAATTATAAAATATTACTGGGATAAATTAAAGACTTAAATCATTAAGACATAGACTGTACTTAAGGATTGGAAGTTTCTATGCTATTAATATATCAGTTCTCCCCACAGTGATATATATACACACATATATAATATAATATATATATATATTTAAATTCAATCAACATTGACACAACTTTTGTATCAATTAATTGACATTTCTTACACTTACATAATCATATAAAGGACATAGAAAAACCAAGATAATTTTTAATAAGAAGAGCAAAATTTGATGACTTGCACTACTTGATTTCAGAACTAATGATAAAGCCACTGTAAGCAAGGCTATCTGGTATTGACATATAGGTCACTGAAACAGCATAGGTAAGTTCAAAATAAATGCATACGTGACCATTTGATTTTTGGCAATGTTTCTCAAGTAAAATCAATAGGGAAGGGATGGATACCTTTAGAACAATTGGATAGCCATACTTACTTTATACCAAATTTTAAAAACTTAGTCAAAATGGATCATAGGCCTAAACATCAAATTCAAAACTACGAAACTTCTAGAAAACACAGAAAAAGCACACACACACACACACACACACACACACACAGTATTTGGTTATACAAAAATTTCTTTTATAGCACAAACCATAAGAGAGAAAAATTTATTTTGGTTAGAGTATAGGGAGTTTTGTTTACAGTATTGAAAAGATAAATATCAAAATTGATTATGATTTTGGAGATGATCTCCTTTCAAAATAACCAACCTAGAATACCCATTTAGGACTTTATGATCATTGTTGAGATCTAGTTGTCTATCACATGGTTTTTATTTTTACTTTTATATATTATAGCTTTTGGGATGCCTGGGGCTCAGTGGTTGAGTGCCTGCCTTCAACCCAGGGCGTGATCCTGAGGTCCTGGGATCAAGTCCCACATGGGGCTTCCTGCATGGAGCCTGCTTCTCCCTCTGCCTGTGTCTCTGCCTCTCTCTGTGTGTCTCTCATGAATAAATAAATAAAATCTTTAAAAAATATTATAACTTTTATCTCAACTAGATGTAAACTCCTTGTGAGTCATCTTTGATACATCTTGCTGACATGATGTAGTAGCTAAGGTGATACATAAGTAAGCTAACTGGCATTGATCTGTTTTTTTTTTTATTACATGATATCTCTCAGGAAGAAGTAGGTCACCGAAAAGATGGGAAGACAGGGATGGGGGTTTTAGCAATAGACAGGGGAGGCACAGGCAATAAAAATCACAATGTTTCTCCTCTCTCCCACCTCTTTTTCAGAACAGTGATGATCTGGCACAATGTTCCAACTCCATCTGAACAATGTGGCCCCTTTCACTTCAGCAATCCAAGATTATGAAATACACTCAACGGGATACTAAAACTTCTCAGGATGGTGATGATGATTTGTCTTTTTGTTCACATGCAGGTTGATGTCTTGTTATTTTTCTTCCTCTTATTCCAGCTGTAGTCCTTCACCATTATCTTCAAATGTTAGTTGCTTATACAAGGAGATTTGTGCAGGGATCTTAGGACTGACAAAATTTCTTTGTATTAGCAACTGATTATTAACTGTAGGTATTTCAATGGCAATGGAGAGATTAGAAGAGAAAAAAGAACTAATATTTACTGAACTTCAGTGCTATGCAAAGCCCTTTTATAAGCTTTATCTTGCTCAGTTCTCAAAAATCTCATAAAATACTGATGAGTTAGGTATGATTCCAGTTTTAAAAACAAGTAGGGGTGCCTGGGTGATACAGTCCATTAACCATCCAACTCTTGGTTTTGACTCAGGTCAAAATCTCAGGCTGGTGGGATCAAGACCCCCACCACAATCATCCCCATGGGCTCTGAGCTCAGTGAGGAGTTGGCTTAGGACTCTCTATCCCTCTGCCCCTCCGCCTTCTCTAAAATAAGTTATTAAATCTTTTTTTTTTAATGGGGAAATAGTGCTCCAGTGATATTAAGGGAACATGACCACACTCAAGAAGACAGCAGGCAGCAGTTTTTATTTAAACTGAAATCTGAATTCAGAGCCTGTGCCATTCTGCTACTTCACCCTGCATCCAGGAGGATCAGGAACCTGGGCTCATTTCTCTGGCCCTGCCAATGAATGAACTGGGGCAAAGATGGTGTATTAGTCATATATTGCTGCATAACAAATTATCCTAATTCTCAGAAGATTAAAATAGAAGAAAATGTTGATTATCTCACATGGTTTTTGTGGATTAGAAATTAAGGAGCAGCAGCGTGAAAAAATACTCAGGGGATTTTAATTTATGGAGATGATGGAGTGACAACAGGAAGACGCTAATGCCAAGAGAAAGCGGTCTTGCCGCACCATGCAGGGCTGCATGGAGAAGAAGCACAGATTCAGGCAGGAGGCAGAAAGAAGGGGAAGGAGAAAGTAGAGCCTTTACTGTGTTTTCTGCAGGAAAAACAAAGCAGGACAAGGGATAAAGCTTAGGATAGGCCAGTAGAATATCAGTGGGCTGTGAGCTGTAGGGGTGGTCTTTAGTTGTCTGGTACCTGGCCCTAGGTTGATTCAAGGCAGGAGAAATATTGGTTTGGTGTGTGAGAATTACACAAAGGAGGTAGTAAGTAGTGTGGATTCAGGATTGGTCAGTTGCAGGTGCAACGTGTTTGTGATGGCAGATGAGTTGTTTGTTATCCGTGGGAATTAGCTAGCCCTGAGAGATAGCCTCTCCCCATCAGGCTAGGGAGACTTCAAAACATCCTAAAATATCTTTAAAAAACATTAATAAAAACATGATCCATAAACGGTTTAGCTGGGTGGCCCTAGCTTTGGGCCTCTCATGCAGTTCCAGTTAAGATGTCAGCCAGAACTGCAGTCTTCTGAGTGCTTGAGAGCGTTAGAGGATGCTCTTCCAGGATGGTTGGTTCACACGGTGCCAGTTACTGGCAGGAGACCTCAGTTTACTTCTGTATAAATTTTCTACCACTTTGTAACAAATTGCTTCCAATGTAATGGCTTAAACCAACACAAATTTACTATTTCACAGTTTCCATGAGTAAAAAGGCAGGGTACAAGTTAAATGGGGTCTTCTTTTTGGGTTCCTTCCTGAGGCTGAAATTGACATGTTGGCTAGGCTGTATCTCAAGCTCAGAGTCCCATTCCATGCTCACATAAATCCAGCTCCTTGTGGCTATAAGAATGAGGTCGGTATCTTCTTGCTGGCCAAGCCGTCTTGTTGGCCAGCCATCTCTCCCAGCTCCTGAGGGCTATCCTCAGGTCCTACACACATGGCCCTCTCATAACATAGCAGCTTATTTCCTCAAAGTCACATGCCACCACCACCCCACCCTCACCCTACCCCCCCTGCCAGAGCATGACAACTTACTTCCTCAAAAAAATCTCTCCAGTCTGCTATGGCAGTCTTAAATAACATAATCATGGGAATGAATATCTATCATCTTTTCTGTAGAACCATAATGGTCCTGAGAGTAATCTAAAATCCCATTCCTATGTCCTGTCCATATTCAAGGGGAGGGGATTATACAGGATGCGTAAACCAGGGTGTGGGAAGCTTGAGGACCACAGAATCCTGCCTGCCGCACTTCACTGACTTTCCACAGACATGGACACATGGCAGTTGGCTTCCTCCAGAGTAAGCAATCCAAGAGCAAGCTAGGAGGAAGCTGCAATGTCGCTTATGACCTCGTCTTCAAGTCATGTGCTGTTATTTTGGCTGCAGCCTCTTCTTTAGAGGTAAGTCTCTAAGTCTGTCTTACTCTCAAGGACAGAATAATTAGATTCTATCTTTTGAGGGGAGCTTATAAAAAAATTATGGATGTATTTTAAAACCACCACAGATGGCATTTAAAAATGTTAGCTCTTTGTCTCATTATCTACAAAATGAAGGGTTTAAGCCAGTTGGTTACTAAGATTCTTGAAGTATATGTGCATACATGTTTATATATTTGCGTTTAAAGTAGCTTCAGTTTTGTGCCTCCAGAAGGGAGAGTCACTGGCAAGGGGTATGGTGACTCTTTCTAAGGAAAGATACGTTCATTTTGAAATCATTGGTCCTGATTTTATACTAATGCCTTTTCTTTCAAAGTGAAGATTTATCCTCATTTCTGTAACTTAATTAACAGATAAAAACTCATATTAATGGCTTAAATGTGTGCCGGTTGGGGAGGGGGATTTGTCACAACATACTTTCCTACATCTCAAACTGTCAGATTGTGGTTCCTTCTTTCTTTGCAGGAAGATTTTTTAATAAATCACTTTTCCTTCTGAGATAATGGGGAGTTTTTACTTTGTCTATCTTTGTGAAAGAAAAGAGGAAAAGTGGGGAGGGGGAGTCAGTTTTAGTCATCCTGACCACTCTGATATTCGGGGAAATAGAATAATCCATGTCCAGTTTTCCCATCAAAAAAAATTCTGTGGTTTATGGCACATATTTTAGACCCATTACCTCATGGATTTAGTGGATCATGGATTACCCAGCATATAATTCAGGAACATTACCTCATGAAGGAAACATCTTTATTATAAGACAGCCACGTTTCTGAAACATAACCTTGCCACGTGGTTGCTACATGCGGCTGCCTAGAAATATACATTAATAAAAAGCCTTGATGACTAAGATACCCGATCTTAGACAAAACAGTTCCTTGTGGAGGGCCAAATGAGCTAGCAGTATTTCTCCCTGACATTTTGTGAATTAAATGCTGCTATGCAATCAAAGAGTGTATTTGCCAGGGAAAAAATTTCCATTAGAGAAAGCTACAACCACTTCTTTTCTTCTTTGCAGAGGTTTCTAAAGCAACAAGAAGCTGAAGTTAATCTCAGAGAGTATGGTCTTCTCAAGAGTCTACCCAGCTTTTACCTGGTATTAGCATTGTCTATTAAAAAATAAGTTCAAGTTGTTAAGGATGTTTAGGTCTCTGCAGGTCAGCCAAAATTCAAGAGTAGGAATCCAGGCACTCCTTAGGGTACCACCATCCCAGGAATACTAAAAAGCCACAGTGGCACAAAAATATCACAGAAATATAATGGACGGAAGAAGAAAGTTGGATGAAACATCCTGAAAATCTTACTGGAGGTGGGAGTAGAAAAGTCATGATCGTGTGGTGATGCCCAGTTTTTAGACAATTTACTATTTGACAAAACTGTACCGAACAGTATATCTTCATTATCATAATCCTTATTAGAAAGAAACTTCTCTTGCTATATGCAAATTCAAACAGAAAGGCAAATCAAGACAAGTATCTTGCCCACATTTACTTGACTAGGAAGTAGCAGAATTAAGGTTCCTTTCAAGGAAGACTGATTCAAAACTTATACTTTTAAACATGGTGTTAATATCATCTGATAACTGAACTGCTACTAAGGAGTGTAGTCCAGGAGAATCCTGAACTTCTGATTGAGTGGAATACCTAAGCTGTGCCACAGCCTTCGATAGAACTAACTTTTGCTGTTCTCTGACATGACACCTAGCCTCACCCTTAAAGAAATGGAAAGAATAAAGAATATCTGTTCAGGACAAGATTTTTTATGAGTCCGTGTTCTTTCCTGTAAAAAAAATTACATAATAAACAAATCTCCAAATCTCATGGTTTCTAACGAGCAACATGTTTTTGTTTGTTTATTTATGTTCTCTGTGGACTGGTCTATGAGTTGAACAGGAGAGCTCTACTTCAGATCAGGTTGTGGACTTTTCCACATGTAGTCACTGTGAGCATCCTTGGGCACATTTGTATCATGATGCATAGCAGGAGTAGTAAAGCCGAGTGAAACCACACAGGCATATTTACAGCCTGTGTTCCCAGAAAAACTGTTCACACTCCATTGACCAAAGCAAGTCATGGTCAAGACCGAAGCCCCTGGGCAGAGAAAGCATTGCAAGGGTGGCAAGTGTGCAATCTGCTTCTCATGCTACGGCTTTTATCCCAGCATTCAGAAGTTCAGAGGGTGAGGACTTCTCTTTCCCATAAGCAGTTCACATTGATACCATCTTGTCTCAGAAATCTTGCTCCTCCCAAGTTCTGATTAACTGCCCAAGGGAATATGATCCCTTTGCCATTGAGAAAACCTTCTCTTGGCCCTCACTGCACTGTACTGCATCAGCCAATGTTCTCATCTGTATGCCACCCAAATGTAAGTTCCTGGAGGGCAAGGATTTAATGTAGAATATCTAGATCAGTATCTGCAACTCTTAAATAAATGTTATTTCTTTCTCTTCTTCTTTACAAATATATCCCTGGTACCCAGCACATTTTCTAACACACCACAGGTACTGAATACTTACTTGCTGAACAGTTTCTTTTTTTGTGTGTCTTGAGAGCAAGTATGACCAATTTTTTTAAAATGTGAAATCAGTGCTTTTATTTATTTATTTGTCTTTTTCTCAGGGTTTGTTGAGATATATTTGACATACAACATTATGTATATTTAAGGCACATACAACGTGATAATTTGATACATGCATACACTGTGAAATGATTACCACAGTAAGGTTAGTTAATACAGCCATCACCTCACATAATTACCTAATCAGGGGATAAGAGCTAATAGCTACTAATGGTCCACATCGGATCAGGGCATCACATATTGTATCACAGTTGACAATAACAAAAATCATGCTGTTAAGTTTTATACTTGAGGAATCAGAATAAATGACTTCCCCAGGATCTGACAACATTGGATTAGAACCCAGGTGTACCCCTCACCGTCAGTTTTCGTACACACGATGATCATGAGAGTTGAGGCAGTTATAATGGTAAAATAGGCAGGCCTCACTCAATCCAGGGGTAAGAAACATGTCTTTGCTCTTGGTTTATGATATGTATCCTGCAGGGTACTTACTTTCTCTTTTTTATAGTACTAGTATACTCTTGATTTAAAAATAAGCAATCATAGGTATGTACTCCAAACTCATTTCAAACCCAAAGATTGGGTAACCCCCAAGCCCTGTCTACCAGCCAAGATTTTTGCCAATTGGATTTTCTAGCAAAGACAGAAAATTCTATTGCAAATTTGTCTTGAGGTTTATAACTAATAACTATTGGCAAGATTTAGGAAGACAAACATAAAATACATACTCTGTAGCAAAGCACCCTCCTGAGTTGCCTCCATATTTGGTAGCAAACATTTTGAGGGCTTTTATACCTGCAGTGTATGAGCCCAACTTCTATGATTCAGCACACCAGAATAACACGTGTTAAAATGTATTACCTTTACATTGTATCATGCTTGCAATTTTCCATTGTATTAGCATTTATTTTCAATAACTCAGAAAGTTTTTAATGCTTACAGATTGAATTTTTAGCGTGCTGATGCAAAGAAATAAAAATTAAATGCACATCATTTTTAGTGGTATCACTGAAAAATAATCATAAACTTTTTGTGAGAATTGCAGTTGAAACCTTCTGCATTGTCTTCTTTTTAGAGGGAGAGAGGGAAAAAAGGAAGAAAGAAAACGTGAATGTTGATATTTGAGTTTTAAACTTGAGCTCTAGTCATACATTTTCCTGTAATATTTTTCCTTAGGAGAACCATGTTTTTTTAACACATTTTTAATAATGTATTCTTATGTTAAATATTACTCTTTACATATGCTTTAGGTTATGTTCTTTCACTCAAACACACAAGATCACCTCTTCCACTAGAAAGCTTCATGAGCAACTTTAATGCCATGCTTCCTGCTGCAAAGATTTGAAAGTCTGATACTGAATACGCAGGTTTTCCCCCTGTTTCATTGTAGACACTTTTTTGAATCCTGGACTCTTGAAAGGATGTGGGGAGCATCTCAATAAATCCAGTCTTGCTACAGAGAGTCTACATATGTATGTATACTTCCTCACCTTCCCTTCCAAAGGCCCCTGGAGCAGATGTTTGCAGATTGATTTATGCTCCATTATATTTAGCTGTCACTTCACCTGGAACTGAAAAGCAGTCATCTCTGGAGGAAAAAAAAATGACAGTGGTTTAATGAAGTGCATGGATACTAGCAATGAAGGGCAAGGAAATAAAGTTCGTTTGAATCTCAACCTGTTATCATAGAAATGTAAGAATTTTTTTCTGTCAGGTGTTCTGGGAACAAATTTGGAATGTGGGATTCACATTCAGAAGGGGTTCTCGCTCTGCATCCTATCTGCCCCCCTCAACTCCTCAAACACGGCTTTCCATTGCACCTAATAGGTCATGGACACCAGCTACATTCCTACCCTCTTCCAAAACCCTATTCCTAACGTCGGCTGCCAAATCAACCTGGAATCTTTAAAAAAAATAGTAGAAGCACATTTTTTTGGAGCATTTGGTGGCTTCATTTGCCCCTTTACATTCACCCCCCCCCCCTTATCAGACATCACTATGCAAAGGCACACGGCCAGTTTACTCCTGGACAAGTAGCCAGTCACCAACAGGGCCATGGTGGAAAGCATTCTATCCCTCCCTGCCATCTTTACCCGATTCCCACACATGTCCTTCATTATGGACACTGAAACTGTATGGAGTATGGTTTGTTTCATTTTCTATTCTAGTGCTTCCTCTTCTGGAGTACAAAATCTCCTGTTGGGGGGAGGGGTGTAACACTAATCTAATTGAATTTATGGAGGAGGTTTCCTTTCTGATTAGAGGAACCAGAGCACAGGTTACAAATGCAGGTGTTAGCTGTCTAGGATTTCTAGGTGAAAAGAGAAAAATGGATAAAATGGAGGGGAAAAGTGGAAACTGAAAGTACCAAAGACACCACTTGGGGCACCTGGGTGGCTCAGCTGGTTAAACATCTGACTCTTGATTCCAGCTCAGGTCATGATCTCAGGGTCCTGGGATCAAACCCCACATCAAGCTCCATGCTCAGTGGAGAATCTGCTGGAGACTCTCCATCTCCCTCCAGCCAGCCCTCTCCCCCAGTCTAAATAAATAAATAAATAAATAAATAAATAAATAAATAACTTAAAAAAGAAAGAAAGCACTAAAAATGCATTGGAAATGTCTGCTTTGGACAAGCTCTTTTCTTTTCTTTTCTTTTCTATTTTTTTCTTTTTTTGCACAAGCTCTTTGCTCTAATATTGTGACTCTGCTAACTTGTTCTAACGCTCAGTTCTAGATGCTTTTGGACATCTCCATATATGTGAAACTCTGCTCTTCAAATACAATACCATGTATTGAAAACCCCACCTTTCTCTTAAATTCCTTACCTCAATGAGCAAATAAAACTTTATTTATGGTTCTGTTTCAGCATGTACTTCATGCTTTGCACTGTACAGCAATATGTACAGTCACTGTTACTGAGATTGGATTACCTTTGATTACTCCTTGGAATAGCAATTTTTCTCTTTTCCAGGGAAACTCATCCATGGTCACTGGAACAAATAATTTCACGAGTTTAGGGAGGTTTTTTGGGCTCTGAGTGGCCCAGTATGACACTGAGAACATGAGGTGTGAGGTTGGAAAGGCTCATCTTACCCAGAGAGAATAGGTGTTCTGCAAACACTCTATCAAGACCCCAAAACATCATTTGGCACAGGCTGGCCACCCACTTCAGCCATTGCCCTTCACCTTTTACAAAGCAATATCTTAGTTTCATCCAGAAAAATTCATGCTTCCCAATGTTCAGGTTGAACTCATGCCATTTTGATTCAACCACCAGTCATTGAAAGCTTACTGTACCCCAGGCTCTTGCTGGGCACATTAATATGCTGAAGCAATTTAGTCTTTACAAAACCACTCCGAGATAGGCACTGCTACACCATTTTACAATAGGGAGTATTGGAGTTTAGAGAGGTTAAGTGAGTTGGTTCAAATTAAGCATCTAATAAGTAAACCAGACTTCAAATTCACATCCAGATGTGCTGATTCCGTGTCCAACATTCTTTTCACTTAAATCACAACTGCTCCTCAAAACAGATGCAAGTTGTGTCCATTCTTATTTGATTACTCCCATCTGTTTATCATTTTCCAAACGTTTGCCATTGAAGATTGGGCTACAACTATCAGATCAAATTTGAAGTGCTGTCTAGCACTCTCTGGACAATTTTAGCAAATGTGACCAGTTTGATCAATGAATTCCAACACACTAGATTTCAGCTCTCTTATTGTAAAGATGTACACTGGTGGATAATAAATCCCGATGTAATCAAGAGATCAAACTATTACTACAGTGAAGTGTTTCAGAATAGTTCTGTAAGATAGAGAGGGATTGTGAGCCTGACCCAGGTAAGAAAAACACTTTATTTCATCTGAACCTATTTTTCTAAACTCATGTGTATGTTCTGGAAGATTGCTGATGTAGTACCATCTTTACTGTCTAATTAAATACCATATATACCTACATGTTGGTTTGCTTTTGAAAGAAAATCCTTTCCTACAGCTTTTGCAAATAAATTTACTTGAGACAGGGCAGAAACCATAGTCAATTCTTAGACTTTTGACCCCATCGGAGAGAATAACACAATATATTTAGTGATGGAATTGGGTGGGGGCACAGCAGTGGTAAAACATGGTGCTGACAGCCTGTCTTGATCAAGAATATTCTCCATGTGTGCTTTGCTGAAACATTTTCAAAGCACTTTTTTCCTCTATTCTGAAAGGTGTTAAGTATCTCAGAGTGCCAGAAACACATCATTCCCGGCCAACTCTAGTGAATTTTTTTGCCAATATTGCATTTCCTCCTTCCTGCCTGAAGGTATGAGGCGAACAGAGTTTAAAAAGTTCTACAGCTTAGGAAGGAAAGCTCATATTTTATTTTTTCAAAACGTGGTTTATATGCCTTTTAAAATCGCAAGAGATCCCCCACAGACCTCTACTCCTCAATGTTTTCTCGTGGAGGTAGGCCACTGTCACCTCAGGGGAGCAGTTTGATCGTAGACATTTCCTACACCCATTTGGTAGACAATCAAGCATCCAGAAAGGTTTTTATCATCTCAACTTATACTAAGTAGATCTTACTGTGTATAAATTTTAACTCTTGTGATCACATTTTTAAGTATCTCAGAGTGCCACTTAAGAAGATGTGGCTTTAAAAGCTTGTCATTGCACTTAGGATGAAGAGCCAAACACTGACTACTACACAAAGGCAACCTTCTTTTCCTCTCTATGGTCCTCCCCACGTTCCTCATCCCATTCCTTCACCCTGGTTAGCTCTTACCTTTCTGTCAAAACTCATTGAATTACCACTTCCCCACGGACATTTCCCTGCCACCCTCAAATAACAGCCTCAGAACTACTAGTAAATATTTCCATAGCACCCAGTAATTTTCCATCAACTATCTTATATAGTTCTTGCCATAGTTTTAATTTAACATTTATTTGCATAATTTTTTCATATGCTTATGTCTTCTTCACTGTACCTCATGAAAGTCATAAAAACCATGTTTTTTTCTCTCTGTCTTCATTTTTTTAAATGATATTTTTCAGAGCCTATAACAATGGCTGATACATAGCAGACAACATACATTTGTTCAATAGGTGAACAAATGATTGTCTTGATTTTCTTAAAATATTTTATTTATTTATTTATTCATGAGAGGCACAGAGAGAGGCAGAGTCACAGGCAGGGGAAAGAAGCAGACTCCCTGCGGGAAGCCTGATGTGGGACTCGATCCCAGGACCCCAGGATCATGACCTGAGCCAAAGGCAGAGGTTCAATCACCGAGCCACCTAGGCATCCCTGGATTTTTATTTTTAAAACTCCTAAACAAGGTGAGAGTGAGCATTTTGCTTTCCCTCCCTTAGGAAAAAATAATCATTTTAACCGCTCAAAACTTTGAATATTTTTCACCTTTAAGGCAGAGACTGGACCAAATATTCTATACAACTCTATGGTTTCTTATGCTATCTGATTATTTAAAATATTTTTGGAGTCACATGATATGCAAACAAAAACAGTAGGTCCTAGAGATACAAAAAATAAGGAAGCCCTTATTCCTGCCTTTGGGTTACCACAGTTTTACAGAGAAACTGAAAGAAAACACACTGATTTAACCATAAGGCAATGAGGATGAGCATGACAGGCTATAAAAGATGTAACAAGTACATAGTGGGGCAGGAGCATCTCGGGGACCACCCTGGGGGTGAGGGGTTTTCACAGAAGTATACACCCAAGCTAAGACCTGAGGCAGGGCAGCGTGGCTACTACTTTTCCAGGCTAATAAGCAAGGGAGGGGCATTCCAAGTAGCAGGACTTGTGCAAGCAGGGCCGGAAGACACACATCCATGGCGAAGCCTGGCTGTTAAAATTCATTTGAAATTGATAAAGTTTAAACCTTGCATTTGGGCTCAGCAAAGAAAGAAGAAGAAGGAAGCTGGAGAGAAGGCAGTGGGGTGAGGACATGAAAAGAGTTTAGTGGTCAGTGTTGTTAACACTCCATTTCACAGTTGATCGAAATCTTTTGAATTGAACTCAACATGGGCATTATTAATTAATTTTTTTTCTGTTAAGAGCAAAGAGACAAATGATGACTATCATCCTCAAAGAAGTGATAAGTCCCATTTACTGTACTCTCCAGGTGTTCCTTCATCACCATGGGAAAATAGGTTACAGATCTTAACAATTTTCTAAGGGAAATTTACCCCTAAATGTGATCATAAATTATATCACATTAGAGAAAGGAGAACAGTATTATAACAAATGTATATTTGATTAAAATGGGTTAGAATTAATTTTGCTCTAGTTAGAATGATTTGGCCTTAAAAATATATTGACAAGCAATAGCTCCACCTCAGATGGAAAAATTTGGGGAATGATGGAAATGGTGCTGAGCCCTTCTTCTGAAGTTAGGTGTGTGGGTGTAGATGTGTGCATAAGTTTATGCATGTGTGTGCATGTGTGTGTATGCGTGCATGTGTGTGTATATGTGCATGCATGTGTGTGTGCACGGGGGTGTGTCTGCATGTGAATGCATCCACGTGTGTGCGTGTGTGCATGCCCACGCGCAGAAAGGCAAGGATGGAGTGAAGGGAGAAAATAATTGAAAGAATTTCACATTTAGGAGTTGCCCAAGGCTCCATCCTGGGCCCCCTTCACAGCTCATTTTATGTTTCCCTAAACAATTTTATTCACATCCATGGATTCAATCATCACTTATCTGACAATGAGTCACAAATGTTTATTGTCAGGCCAGACCTACTTTCTGAAATCTGAATATAATTTCACTACACACTCAGTATCTCTCTATGGGTGCTTCAAATTAGCAGTCTACACTAAAGTTGCTACCTTGTCCTCCCATATCCACCCAGTGTGTTCTTCCCCCAGGGTACCTTACCCTAGTAAATGCCACCACCATCTAGGTGGGGATGAAAGCGTCTTCCCACTGCCATTTATTACACTTATAATCCAACCCATCAACACGTTTGCTTATTTCTTACAATGTCTCTAATCTCTTCATGAATCTTTACTTCCTCCTCCAAGCCAGCATCATCCCTCTTCTAAATTACAGAGTGGCCTCCTCACTGAGAGGCCCCCCCTTCCATCCTACCACCAAAGGAATCTTTTCAAAGTCAAATCTCATCATGTCACCCACCTCCCACCACTGACTCCTGACCAAGAGCCTACGTGGTTTTTCCCTCCTCCTTGAATGAATAATAACCTGCAAGGCACTGCATGGTGTGGTCACTACGAACACTATTTATTTGACTTTCTTTTCCATTCTAATGTTCTCCTTTCCTTCATTATGCCATGCTTCCTTCTACCTCAGGGCTTTTGTTCTGATCATTTGCATGTTTTTTTCTTCTGGTTAATTTTTATTCACCTTTAGATCTCTGTTCTAACATCACTTCTTCAGGTAAGCAACTATTTAACTTGCCTTTATAACATTTACTACATGACATAACTGTTCATTTATTTTTCTTTTCACTGTGGTGTTCTCTGCCAAACTTCAAGACACTAACAGGGAGGGACACCTGGGTGGCTAAGTCAGTTGAGTGTTAGATTCTTGGTTTTGGCTCAGGTCATGATTCCAAAGTCCTGGGATTGAGTCCTGCCTTCTCTCTAGGATAAGCATGGAACCTGCTTAAGATTCTCTCTCCCTGTCCTTCTGCCCTCCCTGCCCTCCTCCCTCACTCTTTCTTTCTGGGGGAAAAAGCAAAGCTACTTATAAGGAAGGATCATGTTTGTCTCCATGTATTATTGTATTCCTAACATGCAGAGGAGCTCTTGGTACATAATTGGCACTGAATAAATGTATGTCAAATGGATGAATAGTGTTCAATAAATATTTGTTGAATAAATGAATAGGTCCTGATAAAGGAGGAAAACAGTTGAATTTAATTATTACTTCCATTTTTCAGGTGAATTATTGAAATCTAGTCATCTCTTCTTTTCCATCCCAAGCAGAAAATAGTGGGGGGAAACAGAACTTAGTCGTAACTTAGATAGAGTCATTCATGCCGCATTCTTTATCAACCATTTCCATCTGAAGGAGAAGCATTCCTGGTCTTGGGAAAATAAAATTCCAGGACCAGACTGGGTTGAATAGTAACAGTGAAGGCAGTTTATATCACTTCTTGATTTATTTACAACACCCACAAAATAAGTTTTCTTTCTTTCTTTTTCTTTCTTCTTTATATTTTAGTGTTTCTGGTATTAGATGCACAATTAAGCCATTTGGGAACATTAGGGAAAATTAACAGCAGTGCCCTTAAATTTCTTTAGTGATCCATTTACCATGGGCTTGATGACCCCAGAAGATTATGGCTAAGAATTAAAAACAAACAAACAACCAAAAAACACTTAATATTTGCCTCTAATTCCAGATTTAGTAAATATTATCTAAATTGATTAATAAAATTTATAAATTATACAGGTTATGGCAAATTGTTGGTAGCCATGTTTGGCAAAATCTTGTAACATAGCACATAGAATAAAGTCATAGGAAGTAATGTGAACAGTTAAAGATGTTTTCAAACATGAAGATTAGAAATTAGGAATATTTTATTTCTTACCTAAGTTCAACAGAATTTAATGAGTTAGCGAATTCTACTGACAAAAGAGCCATCAGTAAAAAACAACAACAACAAAAAAGTATACTGAAAATACAGATTCCAACAAAAATAACCCCACAGGTATGGTTGTCATTCATTTGCTTGCTTTTAGTAAACTTTAATCACAAAAACAGCAGACTGTGTTGCTCCAAGTAGTAATGTCTGCTATGTTTAGAAGAGAGTTTATGACGGTTCAGGAAAAAAAAAAATTCATCACAGCTGGGCATGGCAAGGGTGACTTCAGTAAAACAGGGAATATAGGGTCTGTTACACTTTATGCTCAGTGGAATATTGAGAGCATGAATCGAATTTGATCCATGATGGATCAAATATGGCAATAATCAATTGGAAGGAAATAATAACCAGTTGGGGGTCCAGCTTCTCTGTCAGCATTGTTTAATTGGAAAGCAAGTCAAAGATTTGAAAAATAAAAGAGAATTAAATACGCAGTTTACATGGAAGCTACTCATGGTGTAAGAACAGTCTCCCAAAGGCAGGACAGGTTTGATGATGAGTGGCAGGTGAAAAATAGAGCAGTGTATAAGCTGCCAGACCAAGGAAGACTTTCTGTTGTTGAAAGGAAATTGAGCTTCTTACTCTGGGATAGTGTTTGGCGAATTCAATCCAAGCCTTAGCACCAAGGACAGAATAAGGGCCTTGAAACAATGAAGTCACCCATGAAGCCATCAAAATATAGAACAAAGTAGAAATGATTCTGTTATTCATGGTCACCTTTCTGAAAGCTGCCATCAGCAAGAGCTAAGGAATCTATGTCTCCAAATAAGTCCTCTTACTGACTCTGTCTGTCACTCACATATCTGCATTGGCATCTCTGTAGACCATTACTGCCAGGGATTGAGACTGTCCCCATATTCAAAGTATGATCACTTCAGAAACCCTCACTTCCATTAGCAGGAACCAAGTGGACACATGAGAACTCTTCCTTCTCTGGGGAATGTCCTACAGTCCTCCCTACCCTTGAGTTTATAGCCTTGGGATTGTGAGGATATCCAGGATTAATTTTATTACACCTTATCCTGCTCTTGGTGGTCACCCAAAGAAGCTCTGGACTGTAGACCATTGCTTATCTTTTGACCGCTAATTCTTACAGCATTCCAAACTTTTCTGACCCCTTCTCCCACAATGTCCCAACCTGTGAAACTAATTCTCTAGGCTTCTGGAAACCTACGACAGTCATTAGTAAAATCCACCATATCTTTTGCCTCTTCTCTGAGCATTCCCTTAGTCTTCCTGCTGTAAGTGAAATCTGACTCTCTCTTCATGAAACTGCTTTCCCTATAAACTTCTCAAAGCTTCTCATGGTTTTGTCTCTCCAAATCCTCATCCATCTGGGGCCTGTTGGTGACACAAGTACCTTCACTGCTGCTTGTTGTAACCTCTAGACAATCTTTCCTTTCTCTTCCATGAATTCATCCACCTTAGACCCTTCTTACATCAGACAATAGCAGCCACTTCCTTATTTTGTAGACACATACCTCCCCTCCTCAAGTAACTGCACTTAATTCCTTGAGCTCCCAACTCTTTTTTTTTTTTTTTTAATTTTTTTTTTTAATTTTTATTTATTTATGATAGTCACACACAGAGAGAGAGAGAGAGAGAGGCAGAGACACAGGCAGAGGGAGAAGCAGGCTCCATGCACCGAGAGCCCGATGTGGGATTCGATCCCGGGTCTCCAGGATCGCGCCCTAGGCCAAAGGCAGGCGCCAAACCGCTGCGCCACCCAGGGATCCCCAGCTCCCAACTCTTTATCTCTCTGTTCCAACTATTGCCATCATCATACTCCTCAGTGATTCAAATACCCATAGAGATGACTTTTCCTGTAGGCTGACTTTTATTCTTTGACCTCTAAATATTTTGTCTTTCATTCGCCCCACCCACTCAATCTCATGATATTACCTTGACTTTTTTATTATCAATAATTGCAACCCCTCTATAACATCAGTCATTAGCATCCCACTCAATGCACATATGGCTACAAACTGATGTGAAAGAAAGAACAGAACTCTATATTCTCCTAAGAAGGGACCCAGACATCCCCTGGACCTGTCAGAGAGGGTTGCTCCAAGAACATGGTGCTTGATCTGAAGCTAATGGATTTGTAAGTGTTTAGTAAGAAGGAAAGGATCTCTGTGGAGAAATAAAAGATTGGGGTTGACGAGAGAACTTCTCAAGTAGAAGGAAGGCTCTGTGTAAAAGCCCTGGGGATAGGAGGGAGCACATCTAAAGAACAGAAAATAAAACAAAAGTTAAAACAAACAACCAGAGTTGTGCAACATGTAGAGCTGAGACAGGAAGCTCTTAAGGAAAGGATTTTCACATCTCAGCTTGCTCCTTGCAATGAATGCCGAATTCTCCATTACCATCTTTTCTATTCACACTTGGGTCTCTGGCTTCTTCTTGAATACAGAGACCATGAACTAGACCCAAGTCTCTGCTAGCTCACTCCTTCCTCAAATAGAATATTTTCAAGTTAGTATATTATGGATTACCATCAATAGCTCTGTACTGGGGTCACGTTCAACCCTGGAGACAGCTACCTTAGGTTCTCATAATCTCATATGTGGTCTTACCTGTTCATCAACCCTTGAGATCAGGGTGGACAAGCCATGAATAGTAGGATGCTTCCAGTCCTACTATGCCTTTGCCCAGTGGAGACTGGCCTTGGGGAGTGGCAGACAGATGACAGCAGAGAACAGTGAGAGTGTGTGACCAGACAGGGCACAGCCATGCCCCTGCAAGCACTGGTTAGTGTGTGTGAGTATCCTCTGGTATGTGAACATGTATGTGTGTGACCGTGAGTGTCAGTGTGGGTTTATGCAAGAGGAGTTTCTCTCCTTCCACTTTAGGACTTGGTTGGGAGGCTCAGAATCTCCATATTCTACACTCACTGCTACACAAATCACTCTGTGTCTACAATGTGAATGGCTCTCTCTCTTGTGCAGTAGATTCCAGGAACTCCCCTTTGTTGAGGCCTGGACTTGACCTCTGGTCTCTATTTCATTGTCTACTTTCTGGACTGGAGATCTCTTTGTTTTGGCTCCTTGATAATTGTTCTTGATTTCCTGTCTGTTATATCTTTAATTCACTTTTGACCACTTTTCCTCAGACTGTAATAGTTTTTAGCCCCCCTGCCCTACTCCATGAACTGATCCAAAACACAGATGTTGATTAGTCTCCCTTCAGGTGCCTGGCACACTAAGCTAAGTAATCTGTTTGACCAGAGAGACCCCAATAAAGCAAATATATTCTCATTCTTATGCTAATGTGAATAGCTTTGGTCTTATCCTTCTTTGAAGCCCAAGTGATGTTTGAAGACATTTAGTTTGGGGTAAAAGAAGTATTGCAACATTCTGTTTCCACCAGTCTTTTTCAAACTACTTTTTGCTTCCTATATATCAATGTATGCAGTACACTTGAATAAATTCCCAATGCCAGTTGCTGAAAATCACAAACTGCATTTTATGATTCCTTGAAAATGAAAAATGCATGGGTGTGTGGATGTGGCAAATCCATACTTCATCATTTTCAACTGTTAAGCTTTTGCTGCAGAGGTTTTTTTCCTAGGCAGATCAGTGGAGTTTTAACGTTCTACTCAAGAATATTGATTTAACAAAGGGGGAGAGAGGTTGGCATTTTTGTCAGCTCTTCCCACTTGAAGACTGATCACTTATGGGCGGTGATCCCCCTGAGCCTAGCATGTCTGGACTTATTTATATAAGCATGCCTGCTGTCAGAAGATTGCAGCAGTAGATAGTCTGCTATTTTGTTAATACAATTATTCCTGCCTTCTCTATGCAATCAAAACTGAGTAAAAGGTTAAGATAATAATTGAAGCTCAAGACGTATCCTTAAAAACAAAAGACTTTTGCCTAAGTTATATGAAAAATTGCTTTATTAATCAATTTCATTTAAATGTTTGTCAAGCTCTACTTGACCTCGTTCTGATTTAAACTAAATGGGAGTTTAATAATACCAATCAGAAGTTCTTAAAAGAAAATTGGCAATCAGAAGTTAGTATGAGAAAATGATTGTGCTGAGGTATACTACTTTATCACTTATGTTGTTTGGCTTCAAGAATAGTAATAATTTTATTTTATTTTATATTTTTATTTTCTTATTTTTTAAGATTTTATATATTTATTTGAGAACAAGAGAGGTAGGGAAAATGAGTGTGGGAGGGGCAGAGGGCGAGGGAGAAACAGACTCTCTGCTGAGAAAGGAGTCTGATGCAGGACTCAATCCTAGGATGCTGGGATCATGACCTGAGCCGAAGGCAGATGCTTAACCAACTGAGCCACCCAGGCTCCCCAGAACAGTAATAATTTAAGTGAAATACTCATAAAGATTTCCTAATTGATTCTTTTGGAAATGATTTGTTTCTAGAGGATTTATTTTCTTGGAGTTAACCTATATATAATATTCAGAAAAACAAACTAATATAATACATAATATGGAATTAAGCAAATGTCTGAAAAATCCAATTGAGTTGGCTCAATTATTGATAAAGTGTACAGATGGCCACTACCTTTTTTTTTTTTTTTTTTTTTTTGAGATTAAAAGCAAGCAGAGAATGAACAATGGCTCACCATTTACAATGAAGTGGATCAAAACAAGAAACCAAGACAAGTAGTAAAACATAATACTCCTTCACGTCACTGTTTCCGAAAAAAGATAACCCACATTGGGAATTTTGCTCCTTGCTTGCGTATATCATGTTATGTTACACAGAAAGAAAGCTGCTGTGGATGCTGTAATAGAAAAAAGCCATTTAAATCTATCTATTGTTGTAGGCACATAACAAATGAACCTTTATTGTATCCTCCCTTCAAGGTGGTCTAGGAGTAATAGTATAGTAAGAACACATCGATACTGACGGTGAATCATTTTTCTCCACTTGGAGGAGGTGAAGGAGGGAAAAAACTGTTTAATAAATGTATTTTAACAGCATAGTACTTTTATTTCATAAGTCTCTTTGGCCCGATTGTCTTACCAGCACGCAAATAGGAATTAGTTGGCAACTCTCCCGGGAATTTTGATTTTACAAGAAAGTTAATCTGGATTAATTGAGATGAAAAGTCAACTTGCCCTGAGAGAACTGATGTATAGGTAAATTGATAAAAAGAGTTACCTTTCTGTTTCTTTGGCTCAGGAAAAGCTTTCCCTTGCTGAAGGCAGACTGCTTTCACCATGCCTTGGCATGAGCTTTTGAAACATGGGGCTTATTACCTAAGTGACCCTCAGAGAGTTATTGGTCTTCTTTCAGACTCCGTTTCCTTGAATCAGGAAATAACGATCTTGTAAGATTGTCACAAAACTCAATCATGACTTGGGATATTAATTTATAAATAAATCTCTAGTAGAAGCACAGAAACCTACACTCTGGTAGCAAATGAGCGTCAGAGTCCTGAAATAGAGTGCAATAGATGATAGACATATGACTAAGAAAAGGACCAGAATCCAATGGGTATATATAGCATTTTTGTCAACTTAAAATTGTTAAATTTTGTCATATTTAAAATTAAATTTAAAATATTTAATTCAATTTGGAAATTCAACAGTAACTTATGCACACACTTTAAGAGTATCACTAACGTATACTCACAATATCCATCTCAATTTATCTAGCTTTTATTTTTTAATTTTTTAAAAATATTTATTATTTATGATAGACAGAGAGAGAGAGAGAGAGAGAGAAGCAGAGACACTGGAGGAGGGAGAAGCAAGCTCCATGCTGGGAGCCTGACATGGACCCGGGACTCCAGGATCGCGCCCTGGGCCAAAGGCAGGTGCTAAACTGCTGAGCCACCCAGGGATCCCCTTATCTAGCTTTTAAACCCAAGTTGGTGTATCTAAGATATCCTTCCTTCCAGGAAACCACATTTCAAGAAAGATACAAGGTGTTAAAGGAAGCCACTTCTGTATTTCAATGAAAAAGTAATCTTTAGCTAGTGGTAACTTTGTTCAGATGTTGGAGGGTTAATGGGCAAAGATGCCCAGTGCAAAGCATGATTCACTGGGTTCAGGCATCTGTGATGTTAGCTCCTCAGGACATGTTTTTTTCTGATGACTTTAGTAGAGACTGACTGAATGTCATAAGTCAGTGGCATCCACTCAGGTTGTCTAAGTGGCCAAATTAGCAATATTCATTCTTTACACTTGATTTTTTACAAGATTTTATTTATTTATTTGACAGAGAGAGAAAGAGCACAAGTAGGGAGAATGGCAGGCAGAGGGAGAAGGAGAAGCAAGGAGGCTGATGAGCAAGGAGTCTGATGTGGGACTTGATCCCAGGACCCTTAAGATCATGACCAGAGCCAAAGGCAGAAGGACACTTAACCACCTGAGCCATCCTTTAAAATACATCAAAACATGATATTGAGTCAGCGTTTTTTTCTCCATCTCAAGTTCCCTTTATTTCTTTCACCTTCCCTGCTCCCCAGTATCTCACAACTAGAACACGGCAATGCTGTCCCTATTACTCCTCCAAGGGATCCAGCAAACACATCTGAGCAGCAGGAGGACAGCTTAAATTCAGAAGGTGGAATTTACCAACCAAAGTGACTTTTGAAACCTGAACTAAAAAAAAAACAAAAAAAACCCTGAACTATGTGTCTTACTGCCTCACATACACACACATACACAGATACTCAAATGCTGCATTTGCTTCTCACCATTTCTTTTTCCCTCCAGTGAAATGGCACAGCTTACTCCAAGGTTTGGGCCTTTTTAGTTTGGAAGGACCCACTCTAATTGGCCAGCCTCACTTATGTAATAAACAGTAGACAATGTACTGTACCCAGCACAAAACAGTAAGTAAGGCAGGTAAGGCCAAAGCCCATGGAGTCTCTTCAACTCTATCCTGAATTTACTGCAAGGCGAGGGAAGTAACAAGTAATTTGCAATTTAAAAGAAGAAGAAGAAGAAGAAGAAGAAGAAGAAGAAGAAGAAGAAGAAGAAGAAGAAGAAGAAGAAGAAAGAAGAAGAAGAAGAAAGAAGAAGAAAGAGGAGGAGGAGGAGGAGAAGGAGAAGGAGAAAAGAAGAAGAAGAAGAAGAAGAAGAAGAAGAAGAAGAAGAAGAAGAAGAAGAAGAAGAAGAAGAAGAAAGAAGAAGAAAAAGAAGAAAGAAAAAGAAGAAGAAGAAGAAGAAGAAGAAGAAGAAGAAGAAGAAGAAGAAGAAGAAGAAGAAGAAAGAAGAAGAAGAAGAAGAAGAAGAAGAAGACCGACGGCGACTTAGAAATTTGTCTTAGCCTTTTACTAATCTTCACTACTGTTCCACAATCTTTTCTGAAGACAAGGTGGGTGTTTTGTTTAGATGGTGGGTTGTACTCAGGAAAAGCAGGAAACTTCTCAGTACAGACTTCACTCTGAAGCTTAAGCAGATGCTAAATCTTGAGTAACTGCTTTAGGGCAATCTTAATAATCTTACCAATCTGTCTTAGATGTAAAAGCCAAGATAGTTTTATTATATGTTAAAGAAAACACAATGGAATTATATGAACACAAGTTTGCTGTGTTTTGCTATGTTCCTAATTGTCTGTGCCACCCAAATATTTTCCACATGAAAAAAAGCACTGATATATCCATTACTTGAGAGCATGTTATTGGATGAGTCTGTAAGGTTAATGAAAATATACTGTTCACCAGATTTTTACTGTTTGTTCTAGGATTTAATCTTTATACATAGAAAAATAAACCTTGTACAAAAATTACTATTCACAGTGCGAATATGTGACTTTTGTAATTGTCAATGTTTCTTAGATTGTATATCAAAATCACTTTAAACATTGATTTTCGATGCCCCTCATAAAGAGATACATTAAAAAGTAATTTGCATCTTACATACATGCTGAATATATTTCAACAACAGGGTGGACAGAATGTGGGAAATGTACATTTTTCCATGTCTGTGGACAGTTTTAGAAATATCAGCTCCTCCCGAGGCTATAAAGGATAGTATATTCTAAGTCATTTGGTATAATCGTATCTTCCTTGGATGTGGAAAGAAAGCTCTGATCATGAATATATTTGGTTTTATAGAGGATTCAAAATTTTCTTGGTTGCTATCAAATTTTGAAAGGAAACTGACAATGGGTCTGCATTTGGATTTAAGAATGCTGGAACAGGTCTGGGGCAGGATTCCAAAAAGTGATACTTTCTAGGCTGTTCTGATGTACATGATAGAGAGATTACTTATCACTCACCGTGACATTCCATTTTACCCATTAAAGCAAGTTTTAATAAATTACTGAAGAAACTATCATTATCTTAACATTTGGTCAAATCCTCTCTGTCTAGCAAATCAGGAACATCTAGTGTATCTTTTTCATATCCTCTGGAATTAGATGTGATGAATGACTCTCAATCACAAAAGGTACAAATTTCACATCATTGGATGTGACATGACATGCTAGTCAACCAAAATGCACAGACAAAGGTACTGAAGCCTTTTCAAAGACACTTAAAAAAAGCATTTCCTTTAATTTTCATGTGGTCTGGATGGGAATCCTGCAGAATCACTAGTGAAAAACAAGAAAACTACAATAGATCAAGTAGATCAGCTTTTTTACCTCCACCAAAAATATTTTTTTAATTATAGCTCTCTTCACATGTATCAGGTTCTTGGTCATTTGCTCACACAAAGACTACCTCTTTAGTGACACTGCCTAGCACTTTAATTGAATGCAGATGCCTTTCTTCTTGCTTCTTAGCATTGCTAAGCATGTCCTGTAAAATAATTCAATGAGACTCTTGCTCTTTAAGTTCACATATAATGGGACTCCTGGTGGCTCAGTGGTTGAGCATCTGCCTTCAGCTTGGGTTGTGATCCCAGGGTCCTGGGATTGAGTCTCTCATCAGGCTCCCGGCATGGAGCCTGCTTCTCCCTCTGCCTATGTCTCTGCT